>NC_041388.1:170814095-170848140 GCF_002162155.2 Triticum dicoccoides
TGTGATTTTTCAATCATAGTTCGGACATGCGCTCTAACGCATGCACACCCAGGGAAAGGAACCCTTAACGGAACTATTCTCTCTGGAAGATGTTTCTTACATAATGTAATATAACATAACTAGCCGGATACAACTTGTCTGTTCAAGCAACTATGACCCCTACACCTCGTTTCCACGATACCCCAGTCTATTCGGCCGCACGGGTATTCGGAAACACTCTGCACCTTCGGGTCCAGAGGGCAAAGAGAAAAGGTCTTCCATGACAATCGTTTTATAATTCAGCTAGATGAAAAAATACACAGTCATTTCGACTCAAAAATTTCCTCATATATACCCTCCAACAGGCTATCTAACTTACAATCCTGCCGGGAAAATTTGGCAGCTACTGTTACTTAGTCATACACCAAATTAACGGGAACTTCCTTCCCGTCTGACCCTAGAGGTCCGACCCGAGCCATATGATTCGGGTCAAGCTTGGTGTACCGTGTCTTCACCATGGCCCAGGCTTCTCAAGCCCCTTCCCAGCAGGCCGATATTTTCCACAATCGAAAGCGCCGCCGCGCCCCCTTGAATAGCTCTAGGAGCTCCTCCATCTTTCCTGGAGGGGAGGCAGCTGGCCACAAAGCTTTGGAAATACTTCCCATCGCCTGCCGAGCTTGCTCATGAATACGCGGCAGCTCTTGTAGCAGATCGCCTGAGAATCCGGACATCTCATCTTCGGGATGGTCGGTCACCATACCTACAGATATAACTCTATCAGTTCCTGATATCTCCGAACTATTACAAAGTAAAGTCGACCACATACTGAACATGCCACCGCGCAGCCTTTTATTCTCCTTCACGGAGTTGGCCAGTTGGCCCCATACATCTTTCAGATCCTCGCCCAATCGGGTATTCTAATCATGGAGCTTGTTCTTCTATAGTATGACTTTTCTGAGCACACGCTCACCCGCGGGTAGCAACTTCTTGGCTTCTCGTTCTCCGTCCTGGGCAGCTTTCAGTTGTTCTTGCAGCTGACCTAGTAATCCTGATAGGAGTTAGGCACGGGCAACAGTTAGCTGCGTCTAGCACTTTTCTAGCTCTTGGGCTAACAGGTCGTTCTTCTCCGTAAGAACCTGGTTATACAACGATACTTAAATTAGTTGTACCAACTGCTTCAAGTCTCGGGGGCTACTGGCATATGGTTATCATAGTCAGACAAAGTAAACTTACATGCACATCTTTTAAATGTTGCTTTGTGGCTCGGTTAAGCCCATCTTGAGCAGCTCGGATATATGCATGAGTTGAGCTGAAGGCGTTGATAACCCACAAGTATAGGGGATCGCAACAGCTTTTGAGGGTAGAGTATTCAACCCAAATTTATTGATTCGACAGAAGGGGAGCCAAAGAATATTCTCAAGTATTAACAGCTGAGTTGTCAATTCAACCACACCTGGAAACTTAGTATCTACAGCAAAGTGTTTAACAGCAAAGTAATATGATAGTAGTGGTAGCGGCAACAAAAGTAAAGACGGCAAAAGTAATGTTTTTGATATTTTGTAGTGATTGTAACAGTAGCAGCGGGAAAGTAAATAAGCGTAAACCAGTATATGGAAAACTCGTAGGCACCGGATCAGTGATGGATAATTATGCCAGATGCGGTTCATCATGTAACAGTCATAACATAGGGTGACATAGAACTAGCTCCAATTCATCAATGTAATGTAGGCATGTATTCCGTATATAGTCATACGTGCTTATGGAAAAGAACTTGCATGACATCTTTTGTCCTACCCTCCCGTGGCAGCGGGGTCCTATTGGAAACTTAGGGATATTAAGGCCTCCTTTTAATAGAGAACTGGAACAAAGCATTAGGACATAGTGAATACATGAACTCCTCAAACTATGGTCATCACCGGGAGTGGTCTCGATTATTGTCACTTCGGGGTTGCTGGATCATAACACATAGTAGGTGACTATAGACTTGCAAGATAGGATCAAGAACTCACATATATTCATGAAAACCTAATAGGTTCAGATCTGAAATCATGGCACTCGGGCCCTAGTGACAAGCATTAAGCATAGCAAAGTCATAGCAACATCAATCTCAGAACATAATGGATACTAGGGATCAAACCCTAAGAAAACTAACTCGATTACATGATAAATCTCACTGTCGGTGTCAAAACCGGCGGATCTTGGGTAGGGGGTCCCGAACTGTGCGTCTAGGCCGGATGGTAACAGGAGACAAGGGACACGAAGTTTTACCCAGGTCCAGGCCCTCTCGATGGAGGTAAAACCCTATGTCCTGCTTGATTAATATTGATGATATGGGTAGTACAAGAGTAGATCTACCACGAGATTGAGGAGGATAAACCCTAGAAGCTAGCCTATGGTATGATTGTTGATGTGTATGTTGTCCTATGGACTAAAACCCTCCGGTTTATATAGACACCAGAGAGGGTTAGGGTTACACAAAGTCGGTTACAATGGTAGCAGATCTTCATATCCGTATCGCCAAGCTTGCCTTCCACGCCAAGGAAAGTCCCTTCCGGACATGGGACGAAGTCTTCAATCTTGTATCTTCATAGTCCAGGAGTCCGGCTGAAGGTATAGTCTGGCTATCCGAACACCCCCTAATCCAGGACTCCCTCAGTAGCCCCTGAACCAGGCTTCAATGACGATGAGTCCGGCGCGTAGATTGTCTTCGGCATTGCAAGGAGGGTTCCTCCTCCAAGTACTTCATAGAAGATTTTGAACACATAGATAGTGTCCGGCTCTGCAAAATAAGTTTCCACATATTGCCATAGAGAGAATAATATTTACACAAATCTAATCCGCTGACATATTCTGTAGTGTGACACACCACGGCCAAGCCTTTATCCGAGTCGTTTCATTATCCCACCTCAGCGCGTCATGCGAGGCGGTTTCCTTGGCATGTCTTGTTACAACAGAGATCGTGTCCCCTTATTCCGGGATTCTCATCAATACGGGCGTGGGTAACCCAACCGCGCCATTGATTACGGCGCTTGGGAGATAAGCGAGTTTTACCAGGCTGGTGGGGACACGTAGTTGCGTCCACCCATATAAGGGGATAAGGATCCACCTTTTCACCTACGCCTTCTTCCTCCCTTGCTTATCCATTCTCGCGCACTCGAGCTCCAGCGCCCAAGTCCGCACTCCCCACCTCAACCTTCTCCAGCCATGTCCGAAGCGGGAGGCAAGTGGATGGTCTCCTCCGTCACGGAGGGGCACATTAA
Organism: Triticum dicoccoides; assembly: GCF_002162155.2. Classification (NCBI taxonomy): domain Eukaryota; kingdom Viridiplantae; phylum Streptophyta; class Magnoliopsida; order Poales; family Poaceae; genus Triticum; species Triticum dicoccoides. Next base: position 170,817,335 of record NC_041388.1, read on the forward strand.
AAGACTAGGGAAGGCCGGATACTTGTCTAACGACATTGCGCACCGGCTTCTCGAAAAGGGGCAGCTCATCCCCACCCCTAGGCCCCATGAGAGGGTGGTGTTCCTCCCCCATTTCCTCCGCGGACTAGGTTTCCCTCTCCATCCATTTGTCCGGGGGCTCATGTTCTACTATGGCCTGGATTTCCATGATCTGGCCCCGAATTTTGTCCTCAACATCTCAGCGTTTATCGTCGTGTGCGAGGCTTTCCTCCGCATCCGCCCCCATTTCGGCCTATGGCTCAAGACATTCAACGTCAAGCCAAAGGTGGTGCGCGGCAACCGGGCAGAGTGCGGAGGCGCCATGGTGGGCAAGATGCCCAATGTCTTATGGCTCGAGGGCTCCTTTGTGGAGACCCTGAAGGGGTGGCAATCGGGGTGGTTTTACATCACCGAGCCACGCGACCCCGAATGGGTCGCAGCCCCCAAGTTTCGGTCCGGACCCCCTACACGGCTTACCTCCTAGAAGGAGACCGGCCTATCGTGGGGTAAAAAAGGAGAGCTGATCGGACTCCAAACATGCATCCAAACCCTGGTGGACAAGAAGCTCAAACTTGTCAACGTAGTCCAGGTTATGCTCATCCGTCGGATCCTCCCGTGTCAACAACGGGCTATCAACTTGTGGGAGTTCGACCCGGCGCGACACCAAACTCTGAGCAGGCTCTTCGACACGACGTACGAAGATGCCTGGAAGGTGCTTTTCAAGGGCGCCGAGGCCCCCGCATCCGCTACCGAGGATCGCGGATTCAGTACACAGCGTCACGCTCATGTGGTAAGCTGTTTTTTCCGTTTACAGTGTATCGGTTTTTCATAGTTTGACTCCATGCAGGATCTAAACTCCCTTACCTTTGACAGGATTGGCAGGAGACGTCCGGACAGATCAATTTTCCGGCTCCTTTGCCCAAAGGCCCAGCGGACGCTCACTTGGCGAAGCTGCTGGTTCCGGCACCCCATGTGGTGCCGGAGAAGAGGGCCAAGAAGAAGGCCACGGGGACTCGAAAGAGTGCCCGACGCCTGGAGGTGTCGGATTCACCATCCGAGGAATCCAAGACGCACTCCTCCCATGAAGACGAGGAAGAGGAAGAAGAGACCCCTCCCCCTCCAGCGGGGGAAGGGAAGAAAAGGAAGGCCGCCCCAACTGGGGAGGCCGAAGGGTCCAAGAAGGGGAAAACCCTTCCTCCAGATTACTCCACCGACGCCGACGATCGTGGAGAGGAGTGGGCGCCCAGGGTCAAGCCCCTGGCCAAATCGTAAGTATCCGGATACTAGAGTAATTCATAGTATTCGTTTTATTGCACAGCTTTCCCTTATGTCGAATATGTTTATGCAGCCCCCCCAAAGACCGGCTCGACGCGTCATCGAGCGGCTCATTGGACTCGTCGGAGGTGAACTCGCTTCTGACGGCTTCCTCCCCCCGCCCTACAGACGACACCGAAGTGTTGTCCCAACAGGTTCCAATCCGGGAGGAGGTGGTCCTGGAGGTGCCGCGAGGCGACCTCCCGGACTCCAGGAGTAAAGGGGATGAAACCCCCTAGGGATCCAAGTCCGGCCCTAGGTCGGACACCGCTCTGGAACCTTCAAAGGTTCCAGAGTACGGCGGGGGACCTCCTTCCAAGAGGAGAAAGCCCACCGTGCCGGTGACCTCCATCCAACCGGAGGCGCCGGACAATCTGTTGGAGGCGCTCTAAGGCGCCTCCATCGACGAGGGGCACCGCACCATTATGAGTGCGGTGGTCCAGAAGGTTCAGTCCGCCAAGAGCGGACTGACAGAAGCTTGTACTAGCCTTTTAACAGGCTTTGAGGTAAGTAAAGAATGTGTAACTAATATTACCGCATAGAGAGTAGCCCCTTATGCTCTGTTTGGCGTTCGGGAAGAAAAGCCGAATAGAGGATCAAATAAAATTCGTAGGAGTCTAACAAAAAGGAGTCAATATGCGTGTGCAGGCTTCCCTGCTGGCGTCCGCCGCACTGACTGCGGAAGTGGACACACTAGAGCAGAACCTCGAGCGGTCCAAGCAAGAGCTCGGGCGTGTCAAGAAGCAGCTCGAGGACAATGAAGGTAAGAAATACCTTGTTTAAATATATATAAAAAGGTGCAATTGCAAAAAATGACAGGATTATCGTGGCTATTGTAGGGCCCACGTCTGAGGTGGCGACCCTTAAGCAAGCGCTGGTTGAGGCCGAGAAGAGGGCGGCCACGGAGCGCATCGAGCGGGAGAAGTGTGAGGCCGAGGTTGGCAAGGTACGGCAAGAGCTCAAGGCTCTCATGGAAAAACATGAGAGTTTGGAGCTTGACTCAAAGACGCGAGCGTCCGAGCTTGCGGTGGCTATTGAAAATGCCAAGCCTGCCAAGGCCGAATCCCAGAACACCCTCCAGGAGTTGGATGAGGTGAAGAATATAGCGGCGGGTAAGGCATTCTTTATGCAAAGCAAGCACATAAACGTGAGTTACTTGTTACTTACCCGAATCCGTAGCTCTCCAGGAGCGTTCGCAGATCTTCCCCGGAGTGTATCTGATGCCGCCGCATTCTATCGAGCCGAGGAGGGCAGCTCGACAGAGAAGGTGTTCTGGTCTCAGTATGCTGAGGCCGTACACCCTGTGCCCCTGAGCGACCAGCTGAAGCAACTGGTCGAGCTCCACAAGGCGGCCGAACAGACCATGAGGGGCCTCATAGTTCGGCTGTGGCCTGGAGAGGCTCTGCCTGGGAGCTATTCCGGGCTGGTGCGGCGGCTGGTGGAGGCGTGTCCATGGCTCGAAGTCATCAAGCGCTCCGTCTGCATTAAAGGTGCCCATAGGGCCCTTGCCCGTGCTAAGGTGCACTGGGGCAAGCTGGATGCTGAGAAGCTTGTGAAGGACGGGCCACCGCCGGGGAAAGAGCATCGCAAGCCCGAGAATTATTATAAGGATGTTCTGAAGGGTGCCCGCCTTATGGCGGATGAATGTTCTATGGATGTAATTTTTGAGTAAAACTCGCTCGTTTTGTCCTGTGCGCTGAAAACTTGTTCATATGCGCTAAGCAATGTTGTTTGAATTTAAAATATTACCTTATGTGCGGCTGTTTATGAATTCTGAGAGATGGCGAGTCGTGGGCTTTTGCCCCCATGCCGCTAGTGCTAGGGTGTTCGGGGATAAACCTGAGCGCTCTTCTTCCCATGTTTGGGTCCTTCGAGGGAGGCGCTCAGCCCAACGAACAAGGCAATCGGACTATAATGCATGAACACTCTCACGTAGCCATAGAATTCTATAATTTTAAATTTCGGCGAAGCCCCTGGTATTCGGAAGACCGAGTTCGGGGCGCTATCCACGCCTTGGCCGGACAGAGCCGGCTCCTCGCCCTAAGCGGCATAAGTCTTTAGGGACTCGAAAAAACCTCTTGAACAGCGACCAGCTCTCGCTTCATCATGACAGTCAGTTTTAGCTTTCTCCACTGAGGTGCTCGACCCAGCTCAACTGGGGCACAATCGCAGTGGTTCTCCTAGTGATACCTTAGCCGATATAGCGGAACGTAAGGCACCAAAACATAGGAGCCGGGAAAACCCAACTATTGACCCAAGACATGATTCGGAGCCGATGCATATAATGCTATAAGTTCGGGGTGCCGCACTTGTTAAAGTGTTCAGACTTCTCACACCATATTGAGGGGTACTAAAGCCCCTGGCGTGTTTTGGCCGTACCAACGTGTACGGGTGCAACATGTTGTTAAGGAACATATATAAAGAAAAAAGGTAATGCAAAAATAGACGAAAGCTATGCATTTTTTATTGAAAAGGGGTGCGATCAAGGTAGAACGATACAAGTAATGCGATAAGTGGAAGGATGGACTAGTTAACATGTCCGTTCCAGGGGCAAGCTGTGGAATAGTATGTGGAACAGGTATACTGCTCGTGATAGAGACCACCTGGGAGTTCCGTAATGCGGCATGGCTTGTCTGCTTCCCTGGTTCTTGCATCGTTTGCGCGGCAATTGAACTGCTGAACAGGCCTTCTGAAGGATGGAGTCCTAAAAGTAAGAGAAAATTAAAAGATCGGCAGCCCCTAGTACGGTTTAAGCCGTGTTTTGGGCGTGCCGTGATGGTGCCCTTCCCCCTGTGCCCATGGTATCTCTAGAGCGTAGTTATGTACGCGAAGTACTGGCGTCGCCTTTTTGCGAGGGTTGGGGTTGGGGCCGCATTGGTATGACTGCTCGGATCGTGCCAGGCAGTCTTGTGGTAGGTTACTCCGGGTGCGCTTGACGGTGTCCGGTTGTTTAGTGGCCGGACTGGAGAACTGCCTGGAGAGGCTGCTTTGTACTTCCGCTGCAAGGGCCGCCGTGTGCTCCTCCGTTCGGAGGGAGCATTCGGTGTTTCCATTGACCGTATTTACTCCTCGAGGGCCTGGCATCTTGAGCTTAAGGTATGCATAATGCGGTACCGCATTGAACTTAGCGAATGCGGTTCGCCCGAGCAGTGCATGATAACCACTCCGAAACGGGACTATGTCGAAGATTAACTCCTCGCATCAGAAATTATCCGGAGATCCGAAGACCACTTCAAGTGTGACTGAGCCTGTGCAGTTGGCCTCTACACCTGGTATTACGCCTTTAAAGGTCGTTTTGGTGGGCTTAATCCTCGAGGGATCTATGCCCATTTTCCGCACTGTATCATGGTAAAGCGGGTTCAGGCTGCTGCCGCCGTCCATAAGGACTCTAGTGAGATGAAATCCGTCAATAATTGGGTCTAGAACCAATGCGGCGAATCCGCCATGACGGATGCTAGTGGAATGGTCCCTTCGATCAAAGGTGTTCGGGTAGGAGGACCATGGGTTGAACTTTGGGGCGACAGGCTCTACCGCGTATACGTCCCTTAACGCGCACTTCCGCTCCCTTTTGGGGACGTGGGTTGCGTATATCATGTTCACCGTCCGCACTTGTGGGGGAAAACCCTTCTTTCCACTGTTGTTCTGTGGCCGAGGCTCCTCGTCGTCATTGCTATGCAGCCCCTTGTCTTCATTTTCGGCATTTAACTTGCCTGCTTGCTTGAACACCCAACAATCCCTGTTGGTGTGATTGGCTGGCTTTTCCGGGGTGCCATGTATCTGGCACGGGCGGTCGAGTATTCGGTCCAAACTGGACGGGCCCCTAGGATTCCTTTTGAATGGCTTTTTCCGCTGACCGGATTTAGAGCCTTTGAGAATCCAGCATTAACTACCGTATCCTCTGCATTGTCGCTGTTAATGCGGCTCTTCTGCTTGTTGCGATGCGACCTGTCACTACTGTCCCTGTTGTCCGAATTACCAGGGTTCTTGGTCATATTGTTGCTATGAGCAAGCCAGCTGTCTTCTCCCGTGCAAAAGCGGGTCATGAGTGTCGTGAGTGCTGCCATAGACTTCGGCTTTTCCTGTCCAAGGTGCCGGGGAAGCCACTCGTCATGGATATTGTGCTTGAAGGCTGCTAGGGCCTCAGCGTCTGGACAGTCGACTATTTGATTTTTCTTTGTTAGGAACCGTGTCTAGAATTGCCTGGCCGATTCATCTGGCTGCTGAATTACGTGACTTAGGTCATTGGCGTCTGGGGGTCGCACATAAGTGCCCTGGAAATTGTTGAGGAATGCGGCTTCCAGGTCCTCCCAACAACTGATTGATCATGTTGGCAAGCTATTAAGCCAATGCCGAGCTGGTCCTTTAAGCTTGAGTGGGAGGTATTTGATGGCGTGCAAATCATCGCCGCGGGCCATGTGGATATGAAGGAGATAATCCTCGATCCATACCGTAGGATCTGTTGTGCCATCATATGATTCGATGTTTACGGGTTTGAAACCCTCGGGGATTTGGTGATCCATTATTTTCTCTGTAAAGTAGAGTGGGTGTGCGGCGCCTCTATACTGGGCTATATCATGACGTAGCTCCAATGAGCCTTGTCTACTGTGTTCGGCCCTGCTGAATTTGTGGCCGGCGTGACGATTACCATCTCGAGCCGTGGGGCGCCCACGCGATCCGTAGATCGATCTTGTTTGCCTTGACTTGTCCTCCAACATGTCTTGTAAGTCCGGCGCATATTCCCGTGCCTTGGTACGGGGTGTGGCTTGAGTGGAGGGCCGACAGGCCTCTATGTCGTGACCACGAGGTGGCCGGTCGGCCGCATCAAGTGCTTCCTCCTCTAATCGGGGTAGCAACCTGCGCTTTGGGTAGCTCTTGGAGGGGCGTTCTAGTTTACGCTCTTCGGCCGCAAGGACTTCAGTCCATCTGTCGACTAGCAAATCTTGATCAGCTCTAAGCTGTTGCTATTTTCCTTGAGGCTTCTTGCCGTGGCCATAAGCCTGCGTTGAAAACGCTCTTGCTCGACGGGATCCTCTGGCACGACGAATTCATCGTCGTCGAGGCTTGCCTCGTCTTCGGAGGGAGGCATATAATTATCGTCCTCGACCTCTTTGTCTGCCACTCTCTCATGAGGGCTGGTTTCTCCATCCTCCTGTGCTAAATCTTGCTGGAGGGGGTTTTCTTTGGCGCTTCCCGGAGTATTATTATCTCCCGTGCTGGAATCACTGTGTTTGTTTTGGTGGGATTTTGAGCGGCGTCGCTGATGCCGGCGCATAGGCTATTTTTTGGAGGGGTCATCCTCCGCTGTTCCATCGCCATCTCCCTCCTTTGGGGTGTCCACCATGTATATGTCATACGACGAGGTGGCTTTCCAGGGCCTAGTAGGCGCTGGTTCTTCATCATCTCCTTCATCGGCGTCCATACCGTCGATGTCTTCGGAGTCGAAGTCGAGCATGTCGGTTAAGTCGTCGATAGTGGCTACAAAGTGGGTGGTGGGTGGGCTTTAAATTTCTTCAACGTCCGTACCCCAACCTTGCTGACCGTAGTCCAGCCAGGGCTCTCCTGATAAAGAGAGAGACTTCAGTGACTTCAGGATATCGCCGAGAGGCGAGTGCTGAAATATGTCCGCGGCAGTGAACTCCATGATCGGCGCCCAATCTGATTCGATCGGTAGGCGCGCGGAGGGTTCGGAGTCCCGAGAGGAGTCCGGCTCCTTGGAGTCACGAGTCTCGCGGAGTGCAGGGCTGGTGTTCGGCTCAATCACTATGGGGATCGCAGCCCCTGAGGCGGCGTCCAACCACCCATCCTCGATCGGCGCAGTTGGCTCCGAATTAAGGGTCGAAGCTGATGCGGGTGCGGCCTCCAGGGCACTGTTCGGCGGCAGAGCTAGATCATGCTCGTCGGGACAGTGCGGCGCTATCGGCAGTGGCTCGAATCCGTCGAAGATCAAGTCCCCGTAGATGTCAGCCGTGTAGTTTAAACTTCCAAATCTGACCTCATGGCCAGGGGCGTAGCTTTCGATCTGCTCCAGATGGCCAAGTGAATTGGCCAGCAGTGCGAAGCCGCCGAAAACGAAGATCTGTCCGGGGAGGAAGGTCTCACCCTGGACTGCATCACTATTGATGATCGTTGGAGCCATCGAGCCTGACGGCGACGACAAAGAGGAACTCTCAATGAAAGCACCAATGTCGGTGTAAAAATTGGCGGATCTCGGGTAGGGGGTCCCGAACTGTGCGTCTAGGCCGGATGGTAATACGAGACAAGGGACACGAAGTTTTACCCAGGTTCGGGCCCTCTCGATGGAGGTAAAACCCTACATCCTTCTTGATTAATATTGATGATTGTTGATGTGTACGTTGTCCTACGGACTAAAACCATCCGGTTTATATAGACACCGGGGAGGGTTAGGGTTACACAAAGTCGGTTACAATGGTAGGAGATCTTCATATCCGTATAGCCAAGCTTGCCTTCCACGCCAAGGAAAGTCCCTTCCGGACATGGGACGAAGTCTTCAATCTTGTATCTTCATAGTCCAGGAGTCCGGCGGAAGGTATAGTCCGGCTATCCGAACACCCCCTAATCCAGGACTCCCTCACTCATCCAACCCATCACCGTCTAGCAAGCCTACGGTGGAATTACTCACGCACGGAGGTGAGAATCATGAAATTGGTGATGGAGGATGGTTGATGATGACGACGGCGACGAATCCCATTCTCCGAAGCCCCGAACGGACTCCAGATCAGCCCCCCGAGAGGTTTTAGGGCTTGGCGGCGGCTCCGTATCGTAAAACGCAATGATGTCTTCTCTCCGAAAGCGAATATATAGAGTTGGAGTTGGCGTCGGAGGATTTCCAGGGGGCCCACGAGGTAGCGGGCGCGCCCTAGGGGGGGCGCCCCCCACCCTCGTGAGAAGGGTGTGGGCCCCCTGGTCTTCATCTTTGGCAAGGATTTTTTATTGTTTTTCTAAGATGTTCCGTGGAGTTTCAGGTCATTCCGAGAATATTTGTTTTCTGCACATAAAACAACACCATGGTAATTCTGCTGAAAACGGCGTCCGTCCGGGTTAGTTCCATTCAAACCATACAATTTAGAGTCCAAAACAAGGGCAAAAGTGTTTGGAAAAGTAGATACGACGGAGACGTATCAACTCCCCCAAGCTTGAACCCTTGCTTGTCCTCAAGCAATTCAGTTGACAAACTGAAAGAAAGAAAGAAAAACTTTTACAAACTCTGTTTGCTCTTGTTGTTGTATCTATGTCAAGCCAGCATTCATGATTTCAGCATAGATTATAACTAACCACATTTGCAATAATTCTCAGGTCTCATAATTACTCATATCAATAGCATAATCAACTAGCAAGTAATAATAATAAATCTCGGATGACAACACTTTGTCAAAACAATCATAATATGATATAACAAGATGGTATCTCACTAGCCCTTTCTGAGAACGCAAAACATAAATGCAGAGCACCTTTAAAGATCAAGGACTGACTAGACATTGTAATTCATGGTAAAAGAGATCCAATCATAGTCATACCCAACATAAATTAATAGTGATGAATGCAAATGACAGCTGCGCTCTCCAGCTAGTGCTTTTTAATAAGAGGGTGATGACTCAACATAAAAGTAAATGGATAGGCCCTTCGCAGAGGGAAGCAGGGATTTGTAGAGGTGCGAAAGCTCGGTTTTGCAATAAAGATAAATTGTATTTTGAGCGGTATACTTTCATTGTCAACGTAAAAACTAAGAGATGGCGATATCTTCCATGCTACACACATTATAGGCGGTTCCCAAACAGAATGGTAAAGTTTATACTCCCCCTCCACCAACAAACATCAATCCATGGCTTGTTCGAAACAACGAGTGCCTCCAACATACATCAGGTCCTAGGGGGGTAATTGTCTCAAGATGATGTTTATTAAAGAACAATTGATATTTAAGCTCTCCTGCCCTATTCTTAACAATAAACTCATGTGCCACCATACTTTTATGATCTAGATAAACACGGGGCAGCACCTTTTCTTCCTTCTCAGCATGCCTAATAGGTATGTTAAAATGTGCGGCTAGGCGTGTAGCATAGATGCCTCCAAAGATGGGGCCCTTAGTACGGTTCATATTTAACCGTCTAGCAATAATACCGCCCATACTAAAAGTGTTATGACTGTATAAACCTTGGAGTAGAATAATTATATCATGGATACTAAGGTTTCCATAGTTTCAGCATCCAATTAAACAACGACTAGCAAATAATGCAAAGTAACGTAAAACAGGAAAATGTATGATAGTGATTCATGCATCGGAAACCTTCCTGGTTTCTCCTACAGTGATATTATTAATAAATCCCTCCTCATCATCATGATGTGGTTCTTCTGTCTTTCCCTCAAAAGGGACTAAACAAATCCGACAGAAATCATAAAGTGACATCTCCTTATGCTCATCATATAAATGAAACTCCACCGTAGGTGGTGAGTTCCTAGAATGAAAATGAAAGTTTTGCACAAAGGTATTTGTGAGTAAGAGATACTGATCGCATTGGTCGTGGAGGAAAGCGGTGAGGCCTTCATTGTGAGCCAATTCATGAAAATCTTCATAGATACCGGCTGCTCTCAAGAAATCCTCGGAGGGCCATTCACATGCCTGAACCTCCGCGGTGCGAGGCAGATTATACTTAGGCTTGGGTGCCTTTTCCTTCGAGCTTTGGCTCGATGAGCCCCTCAAGAATCTCCTCATAATATTCTGAAAAATTCTGAAATTTTTAGTAACTTCAAACAAAAGTGAACCAACTTCAATAAAACTGATAGCAACTACTCCTACAAGTGCCTAGAGCCTATATCAAGAATTAGAACTACTTGGAACCATATAAATTTGACATGAAAGCTCAAGAACATGGTCACCGATGCAGCACAAATTTGCAAAGAATAAAGCACCAGAACAAAAACTAATTGGACCAATGGAGGAGTCACATACCAAGGAACAATCTCCCCAAGCAGTTTTGCGAGAGGTGCTTTGAGCAAGGAGATCGAAAATCACAGCAAAAGTGGCTGGAACTCGTTCTTGAGTTGGTTTTTCGGGTTTGTGTGAGACAGAGGAAGAAGATGGGTGCTGGGATAAGTGGAGGAGGGCAACCGTGGGCCCACGAGGCAGGGGGCGCGCCCTAGAAGGGGTGCGCGCCCACCATTCTCGTGGCTAGGTGGCAGCTCCTCCCGCGGTAATTTTTGAACAGTAAATCCTCAAATATTCCCGAAAAAATCATATTAAATTGGCATGTCATTCTGATGACTTTTATTTTTCGGATATTTTTATATTGCACGGATAAGCCAGGAAATAGACAGAAAAATACTATTTTTACTTTATTTCTACTAAATAACAGAAAGTATAGAGAGGGTACAGAAGTTTGTGCTTCTAGTTTCATCCATCTCATGCTCATCAAAAAGAATCCACTAACAAGGTTGATCAAGTCTTGTTAACAAACTCATTCCGATAATCATGAAACCGGAGAAATTTCGAATAACACTAAGTTACCTCAACGGGGATATGCACATCCCCAATAATAAGTATATCATATTTCTTCTTGACAGTAGGAAGAGGAAATTCAAAACCTCCAATTATAATCGATGGAATTTTTCCAATGGAATTGATACTATGAACTTGAGGTTGTTTCCTCGGAAAGTGTACCGTATGCTCATTACCATTAACATGAAAAGTGGCATTGCCTTTGTTGCAACCAATAACAGCCCCTGCAGTATTAAGAAAAGGTCTTCCAAGAATAATAAACATACTATCATCCTCGGGAATATCAAGAATAACAAAGTCCGTTAAAATAGTAACGTTTGCAACCACAACAGGCACATCCTCACAAATACCGACAGGTATAGCAGTTGATTTATCAGCCATTTGCAAAGATATTTCGGTAGGTGTCAGCTTATTCAAGTCAAGTCTACGATATAAAGAGAGAGGCATAACACTAACACCGGCTCCAAGATCACATAAAGCAGTTTTAATATAATTTCTTTTAATGGAGCAAGGTATAGTAGGTACTCCAGGATCTCCAAGTTTCTTTGGTATTCCACCCTTAAAAGTATAATTAGCAAGCATGGTGGAAATCTTAGCTTCCAGTATCTTTCTTTTATTAGTAATGATATCCTTCATATATTTAGCATAAGGATTTGTTTTGAGCACATCAGTTAATCGCATATGCAAAAAGATAGGCCTAATCATTTCAGCAAAACGCTCAAAATCCTCATCATCCTTTTTCTTGGCTGGTTTTGGATTAAAAGGCATGGGTTTCTGAACCCAAGGTTCCCTTTCTTTACCATGTTTCCTAGCAACAAAGTCTCTTTTATCATAACGTTGATTCTTTGATTGTGGGTTATCAAGATCAACAGCAGGTTCAATTTCTACATCATTGTGATTACTAGGTTGAGAATCATCATGAACATCATTATTAACATTTTCACTAGGTTCATGTTCATTACCAGATTGCGTTTCAGCATCAGACACAGATATATCATTCGGATTATCAGGTGGTTCAGCAATAGGTTCACTAGAAGTTTGCACAGTTCTATCATTTTTCTTTTTCTTCTTTTTAGAAGAACTAGGAACATCAATACTATTTCTATGAGAATCTTGCTCGATTCTCTTAGGGTGGCCTTCAGGATACAAAGGTTCCTGAGTCATTCTACCAGTTCTAGTAGCCACTCTAACAGCATAATCATTTTTCTTACTATTCATTTCATCAAGCACTTCTTTTTGAGCTTTAAGCACTTGTTCTACTTGAGTGGTAACCATAGAAGCATGTTTGCTAACAAGTTTAAGTTCATCTTTAATATTAGCCATATAATCACCCAAGCGTCTAATCATATAAGCATTTTCTTTTAATTGCCTACAAAAATAAGCATTGAAGTCGTCTTGCTTAAGCATAAAGTTATCAAACTCATCCAAGCACTGACTAGCAATTTTAGTAGGAGGGACTTCAACTTTATCATATCTATAGAGAGAATTTACCTTTACTACCTGTGTCGGGATATCGGGGTCAGGAGGTTCTTCAATAAATAAAGAATTAAGATCATATGTTTCTTCAACAGACGGTATATTAAGACCATGTATTTCTTCAATAGGAGGTAAATTCTTAACATCTTCAGCTTTAATACCTTTCTCTTTCATAGAATTCTTTGCCTCTTGCATCTCTTCGAGACTGAGAAATAGAACACCTCTCTTCTTCGGAGTTGGTTTAGGAATAGGCTCAGTAATTGGAGCAGGAGCTGGCTCAGGAGGTGCCCAATTATTTTCATTTGTCAACATATTATTCAATAGAATTTCAGCTTCATCCGGTGTTCTTTCCCTGAAAAGAGAACCAACACAACTATGCAGGTAATCTCTGGAAGCATCAGTTAGTCCATTATAAAAGATATCAAGTATTTCGGGTTTCTTAAGAGGATGATCAGGCAAAGCATTAAGTAACTTGAGAAGCCTCCCCCAAGCTTGTGGGAGTCTCTCTTCTTTAATTTGCACAAAGTTGTATATTTCCCTCAAAGCAGCTTATTTCTTATGAGCAGGGAAATATTTAGCAGAGAAGTAATAAATCATATCCTCGGGACTACGCACACAACCAGGATCAAGAGAATTAAACCATATCTTAGCACCACCCTTTAATGAGAACGGAAATATTTTGAGTATATAAAAGTAACGTGATCTCTCATCATTAGTGAACAGGGCAGCTATATCATTTAACTTAGAAAGATGCGCCACAACAGTTTCAGATTCATAGCCATAAAACGGATCAGATTCAACCAAAGTAATTATATCAGGATCAACAGAGAATTCATAATCCTTATCAGGAACACATATAGGTGAAGTAGAAAAAGCAGGGTCGGGTCTCATTTTATCTCTAAGTGATTCTTTGTTCCATTTAATTAATAATCTCTTAAGCTCATATCTATCTTAGCAAGCTAAAATAGCGGCAGAAGATTCCATATCAAAAAGATAGCCCTCAGGGATAACAGGCATATTTTCATCATCACTATCATCATCGTATTCAGATTCAATAATTTATTTTTCTCTAGCCCTAGCAATTTGTTCAAGATATTCACTAAGGGGCACAATAGTATCAGACATAGAAGTAGTTTCATCATAGGTATCATGCATAGCAGAACTGGCATCATCAATAACATGCGACATATCAGAACAAATAGCAGAAGCAGGTGTAGGTGTCGCTAGCTTACTCATAACAGAAGGTGAATCAAGTACAGATCTAGATGGCAGTTCCTTACCTCCCCTCATAGTTGAGGGATAGATCTTGGTTTTTGGATCTCTCAAGTTCTTCATAATGATAAGCACATATAAATCCCAAGTGACTCAAAGAATAGAGCTATGCTCCCCGGCAACGGCGCCAGAAATTAGTCTTGATAACCCACAAGTATAGGGGATCGCAACAGCTTTCGAGGGTAGAGTATTCAACCCAAATTTATTGATTCGACAGAAGGGAGCCAAAGAATATTCTCAAGTATTAGCAGTTGAGTTGTCAATTCAACCACACCTGGAAACTTAGTATCTGCAACAAAGTGTTTAGTAGCAAAGTAATATGATAGTAGTGGTAGCGGCAACAAAAGTAAAGACGGCAAAAGTAATGTTTTTGGTATTTTGTAGTGATTGTAACAGTAGCAGCGGGAAAGTAAATAAGCGTAAACTAGTATATGGAAAACTCGTAGGCACCGGATCAGTGATGGATAATTTTCCGGATGCAGTTCATCATGTAACAGTCATAACATAGGGTGACACAGAACTAGCTCCACTTCATCAATGTAATGTAGGCATGTATTCCGTATGTAGTCATACGTGCTTATGGAAAAGAACTTGCATGACATCTTTTGTCCTACCCTCACGTGGCAGCGGGGTCCTATTGGAAACTTAGGGATATTAATGACTCCTTTTAATAGAGAGCCGGAACAAAGCATTAGCACATAGTGAATACATGAACTCCTCAAACTATGGTCATCAACGGGAGTGGTCCCGATTATTGTCATTTCGGGGTTGCCGGATCATAACACATAGTAGGTAACTAAAGACTTGCAAGATAGGATCAAGAACTCACATATATTCATGAAAACATAATAGGTTCAGATCTGAAATCATGGCACTCGGGCCCTAGTGACAAGCATTAAGCATAGCAAAGTCATAGCAACATCAATCTCAGAACATAATGGATACTAGGGATCAAACCCTAACAAAACTAACTCGATTACATGATAAATCTCATCCAACCCATCACCGTCCAGCAAGCCTACGATGGAATTACTCACGCACGGCGGTGAGCATCATGAAATTGGTGATGGAGGATGGTTGATGATGACGACGGCGACGAATCCCCCTCTCCGAAGCCCCGAACGGACTCCAGATCAGCCCCCCGAGAGGTTTTAGGGCTTCGCGGCGGCTCCGTATCATAAAACGCAATGATGTCTTCTCTCCTGTTTTTTTCTCTCCGAAAGCGAATATATAGAGTTGGAGTTGGCGTCGGAGGATTTCCAGGGGGCCCACGAGGTAGCGGGCGCGCCCTAGGGGGGACGCCCCCCACCCTCGTGAGAAGGGTGTGGGCCCCCTGGTCTTCATCTTTGGCAAGGATTTTTTATTGTTTTTTCTAAGATGTTCCCTGGAGTTTCAGGTCATTCCGAGAATATTTGTTTTCTGCACATAAAACAACACCATGGTAATTCTGCTGAAAACAGCGTCCGTCCGGGTTAGTTCCGTTCAAATCATACAATTTAGAGTCCAAAACAAGGGCAAAAGTGTTTGGAAAAGTAGATACGACGGAGACGTATCAACTCCCCCAGGCTTGAACCCTTGCTTGTCCTCAAGCAATTCAGTTGACAAACTAAAAGAAAGAAAGAAAAACTTTTACAAACTCTGTTTGCTCTTGTTGTTGTATCTATGTCAAGCCAGCATTCATGATTTCAGCATAGATTATAACTAACCACATTTGCAATAATTCTCAGGTCTCATAATTACTCATATCAATAGCATAATCAACTAGCAAGTCATAATAATAAATCTCGGATGACAACACTTTCTCAAAACAATCATAATATGATATAACAAGATGGTATCTCACTAGCCCTTTCTGAGAACGCAAAACATAAATGCAGAGCACCTTTAAAGATCAAGGACTGACTAGACATTGTAATTCATGGTAAAAGAGATCCAATCATAGTCATACCCAACATAAATTAATAGTGATGAATGCAAATGACAGCTGCGCTCTCCAGCTAGTGCTTTTTAATAAGAGGGTGATGACTCAACATAAAAGTAAATGGATAGGCCCTTCGCAGAGGGAAGCAGGGATTTGTAGAGGTGCCAGAGCTCGGTTTTGCAATAGAGATAAATTGTATTTTGAGCGGTATACTTTCATTGTCAACGTAACAACTAAGAGATGGCGATATCTTCCATGCTTCACACATTATAGGCGGTTCCCAAACAGAATGGTAAAGTTTATACTCCCCCTCCACCAAAAAACATCAATCCATGGCTTGTTCGAAACAACGAGTGCCTCCAACATACATCAGGTCCTAGGGGGAGTTTTGTTTGCAATTAATTTTGAATTAGTTTGCATAAAGCATGGGACTGGGCATCCCGGTGACCAGCCATTTTCTCGTGAGTGAGGACCGGAGTACACTCCTCTTGAGAATAACCTTCCTAACACAAAAGATAAGGACAGCCTTGGTTGATACATGAGCTATTCGAGCATACAAAACATAATGTTTATTTGAAGGTTTAGAGTTTGGCACATACAAATTTACTTGGAACGGCAGATAGATACCGCGTATAGGTAGGTATAGTGGACTCATCTAGAATAACTTTGGGGTTTGAGGGATTGGATGCACAAGCAGTATTTCCGCTTAGTACAGGTGAAGGCTAGCAAAAGACTCGGAAGCGACCTACTAGAGAGCAACAACAGCCATGTACATGCATTAAAATTAATAAACATTGGATGCAAGCATGAGTAGGATATAATCCACCATGAACATAAATATCGTGAAGGCTATGTTGATTTGTTTCAACTACATGCGTGAACATGTGCCAAGTCAAGTCACTTAAATAATTCAAAGGAGGATACCACCCCATCATACCACATCATAACCATCTCAATAGCATGTTGGCATACAAGGTAAATCATTATAACTCATAGCTAATCAAGCATGGCACAAGCAACTACGATCCCTAATTGTCGTTGCAAACATGTTTATTCATAATAAGCTGAATCAAGAACGAGGGACTCATCATATTTACAAAAACAAAAGATGTCAAGTTCATACCAGCTTTTCTCATCTCGGTTAGTCCATCATATATCATCATAATTGTCTTTCACTTGCACGACCGAATGGTGCGAATAATAATAATAGTGTGCGTGCATTGGACTAAGCTGGAATCTGCGAGCATTCAATAAACAGGAGAAGACAAGGCAATATGGTCTCTTGGGTTAATTCAACAATAATGCATATAAGAGCCATTTCAACAATTTAATTATGGTCTTCTCCTACTGACCCCCAAAGAAAAGAAAAGAAATAAAAACTATTTACACGGGAAAGCTCCCAACAAGCAAAAGAAGAACGGGAAATATTTTTGGGTTTTCTTTTTAATTATTACTACTACAGCAGAAAAATAAACTACTACTAATTTTTTGTTGGTTTTACTTAAGGTTTAACAAACACACAAGAAGAAAGCAGGAAAAACAAAATAAACTAGCATGGATATTACAGTGAAAAAGTATGAGCACCGACATCTAGCAATGAGTGTGTGTGAACATAAATGTAATGTCGGTGAGAAATACGTACTCCCCCAAGCTTAGGCTTTTGTCCTAAGTTGGTCTATGGCCACGGCTGGCCTGGCGGATATCCATAGTAATAGTTGTTGGGGTCGTACTGTAATGAGGAAGAAGAAGGCTCCGATTGCCACTGGCTGGCAATCATCTCTGGATCCCACTGATAGTTAGACTATCGTGAAGGATCAAATTGTGGTTCCGGTTCTGGCTCCTCGGCTGGTGCAAGGTTCCGGTAGGCGTGAATAGCCGTCAACGGAAAAAGGTACGTGCCTACAGTCAAATCAAACAAAGAAGGAGAAGGCAAGGTAATTGTCTCGGGATGATGTTTCTTTAGAACAATTGATATTTAAGCTCTCCTGCCCTATTCTTAACAATAAAATCATGTGCCACCATACTTTTATGATCTAGATAAACACGGGGCAGCACCTTTTCTTCCTTCTCAGCATACCTAATAGGTATGTTAAAATGTGCGGCTAGGCGTGTAGCATAGATGCCTCCAAAGATGCGGCGCTTAGTACGGTTCATATTTAACCGTCTACCAATAATACCGCCCATACTAAAAGTGTTACCACTGTATAAACCTTGGAGTAGAATAATTATATCAGGGATACTAAGTTTCCACAGTTTCCGCATCCAATTAAACAACGACTAGCAAATAATGCAAAGTAACGTAAAACAGGAAAATGTATGATAGTGATTCATGCATCGGAAACCTTCCTGGTTTCTCCTACAGTGATATTATTAATAAATCCCTCCTCATCATCATGATGTGGTTCTTCTGTCTTTCCCTCAAAAGGGACTAAACAAATCCGACAGAAATCATAAAGTGACATCTCCTTATGCTCATCATATAAATGAAACTCCACCGTAGGTGGTGAGTTCCTAGAATGAAAATGAAAGTTTTGCACAAAGGTATTTGTGAGTAAGAGATACTGATCGCATTGGTCGTGGAGGAAAGCGGTGAGGCCTTCATTGTGAGCCAATTCATGAAAATCTTCATAGATACCGGCTGCTCTCAAGAAATCCTCGGAGGGCCATTCACATGCCTGAACCTCCGCGGTGCGAGGCAGATTATACTTAGGCTTGGGTGCCTTTTCCTTCGAGCTTTGGCTCGATGAGCCCCTCAAGAATCTCCTCATAATATTCTGAAAAATTCTGAAATTTTTAGTAACTTCAAACAAAAGTGAACCAACTTCAATAAAACTGATAGCAACTACTCCTACAAGTGCCTAGAGCCTATATCAAGCATTAGAACTACTTGGAACCATATAAATTTGACATGAAAGCTCAAGAACATGGTCACCTATGCAGCACAAATTTGCAAAGAATAAAGCACCAGAACAAAAACTAATTGGACCAATGGAGGAGTCACATACCAAGGAACAATCTCCCCAAGCAGTTTTGCGAGAGGTGCTTTGAGCAAGGAGATCGAAATCACAGCAAAAGTGGCTGGAACTCGTGCTTGAGTTGGTTTTTCGGGTTTGTGTGAGACAGAGGAAGAAGATGGGTGCTGGGATAAGTGGAGGAGGGCAACCGTGGGCCCACGAGGCAGGGGGCGCGCCCTAGAGGGGGTGCGCGCCCACCATTCTCGTGGCTAGGTGGCAGCTCCTCCCGCGGTAATTTTTGCACAGTAAATCCTCAAATATTCCCGAAAAAATCATATTAAATTGGCATGTCATTCTGATGACTTTTATTTTTCGGATATTTTTATATTGCACGGATAAGCCAGGAAACAGACAGAAAAATACTATTTTTACTTTATTTCTACTAAATAACAGAAAGTATAGAGAGGGTACAGAAGTTTGTGCTTCTAGTTCCATCCATCTCATGCTAATCAAAAAGAATCCACTAACAAGGTTGATCAAGTCTTGTTAACAAACTCATTCCGATAATCATGAAACCGGAGAAATTTCGAATAACACTAAGTTACCTCAACGGGGATATGCACATCCCCAATAATAAGTATATCATATTTCTTCTTGACAGTAGGAAGAGGAAATTCAAAACCTCCAATTATAATCGATGGAATTTTTCCAATGGAATTGATACTATGAACTTGAGGTTGTTTCCTCGGAAAGTGTACCGTATGCTCATTACCATTAACATGAAAAGTGGCATTGCCTTTGTTGCAATCAATAACAGCCCCTGCAGTATTAAGAAAAGGTCTTCCAAGAATAATAAACATACTATCATCCTCGGGAATATCAAGAATAACAAAGTCCGTTAAAATAGTAACGTTTGCAACCACAACAGGCACATCCTCACAAATACCGACAGGTATAGCAGTTGATTTATCAGCCATTTGCAAAGATATTTCGGTAGGTGTCAGCTTATTCAAGTCAAGTCTACGATATAAAGAGAGAGGCATAACACTAACACCGGCTCCAAGATCACATAAAGCAGTTTTAATATAATTTCTTTTAATGGAGCAAGGTATAGTAGGTACTCCGGGATCTCCAAGTTTCTTTGGTATTCCACCCTTAAAAGTATAATTAGCAAGCATGGTGGAAATCTCATCTTCCAGTATCTTTCTTTTATTAGTAATGATATCCTTCATATATTTAGCATAAGGATTTGTTTTGAGCACATCAGTTAATCGCATACGCAAAAAGATAGGCCTAATCATTTCAGCAAAGTGCTCAAAATCCTCATCATCCTTTTTCTTGGCTGGTTTTGGAGGAAAAGGCATGGGTTTCTGAACCCAAGGTTCCCTTTCTTTACCATGTTTCCTAGCAACAAAGTCTCTTTTATCATAACGTTGATTCTTTGATTGTGGGTTATCAAGATCAACAGCAGGTTCAATTTCTACATCATTGTCATTACTAAGTTGAGAATCATCATGAACATCATTATTGACATTTTCACTAGGTTCATGTTCATTACCGGATTGTGTTTCAGCATCAGATGCAGATATATCATTTGGGTTATCAGGTGGTTCAGCAATAGGTTCACTAGAAGTTTGCACAGTTCTATCATTTTTCTTTTTCTTCTTTTTAGAAGAACTAGGAACATCAATACTATTTCTTTGAGAATCTTGCTCGATTCTCTTAGGGTGGCCTTCAGGATACAAAGGTTCCTGAGTCATTCTACCAGTTCTAGTAGCCACTCTAACAGCATAATCATTTTTCTTACTATTCATTTCATCAAGCACTTCTTTTTGAGCTTTAAGCACTTGTTCTACTTGAGTGGTAACCATAGAAGCATGTTTGCTAACAAGTTTAAGTTCATCTTTAATATTAGCCATATAATCACCCAAGCGTCTAATCATATAAGCATTTTCTTTTAATTGCCTACAAAAATAAGCATCGAAGTCGTCTTGCTTAAGCATAAAGTTATCAAACTCATCCAAGCACTGACTAGCAATTTTAGTAGGAGGGACTTCAACTTTATCATATCTATAGAGAGAATTTACCTTTACTACCTGTGTCGGGATATCGGGGTCAGGAGGTTCTTCAATAAATAAAGAATTAAGATCATATGTTTCTTCAACAGACGGTATATTAAGACCATGTATTTCTTCAATAGGAGGTAAATTCTTAACATCTTCAGCTTTAATACCTTTCTCTTTCATAGAATTCTTTGCCTCTTGCATCTCTTCGGGACTGAGAAATAGAACACCTCTCTTCTTCGGAGTTGGTTTAGGAATAGGCTCAGTAATTGGAGCAGGAGCTGGCTCAGGAGGTGCCCAATTATTTTCATTTGTCAACATATTATTCAATAGAATTTCAGCTTCATCCGGTGTTCTTTCCCTGAAAAGAGAACCAACACAACTATGCAGGTAATCTCTGGAAGCATCAGTTAGTCCATTATAAAAGATATCAAGTATTTCGGGTTTCCTAATAGGATGATCAGGCAAAGCATTAAGTAACTTGAGAAGCCTCCCCCAAGCTTGTGGGAGTCTCTCTTCTTTAATTTGCACAAAGTTGTATATTTCCCTCAAAGCAGCTTGTTTCTTATGAGCAGGGAAATATTTAGCAGAGAAGTAATAAATCATATCCTGGGGACTACGCACACAACCAGGATCAAGAGAATTAAACCATATCTTAGCACCACCCTTTAATGAGAACGGAAATATTTTGAGTATATAAAAGTAACATGATCTCTCATCATTAGTGAACAGGGCAGCTATATCATTTAACTTAGAAAGATGCGCCACAACAGTTTCAGATTCATAGCCATAAAACGGATCAGATTCAACCAAAGTAATTATATCAGGATCAACAGAGAATTCATAATCCTTATCAGGAACACATATAGGTGAAGTAGAAAAAGCAGGGTCGGGTCTCATTTTATCTCTAAGTGATTCTTTGTTCCATTTAATTAATAATCTCTTAAGCTCATATCTATCTTAGCAAGCTAAAATAGCGGCAGAAGATTCCATATCAAAAAGATAGCCCTCAGAGATAACAGGCATATTTTCATCATCACTATCATCATCGTATTCAGATTCAATAATTTCTTTTTCTCTAGCCCTAGCAATTTGTTCAAGAAATTCTCTAAGGGGCACAGTAGTATCAGACATAGAAGCAGTTTCATCATAGGTATCATGCATAGCAGAACTGGCATCATCAATAACATGCGACATATAAGAACGAATAGCAGAAGCAGGTGTAGGTGTCGCTAGCTTACTCATAACAGAAGGTGAATCAAGTGCAGATCTAGATGGCAGTTCCTTACCTCCCCTCATAGTTGAGGGATAGATCTTGGTGTTTGGATCTTTCAAGTTCTTCATAATGATAAGCACATATAAATCCCAAGTGACTCAAAGAATAGAGCTATGCTCCCCGGCAACGGCGCCAAAAATTAGTCTTGATAACCCACAAGTATAGGGGATCGCAACAGCTTTCGAGGGTAGAGTATTCAACCCAAATTTATTGATTCGACAGAAGGGAGCCAAAGAATATTCTCAAGTATTAGCAGTTGAGTTGTCAATTCAACCACACCTGGAAACTTAGTATCTGCAGCAAAGTGTTTAGTAGCAAAGTAATATGATAGTAGTGGTAGCGGCAACAAAAGTAAAGACGGCAAAAGTAATGTTTTTGGTATTTTGTAGTGATTGTAACAGTAGCAGTGGGAAGTAAATAAGCGTAAACTAGTATATGGAAAACTCGTAGGCACCGGATCAGTGATGGATAATTATGCCGGATGCGGTTCATCATGTAATAGTCATAACATAGGGTGACACAGAACTAGCTCCAATTCATCAATTTAATGTAGGCATGTATTCCGTATGTAGTCATACGTGCTTATGGAAAATAATTTGCATGACATTTTTTGTCCTACCCTCCCGTGGCAGCGGGGTCCTATTGGAAACTTAGGGATATTAAGGACTCCTTTTAATAGAGAGCCGGAACAAAGCATTAGCACATAGTGAATACATGAACTCCTCAAACTATGGTCATCAACGGGAGTGGTCCCGATTATTGTCATTTCGGGGTTGCCGGATCATAACACATAGTATGTGACTATAGACTTGCAAGATAGGATCAAGAACTCACATATATTCATGAAAACATAATAGGTTCAGATCTGAAATCATGGCACTCGGGCCCTAGTGACAAGCATTAAGCATAGCAAAGTCATAGCAACATCAATCTCAGAACATAATGGATACTAGGGATCAAACCCTAACAAAACTAACTCGATTACATGATAAATCTCATCCAACCCATCACCGTCCAGCAAGCCTACGATGGAATTACTCACGCACGGCGGTGAGCATCATGAAATTGGTGATGGAGGATGGTTGATGATGACGACGGCGACGAATCCCCCTCTCCGAAGCCCCGAACGGACTCCAGATCAGCCCCCCGAGAGGTTTTAGGGCTTCGCGGCGGCTCCGTATCGTAAAACGCGATGATGTCTTCTCTCCTATTTTTTTCTCTCCGAAAGCGAATATATAGAGTTGGAGTTGGCATCGGAGGATTTCCAGGGGGCCCATGAGGTAGGGCGGCGCGCTGGTCTTCATCTTTGGTGAGGATTTTTTATTGTTTTTCTAAGATGTTTCGTGGAGTTTCAGGTCATTCCGAGAATATTCGGTTTCTGCACATAAAACAACACCATGGTCATTCTTCTTCAAACATCATCAGTCCAGGTTAGTTCCATTCAAATCATACAAGTTAGAGTCCAAAACAAGGGCAAAAGTGTTTGGAAAAGTAGATACGACGGAGACGTATGAGGCGTTAAATGCCTCTTCTGAAAAACCAGGGTCTTGTAAAACGGCCCTGCGGCGCCGATGATCCATGGCGCTCTCCACTTCTCAGTTGGTGACGGATACATCATCCAAATCCTCGGCTAGAGGACAGTCCGACGTCACCCTCGCATCAGCCCCCATCTCCACGGCAGGATCTGGATCCTGGCTACGAGAAGTATGACCGGCCGGACCCCCGGATATAGTCCAGCACACCTTTTTCCTGATACAGGGAAAACAAAAAGGTCACAGTTGGATGTGACTGCCAAGGTGCATATTTGCAAATTCGTACCTCTTTGATGAAGGCTCGGTTGTATCTTCGTTTTCCTTCCTCTTCGAAGGCTTGCCTGGTGTGGGGGACGCTCTCTTCGGAGATGCCCCCGGGGCAGCATGGCGCGCCGAACACCTCCCCTTTTGAGCACAGGACAGTGCGGTGGATGAGGAGGAATGAGAAAACTCTCTTGGACAAGGTATCTCCAGATTACTTTCATGTGAAGCAGGAAGGAGACCGGGGTAATCGGCGATGATGGGTACATTTGTACCGTCATAGCTCATTTAATAGAATATTCCATCCTCGAGCTCCACAAATATGTCCGGATCTTCTCCATATCCGGGGTCAAGATCCCGGTTGTGATTCTCCGGTCAAGATCTCCTTTCGCCATTCCTGTTATAAGCGGATAAGATACTGCCCGTCAAGAATGATTCTGGGACAAGAGTAAAATAGTGGAGCTGAAGCTTACCCAGCTGGGAGGATTATACATGGAAAATCCGTCTCAATATTGGAGACGGGTGAACTCCTCCTTCTCCCCTTTATACAGCTCGGCCAGTATTTTGGCCAGGGCGGTGGGGGTCTTCGGGCCCTTGCGACCATAGCGTGAGGCGTCATCTTCCCCATTATAATGCCTCATGGGCAGCACTCTGTATTGGAGTGGCTGGACCCCCCGCGCTATAGAGATCGCCATTACCTCGACTATTGACAAAATGTTGTTTAAACATGGCAATAGGTGGAGCATAAGTAAACTAAACATTAGGAAAGTTTAAATGAGGCCGGAAATAACAAACAACAATTCCGGTAAATCCCCATATGCATTTAGCAATTTGGTGCAACAACAATTTTAAACATTTAAATGTTATTATCATTATGCGAATGACATGTGCAAGTTTTATGCAGTATTTATGAAAATGTTGACATGATAAGATATGAGGCATTTGTCATCGTGGCAGAAAGGAAAGGGGTGCCACGGCAATGACAACGAAAATGGTGCCACGACAACATTCCGGTTTTGGTAACTCGATTGAGATGCCGGTGCAAAAGGAAGTGTGAAGGGAGTGTGTCATGCATGATGATGGGATGATCCCGGTTGCCGGCTTCCCACGGGTGGACGGAATGGCAACGAGGAGGAACATGCAAGCGACAATTTTAGACATGGTGTAAAGGCGGGGTTCATCTCATTCAACACACATGCATTCGGTCCACGGACGGTCGTCTCGAAGGTTATACCTTTCGGAGCGTGCATTATCAGAATGGATCAAGTTCGTAGAGGGAAGTAGGCGTTCTCGCGACGGCGGCAGTGGAAGTAGTCATTCTCACTTCGTAGATGTTCACACTCCGTAGGTGTTCTGGGTCAAAACAAGGAACTTGACGTCCACGGGTCTTTGAGGGTCGATGGTACATGTTCTGTAGATGTTTGGGCGGCGGTAGTGGTACATGTTTTGAAGAGCAAGTAGAGGTTCTCGCGATCTCGACGATGGTAGTGGTATATGTCGTTGGTAGTCGAACATGGCGATCCGAGAGGGTACTTGGCAACATGCACGTCGTCGGTAGTTGTACACAATCGTTGTCGGACTTGACGGGTTCGAGGTCTCCGGGTGTAGTGGTACTTGGCGTCTCATCGTGTAGTCGTTTGTCGTAGTCGGACTTGACAAAAATGCACACCGGCTGTAGTCGTACACGTTCGGAGAAGAACTTGTTGTCGAGGGACTTGGCGATTCCGGAGCCGGCAGAAGACGAACTGGGTGGTCCTCGTTGACCTGGTACTTAGCGTTATTCCCTGTTCAGGGGTCGAGCTTGACGTCAACAGCAACAACAAGTGGAGGTGCAAGACGTGGGGCGTGCACATGAGTCGAAAGTCATCGGGGCCAAACAGATGACCTTGGCAGCCTTCGATGGAGGCAGCAGCAGAACAGGGGCTCATGGAGAGAATGACGATGAACAGGGGCGCGGCGCCGTGGCACATCGGGCAGGGTGCCTATTTCGTTTGTCACGAGAAAGCAGCGGCAGTAGCAGGGCATCCCAGGAGTCATGGGGCATGGTCGTAGCAGGACTTGCGAAACAGGGAAGGAGCTGGGGCTTGGTGAAGAGCAACAGCAGCGGGGCTCGCTGCCGGCGTGGGAAGGCAGAACGGAGGGACAGGAGGCCAACGCCGACGGAGGCCTAGGGCGGCGCGGCGGACTGGGAGTAGAGGAAGGAGGTCTGGCGGGTCCCGAGGGCGCAGTGCGGCGGGTCGATGGGTAGGGGCTTGGCGCGGCGGGGACGAGATCACCCCGGCGAGGGTGCCGAGGTCCATGGCACAGCTCCCATCGACGTGGACGAGGCGAGGAGGACCTAGTGCCGTTCATTCTGGTGCTCGACAGGAGGTCGTAGGCGGAACTTTGCGGCGGCCTTAGTAGCAGGGAGGCGCGGCCATGGCGACCGAGGTGAGGAGGAGGCCGGGGAAGGAAGGCCATGGCACCATGGGGGAAGGAGGCGCAGAAGCAGGGCTTGCTGGCGGTGGCTCCATGGAGGTGGAGCAGCGGATCGAAAAGGAGTGGCTGCAGGGTGCGCTGGAGGGAGATCGAGAGGGAGGAGTGAGGGAGTCCTGGATTAGGGGGTGTCCGGATGGCCGGACTATACCTTCAGCCGGACTCCTGGACTATGAAGATACAAGATTGAAGACTTCGTCCCATGTCCGGAAAGGACCTTCCTTGGCGTGGAAGGCAAGCTTGGAGATACGAATATGTAGATCTCCTACCATTGTAACCGACTCTATGTAACCCTAACCCTATCCGGTGTCTATATAAACCGGAGGGTTTTAGTCCGTAGGACAACACATTCATACACAACAATCATACCATAGGCTAGCTTCTAGGGTTTAGCCTCTCTGATCTCGTGGTAGATCTACTCTTGTACTACCCATATCATCAATATTAATCAAGCAGGACATAGGGTTTTACCTCCATCAAGAGGGCCCGAACCTGGGTAAAACTTCGTGTCCCTTGCCTCCTGTTACCATCCGGCCTAGACGCACAGTTCGGGACCCCCTACCCGAGATCCGCTGGTTTTGACACCGACATTGGTGCTTTCATTGAGAGTTCCTCTGTGTCGTCACCGTTAGGCTTGATGGCTCCTACGATCATAAATAGCGATGCAGTCCGGGGTGACACTTTCCTCCCTGGACAGATCTTCATCTTCGGTGGCTTCGCACTGCGGGCCAATTCACTTGGCCATCTGGAGCAGATCGAAAGCTATGCCCCTGGCCGTCATGTCAGATTTGGAAGTTTAAACTACACGGCTGACATCCGCGGGGACTTGATCTTCGATGGATTCGAGTCACTGCCGAGCGCGCCGCGCTGCCACGACGAGCATGATCTAGCTCTGCTGCCGAACAGTGCCCTGGAGGCCGCACCCGCATCGGCTTCGACCCTTAATTCGGAGCCTACTACGTCGATCGAGGATGGCTGGTTGGACACCGCCTCGAGGGCAGTGATCCCAACGGCGATCGAGCCGAACACCAGCCCCGCACTCCACGAGACTCATGAATCCAGGGAGCCGGACTCCCCTCCGGACTCCGAACCCTCCGCACCCCTGACCGAATCCGATTGGGCGCCAAACATGGAGTTTAATGCCACAGATATCTTTCAGCACTCGCCTTTCGGCGATATTCTGAAGACACTAAAGTCTCTCTCTCTATCAAGAGAGCCCTGGCCAAACTACGGTCAGCAAGGTTGGGATACGGACGATGAAGAAATTCAAAGCCCACCCACAACCCACTTTGTAGCCACTGTCGATGATTTAACCGATATGCTCGACTTCGACTCTGAAGATATCGACGGTATGGACGCCGACGCAGGAGACGATGAAGAACCAGCACCTATTGAGCCCTGGAAAGCTTTCAACATGCGCGGCCTTCTTGACGGTCGGCGGTGGCTTTTAATTCTGTGGCCATCTTGGCCATCTTATCTCGGCTCTCGCCATGCACGGCCTACTCGGCTTTCAACTCTTCGGCCGCCTTCAAAGCAGCCGCATTACGAAACCTCGCTTGTTCCTTGGCCCGGGCAAGTTCTGCCCGCAAAGCTTCAACAGTAGCAACTCCATCTTCATTCACAACATATTAAAGATATTGGCATCATGCTGCTCTTACTATGTGGAGTTTACCAGATAATGACACTTACCCTGTGCCTCATCAAGCCTTTTGTTAACAAGCTCCATGTCGGCGTCTGCCGCACCCAACTACCGTTTTAATTGGGCAAACTCGCTAGTACGGCTAGCCACCGGAGCTTCCATCACCTGCACATAAAGGCAGTATGGTTATTACCTGGGAATATGATCCTCTGTTCGTCGTCGTTTCCGACGGCAGCTAGAGTCTCAGGGGCTACTATCTACACAGGGCACACCTAGCATGTGCAGGACTATCATACATTATACCTCAAAGCCTGTCAGTAGACTCATAAAAGCTTTATGCAATCCGCTTTCGGCGGACGAGATTCTCTCCATCACCGTATTCATTAGCATACGGTGTTCATCTGAGATGGCTGCTCGCCCCACCCGACGGTGCCGGACTCTTTTGTCTGCTTTCTTCGGGAGCCGGACACTGGGAGCTTCGGGGGTCAATGGGATTATCTTCTGGCCTCACCGGATTCTTTTGTCTGCTTTCTTCGGGAGCCGGACACTGGGAGCTTCGGGGGTCAATGGGATTATCTTCTGGCCTCACCAGATTCGGAGAGGCCCTCCGTGATGACACTTCAGGATCACCCGCTTCCGGAGCGGAGGAGTCAGGAGGAGGCGTTTCGCTCTCCATCATCTCTGGAAGAAGATCCCCCAAAGACGAACTCATTTGAGAGGGGCTAAGGCCCGAACTGCAAAGATATATGCGGTGGTTATTTTCTCAGAAGGAAAAGATGGCATACCTGTACTATTAAAGTATTTCGGGTCACTTACGACTCGCTGGAGGATTGATCCCCCCGCGGACTTGGTGCGGAAAAAGCACCCCCCGAGGTAGGACCCGCTGTGGGAGACTTCTTCTCCCGTTTGGAAGCTTCGGCTTCTGAATCCCCGGGCGCAGTCCTTTTCCTCCTCCAGTCGTCTTCCTTCATGGAGACGCTCGCTCCCTTGGTTAGAATGGGCAGCGTTGGGGGCCCACATCCTCCCGTATTATCCTTCCCAGTATCTTCCTTCAAGGGCTCTGGGCAGGGTGCGATCTGGAGCATCTTTTCCAATACCGAATTGTCCAAACCCTCAGGGAGGGGGCCGAACACCGAATCAACTTCGCCTTTGTTATCTAGTCCTGGTCAAAAAGCAAACTCTCAGAAATAACTTCGTAACAAATGAGAGATAGTATGTTCGGCCAGAAGATTCCTTACCTATTCGGCAGCGCGGTTACTGCTCAGGCCCACGTCCTCGGTGATTTCCGGACACTCTACCTGTGGTCCGAGGAATGACTTGTACATCTCCTCGTGCGTCAGGCCGAGGAAATTTTGAATGACACGCGGTCCTTCGGGATTGAACTCCCACAAGCGAAGGGGCCGGCGTTTGCAAGGCTGGACTTGACGAACCAGCATAACTTGTATTACCGCAACCAAACTAAAATCTCCATTGAAGAGATCTCAAATGCGGCTTGCAGTATAGGCACGTCTTTGGCTGGACCCCAGCTCAGACCTCTGCTGATCCATGACATCAGTTGTGGTGGAGGGCCCGAGCGAAAAACAGGGGCGGCCGCCCACTTGGCACTTCTAGGAGCCGTGATGTAGAACCACTCCTGTTGCCACAATTCAGACACCTTTGGAATGGAACCTTTGGGCCAGGGGGCTCCCATCATCTTGCGTATTGAGGCACCTCCGCACGCTGCATGTTGCCCCTCGATCATCTTCAGCTTTACTTCAAAGGTCTTGAGCCACAGGCCAAAGTGAGGGGTAACCCGGAGGAAGGCCTCGCACACGACAATAAATGTGGTGATATGAAGAAAGGAGTCCGGAGCTAGATCATGGAAATCTAGCCCGTAATAATACATCAAACCCCTAATGAAAGGATCCAGAGCAAGGCCTAGACCTCGGAGGAAGTGGGAGACGAACACGATGTTCTCGTTGGGTTTGGGGGAGGGGACGGCCTGCCCTCGGGCAGGCAGCCAATGCAAAACCTCGGCGGTCAGATATCTGGCCTCCCTCAACTTTTTGATGTCTTCTTCCGTGAGGAGGAAGGCATCCATCGGCCTTGAAGGCTAGATCCGGACATGATTGAGGGTTCGGAGCACCTGACCTGAACCTTGGGTGTTTGAGCTTGAGGTGGGGGAAGGATTCGATTGAGCATGGGAGGGAAAAAGTAAAAACCATGTCCCTTTATAAAGAGGGTGAATATCAAGCGTCCTCTCTGTGGCCGTTTGGACTTGCCTATAGTCTAGGAGTCCTAGAAGCGGTTGGGTTACCCACGCCCGTATTGATGAGAATCCTGGAATAAGGGGACACGATCTCTGCTTTAACAAGACATGCCAAGGAAACCACCTCGCATAACACACTGAGATGGGACAGTAAAACGATTCAAATAAAGGCTTGGCCGTGGTGTGATGTCACACTACGTAATACGTCAGCAGATTAGATTTGTGTAAATATTATTCTCTCTATGGCAATATGTGGAAACTTATTTTGCAGAGCCGGACATTATCTTTGTGTTCAAAATCTTCTATGAAGTACTTGGAGGAGGAACCCGCCTTGCAATGCCGAAGACAATCTGCGCGCCGGACTCGTCGTCATTGAAGCCTGGTTCAGGGGCTACTGAGGGAGTCCTGGATTAGGGGGTGTCCGGATGGCCGGACTATACCTTCAGCCAGACTCCTGGACTATGAAGATACAAGATTGAAGACGTGGTCCCGTGTCCGAAAGGGACTTTCCTTGGCATGGAAGGCAAGCTTGACGGTACGGATATGTAGATCTCCTACCATTGTAACCGACTCTATGTAACCCTAACCCTATCTGGTGTCTATATAAACAGGAGGGTTTTAGTCCGTAGGACAACACATTCATACACAACAATCATACCATAGGCTAGCTTCTAGGGTTTAGCCTCTCTGATCTCGTGGTAGATCTACTCTTGTACTACCCATATCATCAATATTAATCAAGCAGGACGTAGGGTTTTACCTCCATCAAGAGGGCCCGAACCTGGGTAAAACTTCGTGTCCCTTGCCTCCTGTTACCATCTGGCCTAGACGCATAGTTCGGGACCC
>NC_041388.1:170848413-170894794 GCF_002162155.2 Triticum dicoccoides
ACAGGGCCTTAAGGCAAATGGGCCGGTGCTGGTGGTTGGGAGGCCCGGGTGCCCAGAGGCCTGGCTAGGCTCTCTCCCTTATTTTTTTCCATAGCAGAAAAATAAAAGCAAACTAAGGAAGGAGAGAAAAGAAAGGGTTAGAGGAAGGACTTGGGCACGCGGACTATATTCCCGGACTCGCAAAAATGTATACGATCCAAGACAAATGGAGTGGGCATTTTTCAAAGTTTAAATTCAAACTCATTTGATTTAAATTCAAATGGTTCGAGTAGGAAGTGAGGGTTAGGAAGGTCCAAAAATGTTCAGATTTTTGGCGGAGCTCCGGAAAATGATGAAAGAATATATGGCAAGGTTTGAGGAGCAACTCGAAGCAGAAAAGACTTGAGAGTTTAAATTGCAAGTGTGTTTGCGGTTAATTCCAAACTAATGGAATATTATTTTATAGCTCCCTAATAATATTGGGAGGATATATGTTATAAAGAGAAAATCACCATGTGCATTTCCCTCGATTTAAATGGATCGAAGATCCATACAATTTATTTATAAAAGTTATAGGATTAATGAAATGATGGTATGATGACATGATGCGATGCAAGAGGTGACATGATGAAATGCAACACGCAAGCAAATGACATGGCAACGTCAGCGAATAACTGGAAGATACCTGGTGCATCGGTCTCGGGGCGTCACATATATATCCACAAATTCTTCAAGAAAACCTCATATGAACTCCTCACTGAGAAGAAACCCAATGTGAGTTATTTCAAAGTCTTTGGTGCTAAATGTTGGATTAGGGATCCACATCACAACTCCAAATTTGCACCAAAATCACATGAGGGTTTTATGCTTTGTTACGGAAAGGACTCACACACCTACAGAGTCTTCAACACCTATCACAACAAGGTTGTTGAAACTGTAGATGTGCGGTTCGATCAAACTAAC
Organism: Triticum dicoccoides; assembly: GCF_002162155.2. NCBI lineage: Eukaryota > Viridiplantae > Streptophyta > Magnoliopsida > Poales > Poaceae > Triticum > Triticum dicoccoides. The sequence goes on from NC_041388.1 coordinate 170,849,356, forward strand.
GGCTCGCAAAGAGGGCACCTACCTCATGTGCTAGATGAAATGTCTCCTGAGGAACCTATCAAGTTCAAGGCTACTGAGGATGTCATACCGACTGAAGAATCTGCTGAAGAAGTTAATCCAGGTCATGAAGAAAATCATGCTGGTGCATCCAAAGAAAATGTCGCTGAAGAAAATGCTTAGCCTAATCAAGGTCATCAACCTGCTCATCCTCGCGTTGCAAATGAAGTGCAGTTGGATAAAAAATCATCGATGACATCAACACACCAGGTCCTCTCACACGCTCAAAAGCTTCACATTTTTCTAAATTTAGTGGGCACTTTGCTTTTGTCTCTATCATAGAGCCCACGAAAGTTGATGAGGCATTTCTGGAGCCTGAGTGGATTCAAGCTATGCAGGAGGAATTACATCAATTCGAGCTCAACAATGGGTGGGAACTTGTCAAGCGACCAAACCCTCGCAAGCACAATATCATCAGGATCAAAAGGATCTACCACAACAAGCAAAACAAAAATGGCCTAGTGGTGAGGAATAAGGCTCATCTTGTAGCTCAAGGCTACATATAGGTTGAAGGAATTGATTTCGATGAAAATTTTGCACCAGTTGCTAGACTTGAGGCTATTCGCATATTGCTTGCTTATGCTAACCATCATAATATCATCTTATATCAAATAGATGTGAAAAGTGCATCCCTCAATGGTATATGTTGCTCAACCCCCAGGTTTTGAAGATCCTAGGCATCCTGACAAAGTCTTCAGACTCAGCAAGGCCCTCTGTGGCCTCAAGCAGGCCCCTCGGGCGTGGTATGACACACTGAAGGAATTCCTCATGAAGAAAGGTTTCAAACCCAGTTCACTTGACCCAACTCTTTTCACAAAACATATGATGATGAATTATTCGTGTGCCAATATATAGGTGGATGATATTATCTTTGGTTGTACTAACCAACGTTAAAGTGATGAATTTGCCTATATGATGAGTGAGGAATATCAAACGTCTATGATGGGAGAATTGAAATTCTTCTTAGGTCTTCTAATTCGTCAACAACGCAATGACGTCTTCATATCTCAAGAGAAATACCTCAAGGATATGCGGAGGAAATTCGGTATGCAAGATTGCAAAGGTGTCAAAATCCATATGCTCACAAATGGCCATCTATGCACCGTTGAAAATGGTAAAGACTTCAATCAAAAGGTATACCGCTCCATGATTTGCTCTTTATTGTATCTATGTGCATCTAGGCCAGATGTTATGCTTAGTGTTTGCATGTGTACCCATTTTCAAGCTACACCAAAGGAATCGCACCATAAGGCTGTGAAACATATTCTTCGATATCTAGATCACACTCCAACACTTGGATTATGGTATCCCAAGGGCTCGGCTTTTGATCTCATTGGATATTCTAACTCTGACTATGTTGGTGATCGAGTGGATCGCAAGTCAACATCAGACACATGTCATTTCCTCGGACGATACTTAGTATGTTTGTCCTCAAAGAAGCAGAACTGCATATCACTATCTACTGTAGAAGTTGAGTACATTGCTGCTGGTTCTCGTTGCGCTCAATTGCTAGGGATGAAGCAAACCCTCAAGGACTATGGCATCAACATGAAGAATGTGCCACTCTACTGTGACAACGAGAGTGCCATCAAGATTGCTCATAACCCAGTTCAGCACTTGAAGACTTAAGCACAGCCAAATTTGTCATCATTTTCTTCGAAATCATGTGTTGTAGGGTGACATCTCCATTGACAATGAAGACTGAAGGAGAACTGGCAGATATCTTCACAAAGACCTTGGATGAGAGGAGATTTAGTAAGTTGCCTTGTGATATAAATATCTTAGAATCTTCAAATGTTCTTTGAAAGGACACACATCCTAACACTTATGCAAAATTGATGACTTAGATGTGCAACACACGAAGTAACATTTTTCTTCAATCAATGAAGACTAACCCTTTAAGGGTGAAGAAATTAATGAAGAATTTGATTCTTAGAGCCCTACAATAATTGTACATGGTGTCTAAAATCATCATTCTTATACGGTGGGTCATGCTACCACCCAATGATGAAAATCTTCAAATTTGAGTTTTTCCTCATTTTTGCAAATTCCTCAAATGTTCAAATTCTTCAACTTTTCGACTGGTGTTCCTCATTAACTATATATATACATATTTTAATTTTCAATGTCCTCAACAGCATTCACTTATTGCTAATTCTTCATGTTGACATTTCCGCTAATTGAATGTGATCGAACCCATTCCCCCTCTATGCTAAAATCAACCCAGTTTGTTCACAAATTCTTCATGTGCATTCAATTTGAAACCCATTCAAAATCATCATTGTGTCCTTGACAGCTGAAGAATTTGCGAACGAAATTTTAAAATATTCTTATCAAATTTTTGGATGTTGCCGCTCAAACCATTTCGCTTCCCATGATGGATTAAACAACTCACCCAAGATCCCCCATGATCTCCACCTCTTTGTACGTGGGTGACACATGTCGTTAGGATAGCAAGGGTCAGGGGCATGTTCATCCAAAATCATCGGATGAGCAGTTTTTCACCGTGGCTATAAATACCCCTCACCCTCCTCATACTTCATTTACTTTGCTCGACCTCAATCTCGCTCGAGCTTTCAGACCTAGCGCCGCCGCTACCCTCTATCGTCATCAGTGAGGAAGAGCTTCACTGCCTCGACCTCGTCGCCATCGTAATCGCGTGGACCACAGAAATCTTCCCTCCGCCGTCGCTGTAGCTGTCTCCCGCCTCCAAGTTAGGGCATGGGAGATCTGAACTGATGAACTTCTCCATCTCCACTCCTAGTTCATCGTGTTCTTCATCAAGGGTAATTAAAATCTAATTTTACTGCCCTGCTTTGATTCTTATGATTTACACAAAATCCTTAAAAGGTGTTTATTCTTCAACTTCCCACTTCTTAAACATCAGAATACTTATGTTACTTGATTTGTTTCTCTAAGCTATGTTTTTCTTCAAGATTCCTCAGTTGTGTGGATTTTCAAATCTACACAACTTTGGAACCTAAGTCAAGAACGCTTAGTGAAATTTCTGAAGACACCCATGGTCAAATTCCTCAAACTTGATACTTTTGAAAAAATTCTGAGAACGCATATGACCTCTCCAAATTCTCCACAGCTATACTTTGTTCACAGGTACAAAATGTCTGCTGCTCAATCACTATGTTCTCATCAACTTAACTCATTTGCAATGTTCCTTGAAAAAAATTTGTGTACTTCCTCAGGAAATTCCAAAGTTCAAAGTCCTGAAGTGAGGAAAATGTCAGATGAGAAGAAACCTCAGAAGGGAGGCAAGAGACCTGAGACAAACACAACATTTGAGATCCCCGAAGACATCTATGATGAATAGTGCACACTTAATGAAGAAATTCATGGGAAAGAAAAAAAGAACCAGCGGAAAGAATTGAGAGGAGATGGGCTAAGGAATGGAGGGAATATCGTTACGTGACTCCCAATTCACTACAAAAAAAAGACACATCCGTGACATTTTGGGCCAAACGAATTTTTTTCTGCCATGCTTATGACACTTCTATGACGATAATTGTGACAAAACCCGGTATCATAATAGATGTGGTGGGCTCCTACTTCTATGACAAGAAATCATGACATAAAATGGGCTTTTCGTCCTGGGTGGGCCGGAGACACAGCTGCATGACATTCTTTGGGCTGTCCATGACGAAAAAAATCATGGAAGAAGCGAGGGCGAGGAAAATATCGGGGAGTTCCTGGTTACGGTGGGTGGTCGTGGCCGAGTGATGCACGGAGGTTTGCGTGTTTTATCTCATATACATACCCGCGTGTGTGCGAGGCGTTGGGATCTAACTAAACCCGAGTGAGGCGTTCGCTTACTAAACCCGAGCGATTGCACTAGCTATGTTACTGAACACGAGTGATCGATCCCTAGTTGTTAACTGAACCCGAGCGATTCATGCACTACGGCTGCTAACTGAAGCCGATCGTACCTGCTCGCTCTTGATGAATAGTGAGCGTTGTTGGGGGTTGGATGAACACTTCTTGGTGGGGGTTGGATGAACAGGACCCCATGGTAGTAGAGGATGTTGTCACTGGATGAACAGGACCCGGATGGAGAGGAGGCCGCCACACACCCGAGCTGGTTGGGGCTGGATGAACAGGACCCCGTGGAGGGCTAGTTGAACATGACCCAGTGGAGGCTGGTTGAACAGTAGCTGGTGGAGGCTGGATTAATAGGACCCCGTGGAGGGCTGGTTGAATAGTAGCCGGTGGTGGTTGGATGAACAGGAGCCCATGGATGAACAATAACTAGTCGAGGCGGGAGGGAGACGTCGTGGATGAACAGTCGCATGTGGAGGCTAGTGAAGTTCGACGGTGGATGAACAGTAGCCAGGTGGAGGCTGGACCGAGGCAGTAGACTGTGGATGAACAATAGGCCGTAGAGCCCCATTTTGCGGTAGGCCACACCCCTCCCGATGAACATGTACCCGTTTTAACCATAGGAGGTCGAAGAGAAGTCCGTTTCCTCCATTTTGCGGTACGCCACACCCCTCCCGATCAACAGGACCCTGTTTCGACCGTAGGCGCTCCAACACAAGTCTATTTCCTCCGTTTTGCGGTATGCCAGACCCCTCCCAATGAACAGGATCCTGTTTTGACCGTAGGCGATCGAATAGAAGGCCATTTCCTCTATTTTGCGGTACGTCAGGCCTCATTTCGGCTGTTCTATCCAAGCCGGTTAGCTTCCGATGAACAGGACACATTTCGTTGCCTCCCGATGAACACGATGCACTTTCTCCATGCTGACCCAGCCGGTTGGCTGGCGATGAACAGGACATCGTCGCTATACGCGTTCGAGACCTCGTCCATATGTACGTACGTAGCCGTATTTACTTTCTTGCGGCATGCCTACACGTACATGCACACGATATAGAAGGGACTGCATAACATGCTAGTCCGCGTCTCTACTATGACACGTGCTGCTCCTTACACGGTCACGGTTCATCGCTGCAGAGAGACAGATCGACCAGTATGTACATACGTGCTCGCGAACAGACAGAGAACCGTACGTACGGTTCGACCGGGTGGGTCCCAGCTGTCGGGGAGGATAAGGAGGCACTTCCTTGCGTGCGAAGATATAGCTGGTGGGTCCCAGCTGTCAGGGGAAGAATCATTTTTTTCATAATATGAACACACTTCCTTGCGTGCGAAGATGTAGCTGGTGGCTCCCAGCTGTCAGTGGTAGGAATAAGGAGGCACTTCCTTCCGTGCGAAGATATACATGGTGGGTCCCAGCTTTTAGGGGGGGGGGGAATAATTTTATTTTCGCGTAATAAGGAGGTGGTTGCATGCATGCGTCCATGGACTGCTGCGTCCCCACTGTTAGCCTCTCCACGTACAGGCCTCTTTCGATGAATATTGTTTGTTGACCATGTTGACCACGCCGCGCCGAGCGCATCCAAGGTGGTGGACGACAGCGAGGCCCCGGACGGCAACGAGCCGGAGATGGGAAGATGCAGGAGTGGATTCGCAAACGGAGAGGTGTACGAGGGTTAACTGGTTTTGGTGCAGCATGGTTCAGCAGTCGGTGGAGAATAACAGGAGGTGTGGAGGGGTGGAGGGATGGCCTAGCCGATGGTGGGGTAGCGCTTTACAGCGAAGCATGCTAAGCAGAGCTGCTAGCAGTAGGAGGCGGGAGCAGGTGGTCCCGGCGGTGCTGGAGCAAGAAGATGGATGCCGGTCGTTGGATGTAAATCCAACGGCTATTGATGTCAGAATCATTTGTTGACTAAGTTGACAACGACTTGCGTTGGCTTCGACTTATTGGCCCACATTTCAGCATCCAAAAATGTGGCACATATTCAACCCATTTTTTTAGAATTGACAGTCCAGTTGATCTTTTTTTTAGAATTACAGTCCAGTTGCTGGGCTGGGTGAACAAATATTGTACCGTCCATGCAGACCATTTTTCTAAAACTACAACCCATTTTCATGTTCTCGAAATACATAAATTTCCAGGGTTGGCTGGACAAATAATGTAGCATCCATGCGACCCATTTTTTTCCTAAAAAATTACATCCCATTTGCACTTTCTCGAAATATGCAATTTTGTTGGGCTAGTTCTAATTATAATGTTGGGTTTGGCGCAGCAATGTTATCAAAAAATAAACAGGGCTGAGCATTTTGTTATAAATATATTTAAATAATAAGTGATTTATTATTACATTGGTCCTTAAATCATACCAAGCTTTTGTACACAATCACTAGGATTTGCGTTGCCTTAATGTAAAAATATCAAGGTTTTCATTATTAAAAAAATATTTTTATAAGTTAATAAGACCTGGGATATTTTTGTCTTATATATGTAAGTATCTGTTAAATATATGATGACAATAATAATAATATATAATAACATATGAAATAATTTAAATATATAATATAGTTAGAAGGGAAACATAAGTTGGACCTAGCGCTCTTATTCTTATCCTATATACCTAAGAGATTCATCTTCACTATCATATTTATCTGGACATGCAACATGTCCACATCAGCACAGTGCCAGCTCATCTATCATCTATCATTTTCTTTTTCAGAAAATTCGTCTGATTCTACTCTGGTCACCACTTCCGTCAGTTACGGATGCATTAGTGTAGAAGCCCATAAAGCGCAGCCCACCGTTGATCTGCCCATCTGTTACCCTTCCCGCATTCACTTTCGTTGTTTTTTTTCTATCCAAAAAAAATCATTGCTTTTGTATGGTCGAGTGTACCTCTCGCTTCGTGCTTTACCTGTCTTTTTTCTACTCGCGTGGGCTGATTGACTTCTTGGTAGAATATAAAAGGAAAGACATCTTGCCTGCCAATCTTCTATCTTGTGGTTCCGTTACTCTTCCCTCCCATTAGTCTTCTGTCCCATTGGCATCTCTCCCGCTCCCCAGACCATCTCTTGGGCATCTACTTATATGCACAGACAGAGACACTGTATCAGACCTTGCCAACCCCCGCCACCACCGGATTCGACGACGAGGAGCTGCGACAACCCCATCCACCACTAGATTTAATGGTGAGGAGCTGTGCTAGAACCTTCAGCAACCTAGCTCCACGTCCCTTGCTTTCGTAGCATCTTCAAATCTGTGTGGACACATTCCTCTCTCCGCTTCCCCGGTGGAAATAATGCCAAATTCGACCACATCGACCACGCGAGGCCGCGACTGCCAGATTCGACATCGAGGAGCTGTGAGCGTGTAACCCCTTCCACAACTGTGCTCCACTGCGCTTTCCCTTTCCCGTCTTCCAAATCTGGCCTAGATGCAGCCCAAAGAAACGGTGAGATTGTTCTCTTCTATTGTGAGCATCTCCTGCATATGATAAGGTGATATGCACACTCATGCATATGCGAGAAAAATGAATCGTGAGCATCTCTATTTTGATAAGGTGAGATCTCCTATAATTGCTTTATTTTATCTGAAGAGGTTGTGTTAAGAAAATTTGCCATGAGATTTTTGGACATTGCCCGCATGACTGTAGTACAATTATAAATAACCAAAGTAATTTTCTTGCTTAATGCTCGGTTATACAACAATTACGTACAGAAACTTTGACTAACATGTGCTTTTGACTGTGTTATCACTTAATTGTTGTTTCAGAGGGTGTTAACAAGAATCCTGTACAATATACGAGATAACATTCGTATTGTTATGCCAAAAACACCAAGAATGATTAATTTGCCTACATGATGCCATCATAGTTTGATTCAGTATGTGCAGACCAGGTCAGAAAGTTGGTCATAGATCTTCAATATACTGTCATTTACTTTGATGAAGGTATGTAGCAATATAAATTGAGATTTTGATCAACAAGGATGCATGTTGTGCGTAGCATTAAATTTTTCGTCTAAGTTATATGCGATCATTTCCCTGTTCATGTATTAGAAAGCATATTCGTCTCTTTATCATGCCGTGACAGTTGGCATCCTATAGTTGATACTATATTACCTATTTCTTTTTAGTTTGTTTCTTCCATAGCATATGCACGTATGGCCTTTGCCATATTAAAATAATTTCTGGCACCTTTTTCTATAAATCAATGAGGGGCCATTCATGCCACATCTGAACATCCATGTACTTCTTAAATTAGATATTCATATATCCTGAAGATGCATCTATATTTTCCTGCCAGTTTTCCACCATGGATGGTTAAACATTGAGATGTGATTTTCTGTACTTGGTTGGTTTTTCAAATGCTAAGCCTATTTAGTTACCCTGACATGTAGGTTATACTGAACTCTTAGCAGCTTTTGTGATTAGAAAATCTGTGTTACATACTTTTGCTAAGCATTTTTCTCTAGCATTTGGTAAACAACTTATGTGGAGACATATATTCTTTCAAAAGGGAGAGAGTTTTAGATGTTCTTTCTTCAGCATGTTAGCTGCACTTGCAGGCTGTAGAGTAGTAGTATTTATGTGCACTGTCTTTTGAGGATGAGGCTTGCAGATTATTAGTAACTTTTCCATTTGTTCAATATAGATGCAAAATTCTATTATGAGCTTGGTAAAAAACTGAATACATTGTTAGTTCACAAGTAATTCTCAGATTGCACAACAAGCTAGAAATCTACTCAACTGTACCACAATAATCTCACTCAAAATTCATTCAAAACATTCCGCAGCAACACGCGGGGTATCTTCTAGTATAGAAAAATAGAACTGACCTCTGCGTTTTCTTCAAAAAAATACATAAGTAGGGTTTCAGATGCTTCAGGAAAAATAAAACCTATGACGAGAGGTCCATAGGCCGGTTGATACATGACGGCCCTCAAGAAAATTTTAACCGACATGTCGTGAGCTGCGCATGTTAAAAAAAAGCCTAGACGGGATAGCCCACAACCCAGCTGATACTTGCTGGCCCACTAATAATAAAAGATACCTGCCAGCTCCCCGGCTTCGTTATAAATTTATCTCCTTTAGTAACTACGTTGAAGCACCTCAAAAAAAATGTAACTATGTTGACAAACCCGTGGGCCCCAACATCAGTATAGCATTAGGAGGAAGTATTTTTTCAATGAGGCACTTGCTTGCATACGGCCATGGACCTGGTGGGCCCTGACTGTCCGCCTCTCCACGTATAGTCCTCTCTAGATTCCTCTCATCTGTTCAACATGTTCTAAACGGCAGATAGCGGCGCTGCAGCGAGCGGACAAAGGCGGAGAATGACGTCCAGACCTCGGACGAGAACGAACCGGAGCCGTGGAAGGCATGCTACAGTGATGGTAGATGTTGTGCCTAATTTCTAGCGAAACTACAGAATTAGCCCTATGGCCAAGTGACACTACCCGACCATTGTTCCGCCTGAGTACGATTCCACCTGATCTAGTGAAAATATCTCCAATTTTTTTGGCTTTGCCATTATTGACATGTGGGTCCCCATTGTCATCTACGCACACCACCTCCAACACTTGCCAAAACTTCATCTCTCGTTTTCTCTATTTTTCGCACACTCGGCATTGTGCGGACATTTTGAAAATAGCATATATTTTTTACTGTGCATTATATGAAGATGTGCTATGCATGAATGTTGATCAACATGATGTTAACTAGCTGGTAGTTCCATTTTCGATCATGAATAAAACTTCCAACATGATGTTATCCCTGTTGAAAAGGGTGTGTTAATATAAATGCTCTATCTCTGAAACTTGCAGTTATCTGAAACTAAAACTTGCAGTTTCTTCTCTGAGAATCACATTGTCTGCACTTTTATATGAAACTACATTTTGTAAGTGCTAAAAATATATCTCTAGAATTCATAAAATACTTCATATGCTCAATACTACAAATGTGAAACTCAAAAGACATTCATATTTGAAAGTACTCTCGAAATACACAATACAAAACACATTCCACAACCTACAAATACTGACAACCCTAAGCTCCTCCTGACAATTCACAACCTGCCCGACTATTGGGTTGGGGGGGGAGTCCCCTCCTATTCCTCGGCGGTAGAGAGCCACCCCGTTAGACGAGGTGAATGGCGAGGGAGAGGATGGCGGGGAAGCATCGTCAGGCCAACTGCTTTTCTGCTCTTGTAGTTGGGTTCAGTCGACGAAGACTCCACTGGCTCGCTCTAGCACAACACCCTCACAAACGGCACCCTATAGATACTCGATCATTCAATATTTGGTGGATGCTCCATCTTGGATCGATACTCCCACCACCGCTGCCTCACGATCGGATTCAGTGAATCTGTTTGCTTCATGGCCCAGAGGAGTATGACTGCCTTTTCGCTCTGTTGCAGATATTTGGCCATGGATGTCGCCGTCGCCGCTAATTGCTCCTTGTTGTTAAACCAAGATAGTATCTCCAATATCCTAGCTAGCTTCACAGGGTCGCCGTCTGCGATCCTCACGTATCGGTTGTACTCCTCCATCGATCTACTTCTCCATAACACCTTCACTCGCCGGAGGTGGTTTTTGAATGGAGGAGGAGAGGAGCGGCGCTAGTTTTGGATTAGAGCAGGTGAGGAGCGACGCTGGTTTGGATTGGAAGAGAAGAGGAAGGCAGTGATTTTGAAATCGAAGAGGAGAGGAGCGGTGCTGGATTTGGATTGGAACAGGAGAGGACCGGTGGTGGTTTAAGAGGAGAGGAGCGGCGCTGGTCTTGGAAGTATTTTTTTGTTTTGCGTATTTTGGGTCAAAATTTGACCACATACTGTATTTGAGAAGCAAAATGTGAATGCATCTCATCAAAAAATGTATCGTTTGGTTCGTATCTAAATGTACTTTCGAATTATATTATTTTTGCAACATATAACAAATATTTTATTTGTGAAAATCATGGTCCAATAAGACCCAGAATACAAGGGAGACTAGTTAATGTAGGGTCGCTTTCTTAATTGAAGGGTAAAATGATTTTGATTTTGATCCAGTCATAGCGCACCGGCCCTCTCATCCAATCCTAAATCATTGTCGCATGCACCTCTCCCTCTTATCCATTGCAAAACCATCTCCTCTCCTCTCCATCATCTACATTCCAAAACCACCGGCTCGCATCTCCCTCTTCTCCATTGCAAAACCACACCCTATCCTCTCCATCTCCATTACAAAACCACCGTCTCGCCTCTCCCTCTTCTTCATTGCAAGACCACCGTTTCTCCTCCCATCTTCCAAAGCTAGCATCGGACCTCTCAGAAGGACATCCATGGAGAGGATGCAGCAGCGAATCGGGCAGATCACCGGCGGTGACTAGGCGAAGTTAGCCAGGTTGAAGGAGATCCTTACTTGGTTTGAGAACAAGAGGGAGATATCGAGGATGGTTAGGGCCATGTGGCAATGTATGCGAAGGAGCGAGACGGCAGCGATGAGGGCGACAATGTACTCGGTGACAGTCACGCCGCAGTCCTTCGAGTTCATCGAGTATCTCCTCTGGGTAATGGAGCAGACATATTCGTCTGAGGCGAAAGTCATGCGAAGATGGTGGGCGTACAAGTCGAAGGTCGAGCATCCAGAGGATAACGAATCGATCCAGTACGGTGTGCCGTTCGTGAGGGTGCAGTGCGAGCTGGAGCCACATGACTATCCGTTCTCCCACCGCAAGAGGAGGCCGGATGGCACGACATCGCTTCCCCGTCGTTCTCCACGGTTCCCTCAGCACTCGCCTTGTTTCAATGGTGGCGAGATGGTTTAAGGTAAGCTTCGCACTAACCTAATCTTCCATCTGCTCATGCTTACAATCAGTGTGACGGCTAATGAAAATCATGCTTACAATCAGTCTTCGAGTACTACGCCAATCACCCGAAAATAGCTCTGGACCAAAAACAAAGTTGTGACACTTTGAAAATAAAGAAAAATAGATTGGTGCTTCTTTTAGAAAAGAGTACTCCCTGGAAAAGTGCCAATATAAGCTACTAGTATTTGATTAGTGGATTTGCTGCCGAGAAAGATCCGTCCACAAAGAGTGCCACCCATCCCACTTGTGGTGGTAGATGCCAATGCTTAGATGGAGCATGATTGGTGTCGGTAATTTTTACTTGGCACCTCACACTCTGCATATATGCCGGTTCCATACGTTCATTTGTGCAGTTCTACCAAAATGTAGTTGAATAACCCTGTTTGCACAAATAATAAGAAAGCGTGATTACATTATAGTGGCACTAGTTGATGAAACATACACTAATAAATAAAAGAAAATATTGTGATAGTATCATAGTATGCCATGATGCGAGGGTAATATGGGCCCTGCGACGCCTCATACGGTAGGCCTCATATTGGAAATCGACCTAATTCTCCCCAATACACCTTCTTCCAGTGATGAACATTAGTGTACAATGGTAGTACAAGGAGGGGCCTTGAGACATTCCAATCTCTATTTTTGTGCAGATCAACTAAAATTTAGCACCCCAGTTTCTAGAAACACTTAAACATTAACAATGGGACTAGTTGATGAAACATATAGTAACAAAGAGAAACACTTTCTTTATGTGCATTGGAAATGAAATGATAGAGAGGACACTCGCTCTATTTTAAGCGTATTATTATTCCATATTATCAGTGGCACTAGGGTCGAGCAGGTGGCAAGCGAGGTATACCGTGCGTCGCAAGGATGGAGGCCGGGGGTACTTAGACTGGGATGTTGAAGCTGGCTCTTTCAGTCCCTATCTTCCCCCCTGATGTTTCTGTGGTAGCATTTGGGTTGTAATCCAAACTTGGTCGAGCTAGTGTTGCGTCCCCCTACCTGCCTAGCTTATGTGGCGAACTTGTCTCCTGCTAGTACTCAATTCATTCTAGTAGTAGTTGGATAACTGCCCGTTTACACTAAGATGTTATCGGATAATGGTTCTCTATGGTTGGGTTTCTTTAATGAAATCAGAGGAAACCCCCTCTTTCGATATATAAAGAAAATTGATGGCACTAGCGGTGCCAAAACATTGCGTCAAATTAATAGTGCCACTAGATTAAGGTGCAAAATAATAACATTACTGCTTTATCATGGCAGTGCCAAAATAGTAGCACAAGAGCAGACTCAACATGCAGGATCTTTGGCAAACAGTCAGACCAAAAAGGAACATACCTTGTGATGGGAACCATATCTACAGTCAATGCCATCGTAGAAGGGATGACACCAATCACCAACATGGATGGTTCAATTCATGGGACCTTTTTGTGCAATTCAACTAAAATGAAGCAATGTCCCATGAGCTAGCAGTTCAACTAAGATCAAGCGTGAAATGTATATCTTTGTTTGCACAAAAAGGTGGAAAGGAGGGTGACTAACAAGTGATGAAACATACATCAAATGAAAAGAAGCATGTTCCTTATTTGAATGGCAATCCTATAAGGACAGTAGCAATTTCTAAAGCAGCAGTGTTGCCAGATATTAGTGTGGGAATTAGGATTAACTATGACAACCTTAAATACGACATTACTTTAATGGTGCCATTGCTTCATTTGACCAGCCACATTACATTAACAACTGCTAAAGAGTTGGTATTTGGGCACGAGAGAGTAGGCAGACCAGGACAGTTGCATTTCTAACGAAAAGAAACAACTTATCTTAATGGGGAATTTACTAGGATATGAAAAACAGTGCCATTAATTCATATTACTGGAGGTATTACATTGAAAACAACATTGGTTTAATGTGTCCTTACTTTTAACAATGGCACCGCTACATTTTACCAGTGGCATTACATAAGAGGGGCTCGGGGCAGCAAACATCATAACAGGATATCTGGGTTGGTCCCATTTATGTTCGGTATAGCCACCTTATACTATGTGAGGCTAGCAAATCTAGTTTATATTGACTTGTCCCCCAATCCCCACTTTCTTTCCTTTTTCAACCAATAGATCGGTTTATATTGAGTTTGTACCGCGGTTCCCTTTATTTCCCTATTAGACCAAGATACCAGTTGGATAGCCAGTCTCTGGTACTTTTGCCCCCATTATTTCCTCTTTTGACCAAGTCTTAGATTCAGGTAAGAAATCTTCCCCCAACCCCACCCTCTTTCTTCCCTGTTTGAATCAAGTAGTACTAGATTCGATTGCATGAAGTACTTTTACCTCTCAACAGTAAAAAAATTAGGTGGCTTTCGAAAGTCGATCGATCCTATCTATGAGGGGGCCTGAGAAATAGTAAAAGATACAAATGCAGTGACGTCGGGAGCTGGGGAAGTAGAGCAAGGCCGGTTTCGGAGGAAGTTATACCTAAGGGTCACCAGGATTTCGCTAGGTGGGCAGCAGAAGGCCAGATCTGCCACACTACAAACGTGAGGAAGAAGGGGTCAGAGGCCCTCCCTAGCCGGTGCTGCATGGGAGAGAACAGCAAGGCACGTTGATCGAGACGCGTCGGCAGTGGGTAAGATTCATCATCGAGGACGACCGCGTGAACATTGCACCTTCTCACCTTACCCGACAAAAGGGATTCAGTTGGATCTGTGACCAGCAGTGAGCAGAGAGAGAGTGTGGACACCGCTGCCGTGTTTAGATCTAGAGAGGACAAGAGAGTGTGAAGAGAGCAACACTAGCAAGCAAGCACGGAGGCTCCTTCCTATATAGTGGAGTAGTTTTATTTTATCTATCGGAGCCGGCTTGACCTCGTCAATGACTGTTGAGAAGTCTTCATGCACGTGCCCCGAAGGCATAGTTGTTGTCATTTTGATCTGAAGCACCAGATTAACATATAACATGAAAAAATGCCACATGACAAGAAACCATAACCTCACTGCCCCAAGGAGACAACATGAATCCAGGGAGACAAACTAGATGAGGATCAAAGCTCAAATTAAAGACAAACTCATAGAAGGGGGTCAATCGACAGTTGTCCTAATTAACATAGCCGACTTGACCTAGATGGCAGCCGAGTAGTCTTCGTGCATGTGCCCCCAATGACCAGTGCCTTGGAGGAACTCAGTTGTTGCTGTTCATCCCTCGCAGTGATCCGAAGCACATGACACCTAATATTGCGAGATGACAAGAAACCTTTTTTTGGATTTCTCATCAGAACTACAGCCCTGTACAACACAGTCTGCACGATATGTCAATGATAGCCAATTCAGCCGTCTGCTGGAACCTGGTCACATGCATGGACGAACTGATCTCCCGTGTCATGCAGGGATCGTCCAGGCACCGACATTTGTACAACACTGCTCCAGTACTATCGCTCGTCTCTCTCTTCTATTAACTCAGCCGACTTGCGGGGTCGGGGAGTGTGCCTATGGTCAGTTCTCAATTGCGGTCCCACATGTGTGCGCAGACACAATATGACACGCGTTCCATTCGGAGAGCGGCATGCCAGACCGACCGATCGTCTGGGGTGCGACGCGAATGCGACGGGCGTGTTGTATACATGTGTACCGCCGTTTTCTTGAGGCTTTGCTCCATGATGCAATCCATGGATACACAATTATATTTAAAAGTCGAGGGCGGGGTAATTCTGCCTAGTCGGTTCGACAGAGAGGCGAGAAGATGAGGGAGTAGGCTGCTGCAAACGCAGGGCTATGTGATTTCACGGCTTGTTACTGCTGGATAGGTGAGGCCCTGTGATTTGAATCACCATTATCATTATTACTGCGGCGCTACGGCCGGCGTGAGTCTCCTGATTCCTAACCACCTCCATGGTAGTATACAGGTGCCAAGTGTTGTACTCCTTTCTCCTTGGCAAATGCAATAAATACTATGAAGAAACAGATAGAGAGAAGTAAAAAAATACACTTATAGCCAACCTTATAGCTAACCTTGTTGTATGATTGACTAAGTGATGACTATGTATGACATACCAACATCAGATAGCCTAACGCACCTGGATAGAGGAATTAGTTTCATGCATGTGAAGTAGGCAAAAAAAAATTCTCATTTATAGCCGTCTGAAATCTCCAAGGGTGCGACCACGCGAGCGAGGCGACGGTCGTGGTAGGCGCGACCATGATACGGGCTGCTGACAGCCCTTGGATATGAGATCGAACGGTCGCATGCTAAGTTGCTGAAAATTTGCAGAATAACCCTCTAGGATAGGATATTCACTCATAGGTCTAGAATCACGCCATGCAACCATTCGATCTCAGATCCAAGGGCTCCCAGAAGCCCATATCATGGGAGCATGGAAAGCTTCGTATCACCTGTAATTTTCCCGACGCTTGGCGTGCGAACACGCAGATGCATGAAGCCATTTAATTGGGAGTCTAGTAGACATGACATCTAATTGGGCCCCCATAGTACTGTGCATGAATCCATTTATCCACCGGACAAGCCACTACCCTGCCGTTCGCACGCCCCACTCAGCATTTTTACAATCGGAAAACCGCTAGTAGTTCACTCTTACTCGTCCCCGGCCATCCTTTAACATTACGATAGTTCGCTCCTAGTCGTTCTGTCCTTTCACATTACAGTAGTTCCACTAATCTTAACCCTCCTCCCAAATCCATGGCGTCCCAAATCTCCATGATTGGCGGTGTGTACAAGGTTAGAACCATCACCGGCGATGAGTTCGATGTCATCTATACCCATTCTTCCGTGACGGTGAAAGGATGCCTTGCTCGCTTCAGACCCATGTTCGAAAAGTTAAAGGGTGATGAGTGGGTCGCTGAGCTAGATGTTGAGTACACTACAGTCCTGTGAAAAGAGAAGAATCTAAAGGAGGAAGAGAAGAAGAAGCCCGCAGTGATCCAGGTTTGCGTGCATAACTTGTGCGTGGTCTACCACATATGCCATTCCGACGTTGAGTGCGAGGATTTTAAGAATTTCCTCATGGGCGGCAAAGTCAAATTCGGTTCTGTAGACTTTACGAAAGACAAAGAAGTCCTGGATCAGATGGGCCTTGTTGTAGGCTAGTCCTTCGACCTCCAGAGGAATGGGCTGGTGTCTTCCCATCAGCCTTCAATGCTGACCCTGGCAGCAGCCATTGTTGATCCTTCGTATGGTAAACTGACGAAACCTCTGCCCAAGTTTCATCTTTCATGGCAGTGGAATGTACTAGATAGAGTCAACATCCAGTAAGCTACAATGGATGCCTACCTTTGTTTCAATATCTACAAGGGTTGGATTAAGAGCGGGTGACAAGTGTGCGGTTCAAGCAAAGATGTATCGGCCAAGACAAAGAGGGACAAGGACGAAGTTGAGTACGTGGACGAGGAGTCCACGTAAGGTGGCAGTGTCGTTGCTCATGGTGGTTCTAATGCAATGTCTACCGGATTAGTTGCTTAGTCTAATTTTAGGCTGCTTAGTTTTATTTGAGGGGTGTGTTGTGCTAAGTCCCCAGCAGAACTATGTTATGTTCCTTCTCATTACTTTAACTCTTCAGTACGTACATTGATACGTCCATTTTGCATCATGCTTCCTTACTATTATTTATGATGTTTTGATGCATAATAATGCTTTTTGGAGTAATTCTAATACCTTTTCTCTCATAATTAATAAGGTACACACAAAGAGGGAGAATTCCGACAGCTAGAAATCTGGACCTATAAAAGATACGTCAGGCCACCTATTCTGCACAACTCCAAACAAGCTGAAACTTCACAGAGATTTTTTTATCAAATATATGATGAATATTGGAGCAAATAACTACCCGAGGGGGCCCACCAGGTGGACACAACCCACCTAGGCACGCCATGGAGCCCAGGCATGCCCTGGTGGGTTGTGCTCACCCAGGCCCACCTCCGGTGCCCATCTTCTAGAATATAAGCCATTTTGACCTAGAAAAAAAAATTAGAAGAGGACTTTCAGGACGGAGCGGTGCCATCTCGAGGCTGTAACGCCCAAGATGCTGCTATATCTCCCACGTGTCGGGGCACGATTTACAGGCATAACCACATTTTGGTTTTGTCGCAAGAAGGGTCATCTTCACACAATCCCATGTAATGAACAAGAAAGGGATAAATAGTTGGATTATAATAGACACGTCACACAATGATAAAAAATCATACATCATTCAGAATACACACATAGTCCAACTACGAACAAATCCAAATGAAAAGAAGATAACCGCAAATGCTAGATCCCCGATCGTCCCAACTGGGCTCCACTACTAATCATCAGGAAAAGACACGTAGTAACGGCCAAGGTCCTCGTCGAACTCCCACTTGAGTTCGGTAGCATCACCTGCACTGGTAACATCGGCACCTGCAACTGTTTTGGTAGTATCTGTGAGTCACGAGGACTCATCAATCTCAAAACCCACGAGATCAGGACTATTTAAGCTTATGGGTAGGATGTGGTTATGAGGTGGAGTTGCAGCAAGCGCTAAGCAAATGTGGTGGCCAACATACGAGTAAAAGAGTAAGTAGAGAAACTACACAACAGATATGAAGCTAGAATTGATCAAGAAGTGATCCTGAGCTACTTATGTAACGCCCTCGTTGCGGCTATATCTCCCACGTGTCGAAGCACGACTTAGAGGCATAACCGCATTGAAAGCAATGTCGCAAGTGAGGCAATCTTCACACAAACCCATGTAATACATAAGGGAAAAGAGATACATAGTTGGCTTACAATCACCACTTCACACAATACATGAATAAAACACTACATCATCCAGATACAAACAAGGTCCGACTATGGAACCAAAATAAAAGAAGAACCCCAAATGCGACACGGTCCCCGATCAACCCCAACTGGGCTCCACTACTGATCAACTAGAACGAAACAACACAAAGGACAAGATCTTCATCGAGCTCCTCCTTGAGCTTGGTTGCGTCGACTGCACGGACTCATCGGCACCTGCAAGCTGGTTTTGGAAGTATCTGTGAGTCACGGGGACTCAGCAATCTCGCACCCTCGCGATCAAGACTATTTAAGATTATGGGTAAGGTAAAGGTATGAGATGGAGCTGCAGCAAGCGACTAGCATATATGGTGGCTAACATACGCAAAAGAGAGCGAGAAGAGAAGGCAAAGCACGGTCGAGAAACTATGATCAAGAAGTGATCCTAGAACAACCTACGTCAAGCATAACTCCAACACCGTGTTCACTTCCCGGACTCCGCCGAGAAGAGACCATCACGGTTACACACGCGGTTGATGCATTTTAATTAAGGTCAACTTCAGGTTTTCTACAACTGGACATTAACAAATTCCCATCTGCCCATAACCGCGGGCACGGCTTTCCAAAGTTCAAATCCCTGCAGGGGTGTCCCAACTTAGCCCATCACAAGCTCTCACGGTCAACGAAGGAATAGACCTCCTCTCGAGACATTTCGATTAGACTCGGTATCCCGGTTCTACAAGACATTTCGACAGGGTAAAACAAAACCAGCAACACCGCCCGAATGTGCCGACAAATCCCGATAGGAGCTGCACATATCTCTTTCTCAGGGCACACTCAGATGAGCCAGACGTCGGGTAGGCCAGCCTAGAGTTGCCCCTGGTAGCCTCGGACATCACTCAGTTGGACCAACACTCGGAGGAGCACTGGCCCGGGGGGGTTAAAATAATGATGACCCTCAGGAGCGCGACTCCCAAGGAAAATAAAAGGCTAGGTGGCAAATGGTAAAACCAATGTTGGGCATTGCTGGAAGAGCTTTACTTAAGGCGAACTGTCAAGGGGTTCCCATAATAGCCCAACCGCGTAAGGAACGCAAAATTCGGGAACATAACACCGATATGACGGAAACTAGGGCAGCAAGAGTGGAACAAAACACCAGGCATAAGGCCGAGCCTTCCACCCTTTACCAAGTATATAGATGCATTAATTAAATAAGATATATTATGATATCCCAACAAGTAAACATGTTCCAACAAAGAACAACATCTCCATGTTCCAACAAGGAACAAACTTCAATCTTCACCTGCAACTAACAACGCTATAAGAGGGGCTGAGCAAAGCGGTAACATAGCCAATCAACGGTTTGCTAGGACATGGTGGGTTAGAGGTTTGACATGGCAATTTGGGAGGCTTTAAAGCAAGTGGTAGGCATCGTAGCATAGGCATAGCAAAAGAGTGAGCTTCTAGCAAAGCAAAGATAGTAGTGATTTCGAGGGTATGATCATCTTGCCTGAAATCCCGCAAGGAAGAAGAACGAGTCCATGAAGAAGACAAATGGGCGTAGTCAAACGGGTCCTCACAAACGCGACGTTATCGGTACCAACCCGAAGAAGCAACACCGGAAAGGAGCAAACAACATAGTAAACAACCAACACATCAACATGGCATGATGCACAATCAAGTATGATGCATGTCCGGTTTAATGAAGCATGGCATGGCAAAGTGCACAAGCAATTCTACAAATTAAGTGGAGCTCATTATGCAACGGAGTTACATATTGACGGAACACCACATTCAAGTTATTTAGTTCTCTCTCGTTTAGGTACCCAACAAGCTTAAATGTTTTAGCATGGCAAGAGGTGAAGCATGATGAAACTATCTAATCTAGGCAAGTTTAAATGAGGCCGGAACAACAAAACAACAAGTCCGGAAACTCCTCATATGCATATATTAGGTTTGGTACTGTTCTGCCCTAAACATAATTTTAGAGTTGTTAAGCATGCAAAATAAGGCCACCATGTTAAACTAGGCAAAATTCTACCCCATTTACATATAAAGTTTATTAAATTCGAAGTTACGGTTATTTAGTTATGAAATAAATCATTTTAGCAAGTTATTTAAGAAAATTTAAACAAACAGCATTTTAAACATGTTAAACATGGATGAAAGTTGGATATTATTAAACTAGACAAGATTCTAGACATATTACATATAGAGATCATTTTAATCCGGTGCACGGTCAATTAGTTATTAAATGCATGAACTTGAAGGGTTTTCTGCAATTCTGTCAACTCTGGATAATTAGCAAATTCGCAGGACCCGAAAAAAAAACATATCGGGCCGAATTAGAGCTACAGGACGAAATAGGACATGGGCGCTGGGGGTTTCTCACCATGGGCCAAGCCCAGTTCGGTGGGGAGGAGGATGGGTAGGCCACAAAGGGGCGCGCTGGGCCTTGGTGCGGAGGAGGCCGACCCGCGGTTGCAGCCCATGTGAACAGCCGAATCGGTCAACAGGCGAAGGGGCGGGCGAGTTGTTGCTGCTCGTTTCTGAAGAATAGAACCAACATCAGGTTCAGGGCGATGGACGGCGAGAACGGCTGCCGGCGACGTGGGACTTGGGCGCGATGTCTTGGGGCTCCGCCAACGACGGGGATGGTCGGGACCCGACGGATCCGAGGAGGTGCGGTGGTGGTGCTCCATGAGGAAGCCCATGGCGGCGGACGCGGTTGACCCGCGACGACGCTTGCGAGACGAGGGAGGCAGGCGCGCATGTGTGATCGAAGCAGAGGCTAGGACGGGACGCCGGCGGTCGGACGGAACCCGAGGCATGAGATCACCGCGGAGACGAGGTGGCCGGAGTTGGAGCTCCGTGGCGGCAGTGGCTCTGCAGAAACGGCGGCGTTGCAACACAAATCAGAGAGAGATGAGATGAGGGGACCGGAGGAAGGAGAGAAAGGGAATCAGGGCTGCGCTCAACTGACACGGCAACGGTGGAGATGCTCGGGTCCCTCCTGGTCCAGATCGAGCGAGGCAGGAGGACTCGGGATGCAGCCATGGCGCTGGACCCGATCCTGCTGCAGTGGTCGACGAGGAACACGGGACGTGGTTCAGGCAGTTGGGTTCACCGGAGCTTGGACGGTTGACACGACGGCGAGATCCGGGCGCGGGGGTTTCGTTCCCGGCGCCGGAATGGAGGCCGGGTGCAGCGACAAGGTGAGGAGCGCTCGGGCGCTGCGCTGTTGCTGCGGGCTCGAGGAGAAAGCAGAGGAGGAGCTCCTCTCTTTTGGGCTTGATCGAGGCAAGGAGGAGGATTTGGTGGGGATCGGCATGGCTGGGAAGGATTGGTCCGGTGGGGAAAAACGAGGGGGGGATTTTTGGACTTGGAGAGATCCCGAGGTGGGAGATAGTGCGGCGGCGGTGGCAGGGAAAAATCCCCTAGATTTTAGGGTTGGCTTGATTGGGTAGGTGGTGGACTATATATATAGGGATAATCAGATTAGGTTTGGAACCTCCGACCAAAATCAGACGGTCTCGGATAAATAGGTTAGGGAGCCCAATTAAGAAAATGGAGACGTTTTGTAGATGTTCGGGGATGATCCGGACACAACGGTGGCGCCAGTCCGGGTCGGGTTAGGGACAACTTTCGGACGCGCGCGAGGGGGGCTGCGGGCTGACGAGAGAGGTTGGGTTGGACCTGGCGGTAGGTAGTGAGCTGTGTAGATGGTCTCGAGCTAAGAGAAGAGAAGAGAGGGAGGCCCGGCAACAGTTTTTGGAGGCCGAAACGTCCGACGTTAGACTGGCTATACTGCCGCTATAGTTATCCGTTGGGGCATCAAACGATCTCCGAATGCGATGAAACTTGACAGGCAGTCTATCTACACTATAATAAGACCACACGTCAAATCTCATCTCATTCCGAGAACATTTTCCTGCCACTTAAAAAAAATAATATTTCGGACATGCCGCGGGCGTGTGCAAGTGTGTCTGGGTTCAGAACGGACAACGGAGAGAACGAGGGGACCGGGACGGATGCAAGTTTTAAAACATGATGATGCAATGCACATGATGCCATGATGAAATGCAACACACAAGCAAATGACCTGGCAACAGCAGCGAATAACTCGAAGACACCTGGCACAACGGTCTCGGGGCATCACAACACTCCAACACTACGAGAGGATCTCGTCCCGAGATCTAGAATGGCACCGGAGGGCAAACGGAAGAGAAAGAGGAGAGGTAAAACTAAGTTGCTTCTTTGACAATTGAGTGAAACCAAAGAACCTTGTGAGGTTGTACACATTGAAAGAAAGAATACAACGGAGATGAACAAAGTTGAAAACACTCCGTTTGAGAAGAGTAACGAGGAAGAACAAATTCGGGCAGCACTCCGATTAAAAACAAGATAGAGAGGGAAAGAATGGTATAATTTGGGCAGCACTTCGACTGAAAATGGAAGGAAACGAACATGACCTTGACAACCAAGATGATGGGTTGAAGAGAGCAACATCACAAAGCCTCCGGAACAAAAGTAAGAATGGAATGGGATGAACGAAGGGAAACAAGATCTCGAGGGAGCACGCTTACAACAAATGCTAGAAAGGAGTTGTTGGAAAACCAACAACGAAAAGAATAAGCTTGATATGGTCTTATGGAATACATCTCAAAATTATGAGGTGACAACCTGCCACTCACGGGAAAAAGAATTGGATTGATAAGAACAAGGAGACGAGGAAGTATTTCACCGGGAGGATAAAGAAGAACTAGGGTCATTATAAGCACCATAAATAGCCACAATCCTTCGGGAAGGCTTTAGGTGAAATATCACCCCAGATGAATCCAATGACGAGATTGATGGATTTAAAATATCTCATTCTTGACAACTTGTGAATCATGAAACATGAACTCAAATTATCAAGAATGACATAATACCACCTCAAAAGATTAGATAGGATGAACTGTACTCCGGATTACAAGATGAAGAATGCTTGAACTCCTCTAAAAAGAATCTCAATGAACACTTCGAGAAGGAATTAAATCCTTTATGAACCGTCATGTAGAGCCTCCATGAAGAACTTCGGTAAACAAAAGAATGGTCAAACGAAAGGAAAGAGAAGTTAAAAACACAAGCGAAGCCTTGCGACGATTTAGATGAATCTCCGTGGTGATATAATTGAAATAGCTTCGAACTCCGGGGAAGAAAAGATAAGATGAACAATTGAGATCAAGAATCTTGATGAACCTCCGTAAGAATTGAAAATAAATGAAGAGAAGATAAAGAAACACCGGGAAGAATTAAGCAAATGAACGAAGACACTTGAGAGAATTTAGATACATGAGAGTGAAGAGATCACGAGCTGATTAGAGATCACTTGATGCACCGGTAAAATTGGAGAATGATAACTGAAAGTTGAGAATGAATAATCCCAAAATAATGGCCTTCGGAGAATCAAACTGAAAAGACTCCTGAATTTGCACCGGATGGATAAAAGAATTCTCACGATCAAAACAATTATGAGAGGATGGCCTCGAACTAGAACCATGAATCTTTGAGACAGCGGATAAGATATGGAGGAAAAACTCTTCTTCGGTCATCAAAATCTGAGAATGACGACGAGAAACACCACCAAGAATTATTTAGGCACTCCGGAATGAAGAATGGAAAAGGTTGAGCCAACGATGAAAATAGTGTGAAAGATCTTGGAGAAGGCATTTGACTGGTGATAACTCATTCTTACGTCAAACTTCAAAAAGAATTTAGGATAGCTCCGGGAAAATAGAAGAGTCACGTAAGATCCTGGGAAAAGACCTGTGGGTTAGGGCCCACTCAAAAGAAACACTGTTGAACGATTACTTGGAAAGGAGAATGCACCGGTTGAATAAAAAGGCTTGAATGATATAACATCCTCGAAATAGCTTGAATGAAAGAAGAGTGGAAACACGAATCTTCGAGATATCTTTAGCACTCCGGAACAATAAATAGCGAGAAGTGGAATGATAAAGAGGTGCACCAGTAAGAAAAGGCATTGAAATGAGGAAAGGGGTAAGATCAACAAAGCTTGACTTGGTTCCACCGGAGATGAAAAGAATGGAGAATGATGAACTTGAGGTTCCGTTAGTATCTTCTTGAGAATCACCGGATAAGAACATTGAAGGAAAAAGATGGAGAGACTTCACATCAATAAGATGGATACTCGATTAAGAAATCTGAGTCCTTGAAGAAAACAAGGGAGGGGGGGGGGGCAGGAAAACAAAGGCAACTTTGGAAGGATGAAACAAACACCGTTGAGAAGAACTGATAATTGATCTTACTGATGTTGAAATGATTGGATCCACTTGAAGAGAAACACGCCGGTGAAAAAGGATTGACAAAACAATCTCGATTATCATGAAGGATTGGTATTCACATCGGAGTATGAGAACACCATTTGGGAAAGGTATGGAATCAACACTTGACTTCGAAGCAACTCGAATACCACAACTCAAAAACAAAACAAAGGATTGGCTTGCAGAATAAGCCGGAACAAACATATGATCGAGATTTCATCCGAAGTTTTCGTGGTGGGGCCTACACGGGCTCGATCGTACAACACCATCATGTACAAGGCAGTGCACATGACATACGAAGCGTCCCCGAGTCGGCATAGCCAAGGACTCTTTAAGACACAACGAGACCACTGTAAAACCAATCGTGAATAGGCGGACCACTAGACGTCGAACCCCAATTTCATATCATACATCTGTCGGAAAGATATCCTAAGAGCTACTTGAATTCCCACCTATGAAACTCCCGAACCTTTCCGGTTATGCAATCAGGTGTTGGGGATACAGGGGAAGCATAATATCTCACCCAAACTAGCAAATCCTACATCCAGCTGTATCCATCCTTCAACACATAACCAAGAAACCTTCGGAAATCATCTACCTCAACCTTCGAAAAGCATCCGTTATACAAGTTATGGCAATACTCCCGAACTCCCGCCCCAGTACTGGGTGGCGTCGAGGTTATCTCACCAACAACTGCATAAAAGAGATTTTCGATGTCGGCGAAACTAAACTCAGGTATACCAGAACTGCAACGATAAAATTATGACGACAACACCTCGGAGCTCAACTCCCCGGGACACTGCCACAAAACCCCTGACAGGAGGCACCAAGACAATGTCCTCGTCACAAAACCATCGGAACGATTCCAAGATACCTGTGTGATCCTAAATTTTTTTAGTGAAATTTGAGAAGAGAAGAGTCAAAACTCTACGTCAGGATGCCTTAGCAGAGCGATGAGGATACTGGGGAGTAAAAGAATTCCTAAACTCTCCGATATATAATTCCTAATTGACTCAAAACATTCTTCTAGACTCAACAACGGCTGCTAAAAATGATCAAGCAGTGGGGGCTCCTAAGGTCGGGGAAGGCTCTGATTACCAACTTGTAACGCCCTCGATGAGGCTATATCTCCCACGTGTCGAAGCACGACTTAGAGGCATAACCGCATTGAAAGCAATGTCGCAAGTGAGGTAATCTTCACACAAACCCATGTAATACATAAGGGAAAAGAGATACATAGTTGGCTTACAATCGGCACTTCACACAATACATGAATAAAACATTACATCATCCAGATACAAACAAGGTCCGACTACGGAACCAAAATAAAAGAAGAACCCCAAATGCGACACGGTCCCCGATCGACCCCAACTGGGCTCCACTACTGATCAACTAGAACGAAATAACACAAAGGACAAGATCTTCATCGAGCTCCTCCTTGAGCTTGGTTGCATCGACTGCACGGACTCATCGGCACCTGCAAGCTGGTTTTGGATGTATCTGTGAGCCACGGGGACTCAGCAATCTCGCACCCTCGCGATCAAGACTATTTAAGATTATGGATAAGGTAAAGGTATGAGATAGAGCTGCAGCAAGCGACTAGCATATATGGTGGCTAACATACGCAAAAGAGAGCGAGAAGAGAAGGCAAAGCACAGTCGAGAAACTATGATCAAGAAGTGATCCTAGAACAACCTACGTCAAGCATAACTCCAACACCGTGTTCACTTCCCGGACTCCGCCGAGAAGAGACCATCACAATTACACACGCGGTTGATGCATTTTAATTAAGGTCAACTTCAGGTTTTCTACAACCGGGCGTTAACAAATTCCCATCTGCCCATAACCGCGGGCACGGCTTTCGAAAGTTCAAATCCCTACAGGGGTGTCCCAACTTAGCCCATCACAAGCTCTCACGGTCGACGAAGGAATAGACCTCCTCCCGAGACATTCCGATCAGACTCGGTATCCCGGTTCTACAAGACATTTCGACAGGGTAAAACTAAACCAGCAACACCGCCCGAATGTGCCGACAAATCCCGATAGGAGCTGCACATATCTCTTTCTCAGGGCACACTCAGATGAGCCAGACGTCGGGTAGGCCAGCCCAGAGTTGCCTCTGGTAGCCCCGGACATCGCTTAGTTGGACCAACACTCGGAGGAGCACTGGCCCGGGGGTTAAAATAATGATGACCCTCAGGAGCGCGACTCCCAAGGAAAATAAAAGGCTAGGTGGCAAATGGTAAAACCAATGTTGGGCATTGCTGGAAGAGCTTTACTTAAGGCGAACTGTCAAGGGGTTCCCATAATAGCCCAACCGCGTAAGGAACGCAAAATTCGGGAACATAACACCGATATGACGGAAACTAGGGCAGCAAGAGTGGAACAAAACACCAGGCATAAGGCCGAGCCTTCCACCCTTTACCAAGTATATAGAAGCATTAATTAAGTAAGATATATTGTGATATCCCAACAAGTAAACATGTTCCAACAAGGAACAACATCTCCATGTTCCAACAAGGAACAAACTTCAATCTTCACCTCCAACTAACAACGCTATAAGAGGGGCTGAGCAAAGCGGTAACATAGCCAATCAACGGTTTGCTAGGACATGGTGGGTTAGAGGTTTGACATGGCAATTTGGGAGGCTTTAAAGCAAGTGGTAGGCATCGTAGCATAGGCATAGCAAAAGAGTGAGCATCTAGCAAAGCAAAGCTAGTAGTGATTTTGAGGGTATGATCATCTTGCCTGAAATCCCGCAAGGAAAAAGAACGAGTCCATGAAGAAGACAAATGGGCGTAGTCAAACGGGTCCTCACAAACGCGACGTTATCGGTACCAACCCAAAGAAGCAACACCGGAAAGGAGCAAACAACATAGTAAACAACCAACACATCAACATGGCATGATGCACAATCAAGTATGATGCATGTCCGGTTTAATGAAGCATGGCATGGCAAAGTGCACAAGCAATTTTACAAATTAAGTGGAGCTCATTATGCAACGGAGTTACATATTGACGGAACACCACATTCAAGTTATTTAGTTCTCTCTCGTTTAGGTACCCAACAAGCTTAAATGTTGTTAGCATGGCAAGAGGTGAAGCATGATGAAACTATCTAATCTAGGCAAGTTTAAATGAGGCCGGAACAACAAAACAACAAGTCCGGAAACTCCTCATATGCATATACTAGGTTTGGTACTGTTCTGCCCTAAACATAATTTTAGAGTTGTTAATCATGCAAAATAAGGACACCATGTTAAACTAGGCAAATTTCTACCCCATTTACATATAAAGTTTATTAAATTCAGAGTTACGGTTATTTAGTTATGAAATAAATCATTTTAGCAAGTTATTTAAGAAAATTTAAACAAACAGCATTTTAAACATGTTAAACATGGATGAAAGTTGGATATTATTAAACTAGACAAGATTCTAGACATATTACCTATAGAGATCATTTTAATCCGGTGCACGGTTAATTAGTTATTAAATGCATGAACTTGAAGGGCTTTTCTGCAATTCTGTCAACTCTAGATAATTAGCAAATTCGCAGGACCCGAAAAAAAACATATCGGGCCGAATTAGAGCTACAGGCCAAAACAGGACATGGGCGCTGGGGGTTTCTCACCATGGGCCAAGCCCAGTTCGGTGGGGAGGAGGATGGGTAGGCCACGAAGAGGCGCGCTGGGCCTTGGCGCGGAGGAGGCCGACCCGCGGTTGCAGCCCATGTGAACAGCCGAATCGGTCAACAGGTGAAGGGGCGGGCGAGCTGTTGCTGCTCGTTTCTGAAGAACAGAACCAACATCAGGTTCAGGGTGACGGACGGCGAGAACGGCTGCCGGCGACGTGGGACTTGGGCGCGATGGCTTGGGGCTCCGGCAACGACGGGGATGTTCGGGACCCGACGGATCCGAGGAGGTGCGGTGGTGGTGCTCCAAGAGAAAGCCCATGGCGGCGGACGCGGTTGACCCGCGACGACGCTTGCGAGACGAGGGAGGCAGGCGCGCGCGTGTGATCGAAGCAGAGGCTAGGACGGGACGCCGGCAGTCGGACGGAACCCGAGGCGTCAGATCACCGCGGAGACGAGGTGGCCGGAGTTGGAGCTCCGTGGCGGCAGTGGCTCTGCAGAAACGGCGGCGTTGCAACACAAATCAGAGAAAGATGAGATGAGGGGACCGGAGGATGGAGAGAAAGGGAATCAGGGCTGCGCTAAACTGAGACAGCGACGGTGGAGCTTCTCGGGTCCCTCCTGGTCCAGATCGAGCGAGGCAGGAGGACTCGGGCTGCAGCCATGGCGCTGGACCCGATCCTGCTGCAGTGGTTGACGAGGAAGACGAGACGTGGTTCAGGCGGTTGGGTTCACCGGAGCTCGGATGGTTGACACGACGGTGAGATCCGGGCGCGGGGGTTTCGTTCCCGGCGTTGGAATGGAGGCGGGGTGCAGCGGCAAGGTGAGGAGCGCTCGGGCGCTGTGCTGTTGCTGCGGGCTTGAGGAGAAAGCAGAGGAGGAGCTCCTCTCTTTTGGGCTTGATCGAGGCAAGGAGGAGGATTTGGTGGGGATCGGGATGGCTGGGAAGGATTGGTCCGGTGGGGAAAACGAGGGGGGGATTTTTGGACTTGGAGAGATCCCGAGGTGGGAGATAGTACGGCGGCGGTGGTAGGGACAAATCACCTAGATTTTAGGGTTGGCTTGATTGGGTAGGTGGTGGACTATATATATAGGGATAATCGGATTAGGTTTGGACCCTCCGATCAAAATCGGACGGTCTCGGATAAATAGGTTAGGGAGCCCAATTAACAAAATGGAGACATTTTGTAGATGTTCGGGGATGATCCGGACACAACGGTGGCACCAGTCCGGGTCGGGTTAGGGACAGCTTTCGGACGCACGCGAGGGGGGCTGCGGGCTGACGAGAGAGGTTGGGTTGGACCTGGCGGTAGGTAGCGAGCTGTGTAGACGGTCTCGAGCTGAGAGAAGAGAAGAGAGGGAGGCCCGGCAACAGTTTTCGGAGGCCGAAAATGTCCGACGTTAGACCGGCTATACTGCCGCTATAGTTATCCGTTGGGGCATCAAACGATCTCCGAATGCGATGAAACTTGACAGGCGGTCTATCTACACTATAATAAGACCACATGTCAAATATCATCTCATTCCGAGAACATTTTCCCGCCACTTAAAAAAATAATAGTTCGGACATGCCGCGGGCGCGTGCAAGTGTGTCTGGGTTCAGAACGGACAACGGAGAGAACGAGGGGACCGGGACAGATGCAAGTTTTAAAACATGATGATGCAATGTACATGATGACATGATGAAATGCAACACGCAAGCAAATGACCTGGCAACAGCAGTGAATAACTCGAAGACACCTGGGACAACGGTCTCGGGGCGTCACAACTTACGTCCAAACATAACCTAAATAGTGTTCACTTCCCGGACTCCGCTGAAAAGAGACCATCACAACTACACACTTGGTTGATGCATTTTAATTAAGTCAAGTGTCAAGTTCTCTACAACCGGATATTAACAAATTCCCATCTGCCACATTACCGCGGGCACGGCTCTTGAAATATTATACCCGGCAAGGGTGTCCCAACTTAGCCCATCACAAGCACTCACGATCAATGAAGGATATTCCTTCTCCCAGAAAGACCTGATCAGTCCCGGAATCCCGGTTACAAGACATTTCGACAATGGTAAAACAAGACCAGCAAGACCGCCCGACTGTGCCGACAAATCCCGACAGGAGCTGCACATATCTCATTCTCAGGGCACACCAGATGAGACATCCTACGAGTAAAACCAACCCTCAAGTTTCCCCGAGGTGGCCTTGCAGTCTACTCGGTTCGGACCAACACTCAGTGGAGCACTGGCCCGGGGGGGTTGAATAAATCTGATCCTTGGGTTAACTACTCCCTAGGAAAATTTTTAGGTTGTTATTAGGAAAATGTTAAAACCAAGGTTGGGCCTTGCTGGAGGAGTTTTATTCAAAGCGAACTGTCAAGGGGGTCCCATAACCCCAACCGCGTAAGGAATGCAAAATCAAGGAACATAACACCGGCATGACGGAAACTAAGGCGGCAAGAGTGGAACAAAACACTGAGAAAAAGGCCAAGCCTTCCACACTTTGCCAAGTATATAGATGCATTAATTAAAAAAGAGATATTGTGATATCCCAACATATCCATGTTCCAACATGGAACAACCTGCAAGGCACCTGCAACTAGCAATGCTATTAGAGGGGCTGAGCAAAAGGGGTATCATAGCCAAACAACGGTTTGCTAGGAAGGTGGGTTAGATGCTTGACATGGCAATACGGGAGGCATGATAAACAAGTGGTGGGTAGCGCGTCATAATGATAGAAGGAACAACTAGCAAGCAAAGATAGAAGTGATATCGAGGGTAATGGTCATCTTGCCTGCAAAGTTCTCAGAGTTGTTGAAAACTTGCTCCTCGTAAACGTACACAACAGGTTCCTCGTTCACGAACTCGTCTCCCGGCTCTACCCAAAGCAAGAAGACAAGCAACAGAAGTGTTCAAACAAACACGGTGCAATGCACAAGCAACATGATGCAAGACATGGCATGGAATGCAAGGTATGATGTGAAGTGCATATGGGTACTCCGGAAAGGAAAATATGATCAAGGAATCAAATTGGCAAACCAAGCATGCCATTGGAAAGAGTGAGTAATTTCGGTCGAAATTGATATAAGGATCACCGTAAATGGATGCACGGTTTGCAAATGGCGAGCAAAACAAGAACGATGCCAAATTGCGCTTAACAGCATCATAGCACTTAAGATGCAACAAGAAACTATGCTACAACACTCCAACATAGCAACAAGTCAAATGGCAGTGAATTACAAGTGAATCTCTACAAATCATGAACACTGAGCTCCTGCTAGAAGTCACTAGAACAAGCCTAAAATAGCAAGGCAGAAATGCAAATGCTAACTGTTTCACAAACTTGGTGAAAATACTAAACATGTTCCAAACAACATCAGATAGCAATGTTTAGAGCTAGCAAACAACATGCTATAGGAACATATCATGGCAAACAAAGGAATGCCATGCTAGTACTAAAGGCAAAGAACAAAACTCCCTTACTGAACTTTAGCCAAAGATGCATAGAAAATGAGGTAGCACCCATGCGAACATGGTAAGTGATGATCAGTTTCAGACAGTATAAAAACAGAGCATGGCAGAAACAGATTCATGATATCAACTTTGCAAGCTCATGCCACTCACCACAAAGCATACATGGCATCACAAGGTAACCAACAGCAATAAGACACAATTATGAAGCTAAACATGGCAAGAGCAAGTACATACGGTGCATGGTTCACTAGCAAAACACATGGCAAAAATGAACTTCATGTTAACAATCTACCAGCAACAATATTTAGCTAAAGTTGAGCATGGTAAAGACAAGCCACACTACTCCATAATTACAACCAGAGGCATGACTGGATAGGGCATAACCACATCTTAAAAACACTCTTACTGAACTGCCTCAAAATGTGCATGGATCTACTTGTGGCAACAAGACAACATAGCATCATAATGTAACAGGAAAAGACTTAGCAAAATTACTAAGTGTCTGAAATCAGCAATATCATGTAGCCTACTTTGCATGCTTGTGCTAGTCACCACAGAGCTCATGAAAATACAAGGCTTGCACCGCTATAAATATGGCATGGAGAAGCTCCTAAAACATGTAGACATGATGCTCATAGGATGCACACACAAAATGCAATGAAAATGACAAATCAGCAAGTTATGATGGATTCCAGCAGACAACATCATTTAGCACTTCTGCAACGAATATTAGGGCATCGATACGGACAGTAACATGAATGCGAATGACACTAACATGTAGAGAATCACGAGACGAATATTTTGATATATCATATGTGCAAATCGGAGCTATGAGCATGGAGATATGACATGTCAAAGTGGTGCGCATGATGTAGAAATTCCAGGACTTGGACGGAAATTATACCCATCGGATCTAGGGTTTGACCCGGGCGCGGATGACGAGGTTCACCGAATCTCGCCGAAGTAGAAGAGGAGCGCGGTGGCCGGATCGGTGAAGGCGGCTGCCGGTGACGACGTATGGGGAGCGGGGCGACGCGCGGGCGGTGGCGCCGGCGAGCGCGGGCGGTGAGGCACGCGGTGGCGCCGGCAGCGCTAGGTGGTGGCGTCGGGCGGCGAACAGCGCCGGCGGCAGGTTGGCTCGGGCCCGGGCAAGCCTGCCCTGAGCCCCAGCGGGCCGCAGCGGCGAGGGAGGTCCGCGGGACAGGTGACGGCGCATGAGTGGCTAGGCGCAGCGACGCGGACGTGTCCGGTGGTGCGGAGGTGGTGGGAGCTAGGGTTTCGTCCGCAAACTGAGGAGGAGGCATATTTATAGGTAGGGCGAGCTAGGAGAGTTCAAATGAGGTGCAGTTTTCGCCCGCACGATCGTGATCCAACGACGGAGAGCATGGAGGGGGTTTAGATGGCCTAGTGGGCTATTTTGGAGGGGTGCGGGGCTGCAAAGAGAGAGGTGCTTCTGCGTTAGCCTATTACCCGTTGGGGCATCAAACGACCTCCAAATGGAACGAAATTTGATAGGCGGCCTACCGGTGATGTACCAAGGCCACTCAACATATCTCGGCCCATTCTAAGAATGTTTTTCTCCCGCTTACAAAACGAGATCTGAGGGGTGCAATGGGTGCATGTAGGAGTGTCGGATTCCAAAACGGACAACGGGGAAAATGACCGGATGCATGAGACGAACACACATGCAAAAGAGATGCACATGATGACATGAGATGAAATGAGATGAAATGCATGACATGAAAAAAATGCAAAACAAAAGACAAGAACCCAACCACGAAGGATATAGCATATCACATAGCCGGAAATGGCAAGAGTTGGAGTTACAATTATGGAGTGTTACATCCGTGCGTCACAGAGGCGGAACTTGGGCAGGAGCACTTTTGCCCTCCGGTGGAGCGATTCCGCCGGAAATCATCGTCATCATCATCACCAACAACTCTCCCATCTTTGGGAGGGCAATATCCATCAACATCTTCAACAACACCATCTCATCTCAAACCCTAGTTCATCTCTTGTGTTCAATCTTGTTACCGGAACTATAGATTGGTGCTTGTGAGTGACTAGTAGTGTTGATTACATCTTGTAGTTGATTATTATATGTTTTATTTGGTGGAATATTATATGTTCATATCCAATATGCTATTTAATACCCCTCTGATCTTGAGCATGATTATCATTTGTGAGTAGTTACTTTTGTTCTTGAGGTCACGGGAGAAATCATGTTGCAAGTAATCATGTGAACTTGATATGTGCTCGATATTTTGATACTATGTATGTTGTGATTCCCTTAGTGTCGGAGTAATGGGCCACGGGTAGGCCAACCCGAGCCCCATAACCTTTCAAGACATCGGGGCAGGCTGCGCCCCTCAAGACCATAGGGCGAAGAGCCGCCTCCTGGGGAGTCTACGGCAAGGCGGCCGACTGCCCGCTCACGGCCGAGTCCCAGAGGCGACTTTCGGAGAAGCCGGCTTTGGGGAGTCGGCCGGCGACTCCAACAAACCGTGACCTCATTGAAGGGGACGGGGCAGGGGCATGGCTATAATGAAGCCCACTCCCCGCCCCTTACCAAGGGCAGGCATGGCTACATCACGCCGTACTTGGGAAGATCTTCCTGCGGCGTGGCACTGTTGCCCGGTCGGCCCTGACATCAGCACCACTGTACCAGGTCCTGCGCCCACGACGGCTTGTCTGTACGGCCTGGAGGTAGCAGGGCCCACTAGTCAGCTAGACCTCGGAAGATGGCGGGAGAACCGCCAGTCGGACCCGTCGAGAGTCGGCCCGGGGGAGTCGGCCGAGCCCTCCCCCGGGGCCCACGCGCCATTAATCAAGAAGAGATGGGGAATGGCCATAGTGATCGCCCGCCAGGCGGCGGGGCTGTTGCCACGACCCCATGACCAAGCTTGCATCATCAGGAGCACAGCTACAGTAATCAGCAGCCGGCAAGACCCGCCCGCGGCGGACGGGGCCTGTCTGCTCCGTACCAAACCAGTCGGCGGGGCCCACTAGTCGGTGGGCCCCAGCAGTCGGCAGAGAAGTTGGAGGTCGGAGGCACTGACGGTTGGGCCCGCGCCCAGTCAAATTATCATTGTACCCCGGGGGTAGGCCTATATAAACCCCCCGGGGCACCCATGCAAAGGGTTGGATCCCAGTAGTTCTATACCATACCAGATAGAAGGAGAGAGCTAGCCTTGCCCTCTCCTACCACCAGACACAGCTCAAGGAGCAACCGTGTAAACACTTGACCATAGTGATCATGCGGAGACCCCGCAGAGCAGCAGTAGGGGTATTATCTCCCCGAAGAGCCCCGAAGCTGGGTAAGATTCGCCAGCGTGCATGTCTTCACCTCATCCCGTTTCCAGGCACCGGCGAGTTCTACTCGCCCCACCATGATAAGCCATCCGTTGGCATATGTCGCACCAAACCCCCGACATTTGGCGCCCACCTTGGGGCTTGGTGCACCGCCGTCCGGAGATCTGTTCTGGACGGGAACCCTTTTCCTCCCTGGCGAGCGCAGCCAGCCAGCCACGCCAGACGAAGTTTGCGTCGACGCGCTGCACGGCGTTGAGATCGCCTGCGCAGCTAGCTCCTTGGTCGAACTTGTCTGTGAGGTCCGCCTCTCCGATGAACCTGCGTCCGACGCAGGCGCAGGCGGCCCCGAAAACCTCCTCGCGGGCCTCCTCGATCAACTCCACGTTTCCGGCGAGCCTGCCGTAGACTTGGAGTCTGTAGGCTCCACCGACCTGATGCTGGTCGACTCCGACACCGCGTCGGTCGACGCGTTCCCCACCAATGTGGTGGTCTACGACGAACCTCTCCCTCACGCAGAGAGCGATGGAAGCACCGTCACTGAGGTGCTGGTCATCAGTCATGACGAGTTCCCTGGCGGAGGGGCGCCCGACTCACTCGGCACGGCGCTGCAAGACCTAGCTGCGCCCATTCCGGAGGATGCTGACGCAGAGACGTTAGAAGCGCGCCGCCTTCAACTTGTTGAAGGTGCGAAGAACCTGGCCAGCATGAGACGCTTGTCAGAAGCTTACCAACAGGAGATGGATCGCGCTGTTGGCGGCTCGCCGGCCCCGACAAGGCCCAGCCACCTTAGCGCGGTTCAGCAGCGCGGCGTAGCCATCACCAGCCTGTTTGGGGCTAGCCGCCCCGTGTATGTCACGCCAGCGGAGAACATCCGAGCCGCCCAGGCAGCGGTGGATGACCTGGACAATTTCGAGGGCGAAGAGCGCCGCCTCATGATGGAGCGAGTCCAGCGGCTCCTCGACGCGGCCGCCGCTCAGAACGAGGCCGGCTGCCGCACGGAGGCGCCGAAGCGGCCAAACGACGACCCGCACCGAGATCAAGGCGCGACATCTCGGACGCCGACTGGCGGTGCCCGAGGAAGAAAGGACAAGGAGCCAGCTGTCAGCCACAGTCGGACTCGGATTACCATGGAGCGCGACCGAGACGGCCGCCCGAGAGCAGTGGAACGATGGGACGACTATCCGCCTCCCCCTCCCCGCAAGGAGAAGCGAGTCTACCCGCCGCCTGTTGACCATCCGACTCTCGGTGACCGCCTTGGCCGCCGAGAGGGAGTTGGAGAGAATGACGCCCGCCATTGGATCGACCGACTTCACCGGTCCCTGGCGCTGGAAGAAGAAGACGAGCTGGGTCCGCCTTGTTTCAGGCCCCGCATTCGGGACAAGCCCTTTCCCAGAGGGTTCACGCTGCCAGGAGACACGCCCAAGTATACCGGCTCCGTGAAGCCAGAAGACTGGCTAGTCGACTACTCCACGGTTGTCAGCATAGCAAATAGCATCAAGCGTGTCGCCGTAAAGTACGTTCCGCTCATGCTCCAGGGCACAGCCCGGACATGGCTGAACAACCTAAAGACCCGCAACATCAACAGCTGGGTCGACTTCACCGAAGCGTTCGTCCGCAACTTCACCAGCATGTACAAGCGTCCTCCCAAGCCTCGTCAGCTCTCCTTGTGCGTGCAAGGTCCTGACGAGTCGACTCGCGACTACCTCACGCATTGGGCTGAGCTCCAGAACTCCTACGAGGGCATGCATGAGGTGCAGGCCATCGAGTACTTCACAGCTGGGTGTCGAAAAGGCACCCTCCTCAAGCACAAGCTCCTCTGCGATGAGGCAGAAACCATCGACGAGCTGCTGATCATAGCGGACAAGTACGCTACGGCCGACTCCTCCATGAAGGCGGAAATTCAAATCAGCACGACTGGCAAAGTAGCTCCTCAGGCTCCAAGAACTCCGGCGGCAGACGCCGGCCGGCGACAACAGCAGGGCGACAATAAGCGCAAGGCCCCGCAGCCGGCTTCCAGCAGCCGGCAGGTCGCGACTGTTGAAGCCCAGTAGCCAGAAGAGCAGCCTCCGCCCAAGCGACAGAAAGGCGGCAAGCCGAACTGGTTGCCGACCTTCTCCTACGAGCAGACCTTGGATGGACCTTGCAAGTTCCACAGCGGCGCGAAGCCATCGAATCACACCACCCGGAAGTGCCACTGGCTCACCAGGATCGCCAAGGGAGACGGCCTCCTGCCACCCCCGCCTCTGCCTCCGCCCCAGCAGCCGGTAGTCAGGCCAGTCGGCGCGATACAAGACGAATACCCTGAAGAGCACGGAGCCTACGTGGTGTTCACCAGTGTGGCTGATGATCGACGCAGCAGGCGGCTGCAGTGACAAGAGGTGAACGCAGTAGCCTCAGAGACGCCAGAGTTCATGCACTGGTCTGAGAGGCCCATCAGCTCGAGCAGGGCTGACCACCCAGAAGTGATGCCGAGTCCGGGCTCCTATGCCTTGGTCCTGGACGCCACCTTTGCCACGGACAAACGGGCCGCGCGTTTCTCGCGAGTTCTGATAGATGGGGGCAGCAGCATCAATATCCTGTACAAGGACACCATGGAGAAGTTAGGAATCAAGCAGAGATAGCTTCAGAACAGTCGGACTATGTTCCACGACATTGTTCCTGGGCTTTCCTGCTCACCAATCGGCAAGATCCTGATTGACGTCCTCTTTGGGGACAAAGATCACTTCGAAGAGAGTCTGTTTGGTTTGAGGTAGTGGACCTTGAGAGCCCATACCATGTGCTACTTGGCCAGCCTGCCCAGTTCCAGGGGAATTCTGACTATGGCCAGCGACTACCGGAAGTCGTCCGCTTGTGCGGCCGAGAGCAGTCGGCTGGCCGAGTCCCTGGTGATTGCAGCTAAGAAGCAACTCCTTGAGCGAGTTGTGGCGATGGCCGGCAAGCAGCCGGAGATATCGCCCAACCCGAAGGAGTCGGAAGCCGAAGGTTCGTTCAAGCCGGCCAAAGAGACAAAGAGGATACCCTTGGATCCGGAGCGCCCTGAGAGGTACGCCGTCGTAGGTGCAAACCTCGACAGCAAATAGGAAGGCGAGCTCGTCGATTTCCTCCGTGAGAATCGGGACATCTTCGCATGGTCTCCCAAGGACATGCCAGGTGTACCGACGGATTTCGCCGAGCACAAGTTACATGTCCGATCTGATGCAAAGCCGGTCAGGCAGCCCCTGCGCCGCTTATCAGAAGAGAAGAGAAGAGTTGTCAGAGAAGAGATAGCCCGACTCCTAGCAGCCGACTTCATTATGGAAGTTTTCTTCCCAGAGTGGCTGGCAAATCCGGTCCTGGTGCTAAAGAAGAACAAGCAATGGCGAATGTGTATTGACTACACGAGCCTCAGCAAGGCCTGCCCCAAGGACATATTTGCTCTACCATGAATTGACCAGGTGATAGACTCCACAACCGGATGCGAGTTGTTGAGCTTCTTGGATGCATACTCAGGATATCACCAGATCAAGCTGAATCCGGCTGACAGATTGAAGACCGCCTTCATCACGCCATTTGGAGCATTCTGCTACCTCACCATGACGTTCGACTTAAGGAATGCCGGCGCCACCTTTCAGCGTTGCATGCAGAAGTGCCTCCTCAAGCAGCTCGGCAGGAACGCCCACGTTTACGTGGACGACGTGGTGGTGAAGACGGAAAAGCGAGGAACACTGCTGGAAGACCTCAAGGAGACCTTTGAGAAGCTGCGCTGGTTCCAGATCGAGCTCAACCCTGAGAAGTGTGTCTCCGGAGTACCAGCCGGCTAGCTGCTAGGTTTCCTGGTCTCTGAATGCGGCATAGAATGCAACCCAGTAAAAATCAAGGCCATCGAGAGAATTGAGGTACCCAGCCGACTGCTGGATGTGCAGAAGTTCACCGGCTGCTTGACGTCCATCAGCCGATTCATCAGTCGGCTGGGCGAGAAAGCTCTCCCCTTATACCAACTCATGAAGAAGACCACTTTTTTCGAGTGGAACCATAAGGCGGACGAAGCTTTCCACCAGTTGAAGAAGATGCTGACTACTCCACCCGTCCTGGCGGCTCCGACTCCCAAGGAACCTATGCTCCTGTACATCATTGCCACCAGCCGAGTAGCCAGCACAGTCATTGTAGTAGAGCGCAAGGAGGAAGGCAAGGCGCTACCTGTCCAGAGACCAGTATATTACCTAAGCGAGGTACTGTCGACCTCCAAGCAGAACTACCCCCACTACCTGAAGATGTGCTATGGCGTGCACTTCGCTGCCAAGAAATTGAAGCCTTACTTTCAAGAGCATCCAATCACAGTGGTCTGCACGGCTCCACTTGCCGAGATTATTGGTAGCCGAGATGCCTCTGGTCGAGTGGCCAAGTGGGCCATAGAGCTAGCTCCTTACACCATCTACTACCAGCCCCGCACCGCTATCAAATCACAGGCACTGGCCGACTTCCTCGTCGACTGGGCCGAGACCCAGTACCTGCCTCTAGCGCCTGACTCCACCCATTGGCGGATGCACTTCGACGGCTCCAACATGCGCACCGGCTTGGGAGCCGGCGTCATCCTCACCTCTCCCAAAGGCGACAAGCTCAAATATGCACTGCAAATCCATTTTGGCGCCTCCAACAACGTGGCCGAGTATGAGGCACTCATTCACGGGCTCCGGCTCGCCAAAGAACTTGGCATCCGCCGAATCTTGTGTTATGGCGACTCAGACTTAGTGGTCCAGCAGTCATCTAGCGACTGGGACGTGAAAGACGCAAACATGGTGAGCTACCGTTTCCTCGTGCAGCAACTCAACGGGTATTTCAAAGGGTGCGAGTTCCTCTATGTGCCATGAAACGACAACGACCAAGCAGACGCCTTGGCACGAATCGGCTCTACCCGCCAAGCAATACCATCTGCCGTTGTCGTGGTTCTAACTCTGACAGTGATGTAGGGGGGTGAATATAGAGAGGCTAGATCTTAGCTATTGGGAAGTTGTTACACGCGAGGTTTACGAGTTCAGGCCCTTCTCAGAGGAAGTAATAGCCCTACGTGTCGGAGCCCGGAGGCGGTCGACTGGATTATGCGTGTATGGATTACAGGGGTGCGAACCCCCCATACTGAGGAGGGGGGTGGCTTATATAGAGTTCGCCGGACCTCTCCTGCCCTCAATAATGCAGGGTTTAAGGTACATTTAAGATTGGGCGTTTCTGGTAACGTCCCTAATAAAGTGCTATAATGATCATAAAGACTACTTAACAGCCGATCGTTTGCCTGCGGAGTGACTTTAGGTCTCCTGGCAGTCGAGTGGTTGGTCGAGTGTCTCATGGTCGAGTGATAGCTTCTTGGTCGAGTGTCTTGAACCCGTCGAGTGGGATACCTTCAAGTCGATTGAAAGGTGACTTCTCCTAGGGGTGTCCTAGGGTAGGACTCTTTGGTCAGGTCCGTGTCCCTACCCTAGGTACATGTCTTCATCATTAGCCCCCGAATGGATCGAGGTTAGAGTGGGGAAAGAGTTGGAGATCTTTCCGACTGGTTCTTCGGGCTATGTGAGCACCTCGTTTTGGGTCAATCGTCACGGATGACGTTGCCAACCTTTTTCAGTCGCCTTGATCCATTCCAGGCCTTTCGTCGAGTGAATTTCTTTGTTTGTAACATACCGAGCGCCGGCGCGATCAGGGTCTTCTGTTTCGACAAGTTGTTTTGTGGCCTGCGGATGTCGCGGGATTCGGATTTTGGGAAGTGCGCGGACGGGAGCGGCCGCAGTAATCGGAAGCGATAAAGCGGAAGCTCCTCGATCCCCGCATCATCTTTTTCGCCGCGTACTGCGCGCGCGCCTGCTGCGGGATTTGACTGGATAGCCTGGGCCTACCAGTCAGCCACTCGGAAGCGGTCCCTTATAAATCGCCGGCTCAGGGTTTCCAAGCAGTGCGCTCTCTTCTCCTCCTTTCTTCCGCCTCTCCCCCTTCGCAAGTCCTTCCGCCACCTTCGTTCCCGCCCCAACGCAGCAGGCCCGTGCGAGACTTCGCCGGCGACAATGACGAAGAACAAGACCTCCGCTTTGGAGCGCGCGAAGAAGGCGGCGGGGGCGGGGAAAGGGAAGAGGTCAGCTCAGGGCGGATCTTCCTCTAGGACCGCTCTGCCCAAAGGTTGGATCCAGGGCGACTGGATGCCATCGGTGCTCCGGCAAGAGGATCTCGACGATATGGTCGAGGGGGGAGTCATTCCCCATGAAGCTGCGCGTCTTCCGGGGGGAGAGATCGAACCTCAACCCCGCGACGGTGAGTGCGTGCTCCTAGCCACCCACATCGACCGAGGGTTTTCTCTGCCGCCCCATCCTTTCTTCTGGAGTTTCCTGAATTTCTTCGGAGCGCAGCTCCACCACTTCACTCCCAACTCCATTGTCTACCTCGCTGCTTTCATCTCCATGTGTGAGGCTTTCTTTGGTTGTCGACCCCATTGGGGACTCTTCAAACACATCTTTACCTGCCGTTCTCAATCGGTCAAGAAGGCTAAGTCGAGTGACGAGAGGACGCAGGTGATCCAGCTGTGCGGGGGGCTGGCGATCCAGACGAGGGGGAAGAGTTGTTTTCCATCTATCACCTTCCCAGAGTCGGTCCGTGGCTGGCAGTCGACCTGGTTCTACTGCAAGGACGAGGCGACCCCAGGATAGTCGACTGGTCTTCCTCTTTTTTCCCTCGACCGAGCCGAGAAGCCTGCCTCTCTGAAAGTCGCGCCGGAGGAAAAGGCCCAAGTCAAGGTGCTGGCAGGTCGAGTGGTTGAGCTTGTCCGCGAGGGTGTGACTGGTATGGACCTGCTGGAGGTCTTCCTTCAAAGGCGCATCCAACCGCTCCAGGCCCGCGACCACCCGATGTGGCTGTATTCGGGTCTTGACGACACCACTCGGGTCCACCCGGAGGAGGTCACCGACGAGATGGTGGAGGGGTGGCTGTCGAGCATCACGGGGAACAAAGACAACCCCCGAGGAGCCAGGAGGGTAACCCCACTCGACAACTCGTATGAGGGTGGACCAAATATGTCTTTGTGCTCCCGACTGATATCTTGTCTTCTGCATTGGTCTTCTTTGAATAAGTTGATTGATTTTCGTCTTGCCTGTTGTTTTCCAGGCGACCACCGAGATGTACTCGACGCCCAACGGGGCACAGGGGTCGACTGAGGAAGGGGAGGCGAGCGGAGGCGAGAGCGGGGACGACCAACGCGAGTGGGAGTCCGACGGTGAGGGAGAGGGAGGCAACAACATCTTCTCCAGCGAAGGGGAGGAGGAGGAGGTTGAACCCCCCCGCCTAGAGGGGCGATCCAAGCTCACCCACGATCCAGCATGGGAACGTGGCAAGGCGACTGCTCCTGTTGGGCAGTCGTCGAAACGTCCTCTGACCTCTTCTCCTCCGCCGACTGGGAAGGCTCCCAACCATCCACGAGCGACGCCATCCAAGCCGCCCAAGGCTCTGCCCAAGATGAAGATAGCTGTTCCTACCATTTCCGGGTAATAATAAGACTTGCTTTCCTTTGTCGACCGTGGACGGATCCTTGGTCGATTCACTGAACCAACTGATTGACTTTCGAGATTTGCAGCGGTGCTACTTCTGAGGTCTCCGCCAGGAACGACGACCAAGATATGGAGGACGCTGTTACCTCCAACCCTGGTACGATTGCTGACGTCCTGCCTTTGAGTCGACTGAACCTTGATTGCTACTCTGGTCGATTGAATGTTTTCCTTGTAGCTCCTCCTCATGTTATCGACCTCCCGGATGACGACGACGACGGTCCGTTGAGAGTGAGGAGGCACAAGAGGGCGTCGGTTGACAAGACCCCCCAATCCGCTCCGGCGTCCGAGGCCGTGGCTCGGGATGGTGGTGACACCACTCGGGCTTCTGTGACCTTCGCCGTTCCTCTGGCGAGTGCGCGGCCCTCGGCGTCGACTGCGGATCCACCTTCGCTTTTTGCTGCGTACCCCGTCCCTGAGGACCAAGCGGCTGCTGCAAAGGAGGCTATACGCCAGGCAGGGATCATGATGGAGCAAGTGAAGATGGCTCGGGAGGCC
This sequence comes from Triticum dicoccoides, assembly GCF_002162155.2. NCBI lineage: Eukaryota > Viridiplantae > Streptophyta > Magnoliopsida > Poales > Poaceae > Triticum > Triticum dicoccoides. The sequence goes on from NC_041388.1 coordinate 170,892,619, forward strand.
AGCCAAGCAGCCTATGACGCGAGTTCGGCTCTTCAGAGCAACGTCCAGGTCAGTCGACTCGACACTTGGTCTGTTATGACATGCTGTTTGAACAGTCTCTTTTCCGAAGATCTTTTGTATCTGTATCTGTACACCCACTGGGTGTGTCTGCCAATCCTTTGGACGAGTGGGGGCACGCTAAGTGCACCCACTGGGTGTAGTCCCCGAGACTACGGTGGACTGCTGGCAGTCAACTGTAGTCTTTACATTGTGTTGCTGTAGCTGTATTTCTTCACTCGGTTTGGTCGGGCCAGGTCGAGTGGAATTGTATCCGGTCGACTGCGGGCAGTCGACTTTTTTTTGGTCGAACCAGTGGGGGCACGCTGAGTGCACCCACTGGGTGTAGTCCCCGAGACTACTGTCGAATGTTTTTGATTCGGCTGTGGTCTTAGAAACGTCATCATTGTCTCTTAGTTACTCGGAAGCAACTTATCTTGGACATCTGTCGACTGATTTTCCTTTTTACAGAAATCTTGCGAACTTGTAGCTCGCTATACTGAGTTGGAGAATCAGCAGATCCAGCTCAACCTTAACTTGAAGGTTGCTCAGGAGAATTTGAGGAAGGCGCAAGAAGAAGCGAAAGGTATGGCTGGTGAGGTTCTCTATTCTTAACGGGTGGCTTTTCTTTCTTCTCCATTCTTGATGTTGGTTCCACTCGACGCGCCACAGATAAACTGGAGGAAGCTCTGAAGAAGAAGGACCAAGACCTTGCAGAGGCACAGAAGGAGGCCTCAAGCAAAACGAAGCTTGCAGAGGAGAAATTGGCTTCGGTCGGAGCTCTTGAACAGGAGAACTCCGGACTGAAAACCGCTCTCGAGACAGCTAATCGAGATGCCAGTCGACTGAAGAAGGAGAAGATGGCTTTGCACGACAAGGCGGATGAGCTGGTGGGGAAGGTAAAAGACTGGAAGCTTATCTCGGTGGACTTGCCAAGAAGTTGTTCGTCATGCTCGAAGGTAATTATTCTGCCCCGACTGTCTTGCAGTTTGCCAAGCCTGCATAGGGCCACTGTCTTACTCTTGCATCGTGTTTGCAGAATTTTGTCAGAACTTTGAAGAGGAGACCAGTCGAGTGGAGCCAAGCTTGGACCCTGTTAACTCTCTTGTGAAGGACGAGGCTGCCATGAACGTGCTCCGACTGGAGTCTCGTGTTGCCAGCGTCGTTGATTATCTGGCTCGGCTGAAAGTTGCAATGTCGCGGATCGACACATTGCTCTGGCCTGGGACGATGCTTCAGAACGACCTCGAGTCTCTGATGGCTCGACTTAACAAAGTCCCAGGTCGAGTGGTGGAATGGAAGAAATCTTCTGCTAGATGTGGTGCTGATGTCGCTCTGTCTCTGGTCCGCGTCCATTGCAAGGAGGCGCAAGAAGAAAAGCTGGCGGCCATCCAAGTTGCCAATACCAGGAAGCACAACTTTCAAGACTTCATGGAGACCTTCATCGCTGCTGCCACCCGCATTGCTGACGGGATCGACTTGGATGAGTTCGTCGCCCCTTCCAGTCCTCCTCCCGAGGAGTGAAAAACATTGAATTTACCTCGGGATGCCGAGTGGATTTGTAACCTTTTAAACTCCGCCTAGCCGAGGGCTCGAGTACTTTGAGGTCTGGGACCTTCTGGGCTTTTTTTGAACTTGATTTCTCGTTGGATATCTTCACGGTTTGATTCGACGAGTGGAACTTGATCTTCACTCGGAATAATCTTGTATTTGCGACGCAGCTCCGAGGGAGAAGGTAGCGGTCGACTCGCGGATTGGGTCGAGTCTTATACTTAGGCGAGCACTGGGCTGCAGCTAAGCCCCCGAGTGGGAGGTTGGCTCTCCACTCGGTAGGATTTTTAAACACTTAGGCGAGCACTGGGCTGCAGCTAAGCCCCCGAGTGGGAGGTTTGCTCTCCACTCGGTAGGATTTTTTCAAACTTAGGCCAGTGCCGGACTGCAGCTAAGTCTCTAGGTGAGAGAACTTAGGCGAGTGCTGGACTGCAGCTAAGCCCTCGAGTGGGAGGATCGCTCTCCACTCGGTAGGATTTCTTCAAACTTAGGCGAGTGCCGGACCGTAGCTAAGTCTCTAAGTGAGAGAACTTAGGCGAGTGCTGGACTGCAGCTAAGCCCCCGAGTGGGAGGATCGCTCTCCACTCGG
>NC_041388.1:170894956-170895240 GCF_002162155.2 Triticum dicoccoides
AGGCGAGTGCTGGACTGCAGCTAAGCCCCCGAGTGGGAGGTTTGCTCCCCACTCGGTAGGATTTTTTCAAACTTAGGCGAGTGCCGGACTGCAGCTAAGTCTCTAGGCGAGAGAACTTAGGCGAGTGCTGGACTGCAGCTAAGCCCCCGAGTGGGAGGTTTGCTCTCCACTCGGTAGGATTTTTTCAAACTTAGGCGAAATGGATTCACAGCTAAGTCACCCACTGGGGGATTCCGTATGTAAAAAAGTGACAACAATTAATGGAACACTCTTGCCTTTGATAA
>NC_041388.1:170895541-170930477 GCF_002162155.2 Triticum dicoccoides
TAGGCGAGTGCTGGACTGCAGCTAAGCCCCCGAGTGGGAGGATCGCTCTCCACTCGGTAGGATTTTTTCAAACTTAGGCGAGTGCCGGACTGCAGCTAAGTCTCTAGGCGAGAGAACTTAGGCGAGTGCTGGACTGCAGCTAAGCCCCCGAGTGGGAGGTTTTCTCCCCACTCGGTAGGATTTTTTCAAACTTAGGCGAGTGCCGGACTGCAGCTAAGTCTCTAGGCAAGAGAACTTAGGCGAGTTCTGGACTGCAGCTAAGCCCCCGAGTGGGAGGTTTGCTCTCCACTCGGTAGGATTTTTTCAAACTTAGGCGAAACGGGTTCGCAGCTAAGTCACCCACTGGGGGATTCCGTATGTAAACAAAAGTGACAACAATTAATGGAACACTCTTGCCTTTGATAAAAAACGAACTACAAGAATTTTTCTTATTACATCTCGTCCAAGGGAGAGCTCAAGTGTAAAAGGGGCGGAGTAGTTCCGCATTCCAAGCTCGAGGCTCGTTGACCTGGCGATCAACATTGTAGAGGTGATACGCTCCATTGTGGAGGACTCTGGTGATGATGAAGGGGCCTTCCCAAGTAGGAGCAAGCTTGTGTGGTTTCTGTTGATCCACTTGGAGGACCAAATCTCCTTCTTGGAAGGCTCGACTCTTCACATTCCGGGCGTGGAATCGACGCAAGTCTTACTGATAAATGGTCGATCTGATCATGGCCATCTCCCTCTCTTCTTCTAGGAGGTCGACTGCGTCATGCCGGGCCTGTTCTGCTTCATCTTCGGTGTAAAGCTCGACTCGGGGTGCGTTGTGAAGAAGATCACTTGGCAGAACCGCTTCGGCTCCATAGACCAGAAAGAATGGAGTTCTTCCAGTCGACCGGTTAGAGGTGGTCCTCAATCCCCACAGAACTGACGGAAGCTCGTCGACCCAAGCACCTACCGCGTGCTTGAGATCACGCATCAGCCGAGGCTTCAGTCCTTTGAGAATCAAACCATTCGCTCTTTCATCTTGTCCATTCGACTGAGGATGTGCGACCGACGCGTAGTCGACTCGTGTGCCTTGAGAGGCGCAAAAAGCTCTGAACTGGTCCGAATCGAAGTTTGACCCATTGTCAGTGATGATGCTATGAGGGACTCCATATCTGAATGTTAGTCCTCTGACGAAACTGATAGCAGTGCCAGCATCGAGGTTCTTGATAGGCTTGGCTTCAACCCATTTGGTGAACTTGTCGACTGCCACAAGCACATGCGTGAATCCGCTCCTGCCTGTTCTCAGTGGACCAACCATGTCCAGTCCCCATACAGCAAAGGGCCAGACGAGTGGAATGGTCTTCAGGGCTGATGCAGGCTTGTGTGACATGTTGGAGTAGAACTGGCAGCCTCCACACTTGTCGACTATCTCTTTTGCCATCTCATTTGCTCTAGGCCAGTAAAATCCCGCTCGGTATGCTTTAGCCACAATGGTCCGAGAGGACGCATGGTGGCCACAGGACCCCGAGTGGATATCATCAAGGATTATCCGACCTTCTTCTGGTGTTATGCACTTCTAACCGATTCCAGTCGGGCTTTCTCTATACAACTGCCCCTTTATGACTGTGAAGGCCTTGGATCAGCGGACGATCTGTCGAGCCTCTTCCTCGTCTTCTGGGAGCTCTTTCCTTAGGATATACGTGATGTACGGTATCGTCCAGTCGTGAGTGATTGCTAAGACTTCCATGATTAGGTCGACCATAGCAGGAACTTCGACTTCAATCGGATCTGTGGCACTTTTCGGTTGTGGGGCTTCTTCTGTGAAAGGATCCTCCTGGATTGACGGCGAGCGGATGTGCTCCAGAAACACATTGCTGGGAATGGCTTCTCTCTTGGAGCCTATTTTTGCCAGATCATCAGCTGCTTGGTTTTTCAGTCGGGGGATGTGATGAAGCTCTAACCCCTCGAATTTCTTTTCTAGCTTTCTCACTGCATTGCAATAACCAGTCATAGCTGGACTTCTGACGTCCCACTCCTTCATCACCTGATTAACCACCAAATCTGAGTCACCATAGACCATGAGGCGACGGACGCCGAGTGAAATGGCCATGCGCAACCCATACAAAAGTGCTTCATATTCTGCTTCATTGTTGGAGGAATCGAAGTGAATCTGGAGAACATATCTGAGCTTATCTCCTCGGGGGAGACTAGAACTACCCCAGCACCGGAACCATTCAACATCTTAGATCCATCGAAGAACATGGTCCAGTGCTCCGAGTGAACTTGAGTCGGAAGTTGCTGTTCAATCCACTCGGCGATGAAATCTGCGATTGCTTGGGACTTGATAGCCTTCTTTGCTTCAAACTTGATATCTAAGGGAAGGAGTTCAATTGCCCACTTGGCCACTCGACCAGTTGCATCTCTGTTATGCAGAATCTCTGACAGTGGGGCGTCGCTGACGACTGTAATGGAGTGGTCAGAGAAGTAATGTGCAACCTTCTTGGTGGTCATATAAATCCCATATACAAGCTTCTGGTAGTGAGGGTATCTTTGTTTTGAAGGTGTCAAAACTTCAGACACATAATAGACTGGGCACTGAACTCTGAAGGCCTTTCCTTCTTCTTCCCGCTCGACCGTAAGTACTGTGCTGACAACTTGCCCTGTGGCTGCAATGTAAAGCAGCAGAGGCTCTTTGCTGATTGGGGCGGCAAGCACCGGCTGGGTGGAGAGCAGAGCTTTGAGCTCTGCAAATGCTGCATCAGCTTCCAGAGTCCACTCGAACTTGTCAGACTTCTTCATCAGTCGGTAAAGGGGCAATGCCTTTTCACGGAGACGAGAAATGAATCGACTTAGGGCGGCCAAGCAGCCTGTAAGCTTTTGGACGTCGTGCACGCGAACGGGACGCTTCATCCGGAGTATGGTGCCAACTTTTTCAGGATTGGCGTCGATCCCCCGTTCGGAAATGAGAAAACTGAGTAACTTTCCACCTGGAACTCCGAATGTGCACTTTGATGGATTGAGCTTGATATCATACCTCCTGAGGTTGGCAAAGGTTTCGGCAAGGTCAGCTCGCAGGTCGGAACCTTTGCGTGACTTGACCACAATATCATCCATGTATGCCTCCACATTCCGACTGATTTGAGTGAGTAAACACTTCTGAATCATTCTCATGAACGTGGCTCCGGTGTTCTTGAGGCCGAACGGCATGGTGACATAACAGAAGCATCCGAACGGGGTGATGAAAGCTGTTTTGATTTCGTCGGGTCCATACAGACGGATCTGATGGTACCCGGAATACGCATCTAGAAAAGACAATCTCTCGCACCCCGCAGTCGAGTCGACTATTTGGTCGATGCGAGGAAGAGGAAAATGATCTTTTGGGCAGGCCCGATTGATATGTTTGAAATCAATGCACATGCGAATTGACTTGTCCTTCTTGGGGACCATGACGACATTGGCGAGCCACTTGGAGTGGTAAATCTCTCGGATAAACTCCGCTGCTAAGAGCCGAGCCACCTCCTCGCCAATGGCTTTCCTCTTCTGGACGGCGGACCGTCGAAGATGTTCTTTCACAGGCTTGAACTTCGGGTCGACTCATAGACGGTGCTCAGCCAGCCCTCTGGGAACTCCAGGCATGTCAGAGGGTTTTCATGCGAAGATGTCCCAGTTCTCACGGAGGAGCTGGATGAGCGCTTCTTCCTATTTGGAGTCAAGCGTCGTTGAGATGTGAGTCGGGGCAGCATCGGGGTCGGTCGGGTGAATGTGGACTGCCTTTGTTTCACCGGACGACTGAAAAGCTGATTCTGAAGCAGGCTTCTTGGCTCGTAGCAACTCGCTTGGATCGGCAGTCTTTTGGTACTCTTGCAGCTCGACCACTGCCATCTGAGCATCTGCAATCTTTGAGCCCTTCTGAAAGCACTCTTCCGCCTTCTTCCGATTGCCTGTAACAGTGATCACACCTTTGGGGCGAGGCATCTTCAGTTTGAGATACACGTAACATGGCCGGGCCATGAAGCGTGCGAAAGCTGGCCTGCCCAAAATGGCGTGATAAGCACTTTGGAAGTCCACAACCTCGAATGTCAACTTTTCCTTGCGGTAATTCTTTGAATCACCGAAAACCACATCAAGAGCGATCTAGCCGAGTGATTGGGCTTTCTTCCCAGGAATGACTCCGTGGAAACTCATGTTACTGGTGCTGAGCCTGGACATCGGAATGCCCATTCCTTTCAATGTTTCAGCATACGTATGTTCAGGCCACTGCCACCATCCATCAGGACTTTAGTCAGTCGAGTGCCTTCAACAATTGGGTCGACCACCAAAGCTTGCCTCCCAGGGGTGGCAATGTGTGTCGGGTGATCAGACTGGTCGAATGTGATGGCAGTCTGAGACCACTTCAGGTAACTGGGTGTTGCCGGGGCAACCATGTTCACCTCTCGGTTAATGACTTTCAGTCGACTTTTGCTTTTGACATCGGCAAAAATCATCAGGGTGGAATTGACTTGGGGGTATCCATCGTCACTGTCTTCCTTGTCCTCGACTCTGTCCGACTCTTTTTCCTTATCCTTGGACTGCTTTCCTTGGAACTGCTGGATCAGGAGCCGGCACTGTCGAGTGGTATGCTTTGAGTAAATAAAATTACCCTCTTCATCCTTCTTGGTGTGGATGTGACATGGCAGATCCAAAACATCATTTCCGTCTTGATCCTTGACTTTCTGTATTTAACACCTTCCTTGAAGGCACAAACTGCTTGATGGTCTGGCACATTCTGAACCGAGTGATGCAGCATGATCCACCTCTGGATGTATTCCCTCAGAGTTTCATTCGGCTTCTGCACGCAATACAGCAACTCTGTAAGGCCTGCAGGTCGCTTGCATGTTCCTTCAAAGGTTGTGATAAACACTCGGGAGAGGTCCTCCCAAGTGTATATGCTGCTGGGTGCCAACTGATTTAGCCACGCTCTGGCTGAGCCCTCTAACATGAGAGGTAAATGCTTCATGGCCACCTCATCATTGCCACCGCCAATCTGTATAGCCACTCGGTAATCTTCGAGCCAAGTGTCAGGCTTAGATTCACCGGTGAACTTGTTGATTCCAGTCACCAGCCTGAAATTGGGAGGAATCACTGCGGCTCTGATGGCTCGACTGAAACACTCTGGCCCTGAAGCATGTACTCTGCTGCTGGCAGGCGCATCTCTGTTGTGGCCTTCTCGATGAGCTCTGTTCCTGTCAACCAAACCTTGAACAAGGATGGATCTCGCATCAAAGCCTGGGTCTCTGGGGTCGACTGGAATCCTCTGCCCAACACTATGAGGGCGTCTGTCATCTTGCCGTCGAGGCACATATGACCCACTCCTCGGGGGAGGGGTTGGCACTCGACGTCGATCATCTCGGTCGAATCGGTGATCAAACTGCTCATTCCTCCTGTACTGGTCATGCCGGTCACCACGTCCCTCACACCTCGGGGGCGATCTCGGTCTGTGAGCCGACTCGACTGTATCTGTTGCGACAGATCGACTGTGGATCCTATTCCTTGACTGAGAGACAGCGGAATTCTGGTTTCCCGCCGCCTGGAGCAATGCTCTGATCTGTAACAAGCCCCTGCCAGCCTCCGACTGGGAGGGCTGAATCGATTCTGCTATACGGGCCGCGGCAGCCAAATTCTGAACTGGGGTTCGATATACCTGTGTTGGCGGGAAGAGCTGGCGTCGAGTAGACTCGGGAGCCCACTAACGCGCTTGCTCGTCGAGTGCTCGCTAGAGATTCTCCAGTCGAGTGCGCTCGGCCAAGTTGGCCAAACGCGCGTCCTCCAAGGCCTGGGCCTCGGGGGTCTCTCCGACGATAGGAGTGCGGAGCGCGTCCATGTTTCGGCGGCGAAGCTCCTCTCGCTGTAATGACGTGAGAGGTTCGGGGAGATACTCATCGTGGGGATGCGACGGATCGCCCCCACCCGTGCCTCCATCAGCGCGAGGGAAACCGGGAGGACTGTGCGTTCCGTCGACCGCCAGAATCTCAGCCGCTGGGTCGCTGCTGTCGCACTCGGATGCGGTCTCCACGGAGCCAGTCGAACAGGCCGCAGAGGGATTCGTCGGGCTCGATTGCCGCGACTTGCGGGGTGGCCGACTGGCGAGCCACGGCATGCCTCACCCACCTCTGAAGTCTCGACCGACCGGAGCGCTTGCGCCGGTGGGAGACAGAGTGCGGAGACGATACGGGGGCCGACCGATACTGGGTTGACGACTGCCGCAGGAGGACGCCATGAACGAATGCGCGGAAATGCGTCGCACCGCGGACGGGGAGCGCGTCGACGTCGAGTGGTGCCTCCTAAAGCCAGGCGGAGTCATCGACGATGAAGGTGAGCGCGCCGAGACGGATCTCGCGGTCCCCCACCAAAACTCTGCAAGAAAACATGATCAAAGGGATCGGAAAAGATCGCAACTTCTCCAACTAAGCGCTAAGATTCCGGCCCCACGGTGGGCGCCAACTGTCGTGGTTCTAACTCTGACAGTGATGTAGGGGGGTGAATATAGAGAGGCTAGATCTTAGCTATTGGGAAGTTGTTACACGCGAGGTTTACGAGTTCAGGCCCTTCTCAGAGGAAGTAATAGCCCTACGTCTCGGAGCCCGGAGGCGGTCGACTGGATTATGCGTGTATGGATTACAGGGGTGCGAACCCCCCATACTGAGGAGGGGGGTGGCTTATATAGAGTTCGCCGGACCTGTCCTGCCCTCAGTAATGCAGGGGTTAAGGTACATTTAAGATTGGGCGTTTCTGGTAACGTCCCTAATAAAGTGCTATAATGATCATAAAGACTACTTAACAGCCGACCGTTTGCCTGCGGAATGACTTTAGGTCTCCTGGCAGTCGAGTGGTTGGTCGAGTGTCTCATGGTCGAGTGATAGCTTCTTGGTCGAGTGTCTTGAACTCGTCGAGTGGGATACCTTCAAGTCGATTGAAAGGTGACTTCTCCTAGGGGTGTCCTAGGGTAGGACTATTTGGTCAGGTCCGTGTCCCTACCCTAGGTACATGTCTTCATCAGGCGTCGCCCTTCAACGCCTCCTCAAGCCGTCTATCAAGCCTTCACCAGAATTAGACTCCATTTTTGTGCTGGCTCCTCCCGAAGACGGCGGATCCGACTCTAGAGCTCCGGCAGTCGGAACGGGTGTCGGTGTCAAAACCGGCGGATCTCGGGTAGGGGGTCCCGAACTGTGCGTCTAGGCCGGATGGTAACAGGAGGCAAGGAACACGATGTTTTACCCAGGTTCGGGCCCTCTTGATGGAGGTAAAACCCTACGTCCTTCTTGATTAATATTGATGATATGGGTAGTATAAGAGTAGATCTACCACGAGATCAAGGAGGCTAAACCCTAGAAGCTAGCCTAAGGTATGATTGTTGTATGATGAAGTTGTCCTACGGACTAAAACCCTCCGGTTTATATAGACACCGGAGAGGGTTAGGGTTACACAAAGTCGGTTACAATGGTAGGAGATCTTGAATATCCGCATCGCCAAGCTTGCCTTCCACGCCAAGGAAAGTCCCATCCGGACACGGGATGAAGTCTTCAATCTTGTATCTCCATAGTCCTGGAGTCCGGCTGAAGGTATAGTCTGGCTACCCGAACACCCCCTAATCCAGGACTCCCTTAGTAGCCCCTGAACCAGGCTTCAATGACGACGAGTCCGGCACGTAGATTGTCTTCGGCATTGCAAGGCGGGTTCCTCCTCCAAATTCTTCATAAAAGTTTGTAAACACCAAGATAGTGTCCGGCTCTGCAAAATAAGTTTGCACGTATTGCCACAGAGAGAATAATATTAACACAAATCTAATCTGCTGACGTATTCCGCAGCATGACATCACACTATGGCCAAGCCTTTATTCGAATCGTTTTCACTTTTCCACCTCAGCGTGTTTTGCGAGGCGGTTTCCATGGCACGTCTTGTCAAAGCAGAGACCGTGTCCCCTTTATTTACGGGATTCTCATCAATACGGACGTGGGTAACCCAATCATGCCCGTTAGCATGTCTTCTCGATTAAAGGCGAGTCCCAAACGGTTACGGGGAGGGCTCCTGGTATTCAACCTCTTATAAAGAGACCAGGGCCTTACTCCTTTTCTCCAATCTCAAAACAAGTTCACCCGTCGCCTCGAGTTCCAACACCCTAGGCTCCAGATTCCAGGCACTCCGGACCTTCGACAATGTCCGGTTCCGACCTTCAAGGCCGATGGATGCCCTCCTCCGTCACGGAGGAGGACGTGCTAAAGTTGAGAGAGGCTAAGTTCTTGACCGCCGAAATTTCGCATAGGTTTCCTGCTCAAAGGCAGGCTATTCCCAGTCCCAAGCCCGGTGAGAGCGTAGTGTTCATGTCTCACTTCCTTCGGGGGTTAGGCTTCCCGATGAATCCCTTCGTGAGGGGGTTGATGTTCTATTATGGGATGGAATTTCCTAACTTAGCTCCGGAGTCCATCCTCCACATTTCCTCATTCATCGTTGTGTGCGAAGCGTTCCTCCGTGTTACTCCTCACTTTGGATTATGGCTCAAGACTTTTGGAGTGGAGCCGAAGATGATCGAGGGACGGCACGCAGAGTGCGGAGGCACTATCATAAGTAAGAATGCTGATGCTCCATGGCCCGAGGGCTCCTTTCAAGAGGAGCTCGGCTTGTGGCAACGAGAGTGGTTCTATATCACCGCTCCCAGGAGCACCAAGTGGGTGGCGCCTCCTGCCTTTCGCTCAGGTCCCCCACCACGGCTAGCATCATGGGTCAACAAAGGATTAGATTGGGGGTTATACAAAGACGTGTCCTTGTTGCAGGGCCGCATTAGGGATCTCTTAGAAAGAGACCTCAACCTGGTCAAGGTGACACAGGTCATGCTGATTCGCCGAACACTGCCCGGAAAACGTCGCTCCCTTCGCCTGTGGGAGTTTAATCCGGAGGGACCACGAGCTCTCCAGCATTTTATGGGTGCAACGCCCGTGGAGATGTATAAAATGTTCTTCGGATCACAAGCAATGTGTCCGGATTTGATCGAGGACGCAGGTTTAAGCTGCAATCACCCGGATACTCAAGTAAGTAACCTTGTGCCCGGACTCGCTATCCGTAAAATTGTCATAAATTCGCCCCTAAAAGAGCTGTCCTTTTAAACAGGGGTGGATAGCAAAGTCAAAGCTGATCAGGTGTCCGGCTCCCCTTCCTGAGACCAGGCCGGATCCCGTGCTAGTCAGGATGTTGAAGATCGTGCCTTTGGAGGGAAGTGAGGGGGAGGACAAGGAAACTATGGCCTCCTCGAAGGAGGCTGCTCCGAAGGGAGGAACCGACAATTCCTCTCCTAAGGGGAAGAAGAGGGCCGCCTCTGACGACCCGGAGACCATGGCCTCAAAGCGGGGGGAAAAGTCCTTGTCAGAGGGTCCGACACCGGGGAGATCCTCGGCTGAACTACGCCCTCGAAGGGATCAGCCCTCCAGCGAGCCGGAAGTAGAGAAAGATTTTCCTTTAGAGGGATGAGAGAAATCCTTGCTTTTTATCTGAGAAGATTAACCGAAATTTTACTTTGTAGCTCGGACCTCAGCCCTTCTCAGTAGATCTCGTCTTCGGGGGATCTTCTTCCGGAGGTGATGGAGAGTGGAACGCTTCCCCCTGCCGTACCGCCTGGCAAGGCGGGCGAACCTGAGGTGTCGTCGCGGAGGGTTTCTCCAAATCCGGCAAGGGTGGAAGGTAGCCACATGTCCCCCCAAGGTTCTCCGCGTCCAGCCTTTGATGGAGGTCATAGGACGAGTCTGACACCGTCCAATGCGCGGTCGGAGGAGCTGATGATTCTGCTGGGGCGAGCTTCTATCTCAGAGGAGCACCGTGCATTGATGGGTACGGTGATTGGAAGGATTTCGTTCGTGGAAAGCGGATTGCATGAGGCCGTCAGAAGTTTGCTGACGGGTTTTGAGGTACGTTTGATAATGTACTTCTTTGTCAATTGCGCATAAACAAGATGCACCCTGTGTAGATAGTAGCCCCTGAGACTCTGTGTGTTGTCAAAATTGATGGCGCGCAGAGGATCATAATCCCAGGTCTAAAATGTCGCCTTTGTATACAGGTGGCGAAGTGTCCGGAATCGAGCCGAACTGATGATTTTGCCGAACTAAAGCGACAGCTTGACGTGGCAGATGCCGACATCGCGCTCGTCAACGAGCGGCTTGATGAGGCTCAAGGTATGCAATTCCTCGGGCGGTATCTGGTAAGAGGAGCTTTATGCCAGTATCTTACAATGTGTGTGCTTACGCAGATGGTGCGGCCGCCGTGGAGAGTCTTCGGGCGGAACTTGCCCGAGCTAAGGAACAAGCCAGGAAAAGTGATGCGGCTGCCAAGAAGGCCCTTGAAGAGCTGAGAGCCGAATAGGCTGCTCTCTGTCGAGTAAGCAGGAGATGGCCGAGATGGCCGTGAAGTTAAAAAGTGTTGCCGACCGTTGCAAGTTTCTTGAGAAAGAAGACCGGGCGAGACAGACGGACATAGAGAAGGCCGTTGCTGATGCCAAGGACGCTCGCTCTATGATGAGAGCTGCGAAGGAGGAGCTGCGTCAGGCCGGATAGATTGCGGCTGGAAAGCCGTTTATGCCGCGGAGGAAGTTTTGCGATCCGAAGTTTGCTCTGTTGGACCGGATGTGGAGTACGGAGGACACCTATCTGGATTTGGCAGCGAGTGCTACTGATGCGACCGAATACTTTCGAGATCAAGAAGATCGTGAAGTGGAAAGGCTTTTCTGGTCGCAGTTCCAGAATCCAGAGCGTCCACTGGCAGTGGACGATCGTCTGGCTCAATGGGCCAAACTGAATAGATTGTCCGGACTCGCCATGAAGTACGTCATGGGTCATCTGTGGCCGGGGAGATCGGAGCCAAAAAGTTATTTCATCTTGGTGCAGCAATTCCTTGATGCGGTGCCACGTATCAATGTGATGAAGAGGTCAACATGCATAGAGGGCGCACGGATGGCTCTTGCCCGTGTTAAGACATACTGGGCAGAGATGGAGACCACCGTTGTTGCATCCCGAGATTCGGACAAAAGCTGAGTACCCTCCGAGCACTATTTTTAGGAAGTCCTTGAAGGCGCTCGTGTAATAGAGACGCAGTGCTCGAAGGATGCTATGTTCTGATAGCATATGTAATTATAAAGAAATATTTTGATGAATTGTAGTAGCCTTTTATACTTGTGCCTTCAAGTATTTGTAACACCTCCTGTGCGGCCGTTTTAAGATATATATACAAAATCTGAAAGATTGCAGTCGTTGGCTTTGGCCCCACGCACATAGTGCGGGGGTGCTCGCAGAAGGCGCATTTTCACACTTAATCCAACATCTTGGTCCTACAAAGGAGGTGATAGCGCAGCGAGCTAGGCAACCGGACTATAATGCTTTAACACTTTCACTTAGCCATAGGAGCTTGACAATGGGACTATTTATGTAGCCCTTGGTGGCGACTGCGCTCGCCCGAATTCACGGCGCGTATGTGCCTGCCCGGGAAACGATCCTTCGTTAATGCAGAGGAATACTATAGATTCCGGAGAGTCATCGAGTGGTTGACCAGTCTCACGCCATATCATGACAGTCGGTTTTCGGCTTTCTCTACTGAGGTGCTCGTCTGGCCGAACCAGGGCACAATCGCAGTAGTTCTCTTGGTGCCGCCTTAGCCGATAGAGCGGAACATAACGTGGCCGAACACAGGAGCAGGGCAACCCAACATTTGACCAAAATCATGACTCGGAGCTGATGCATATAAGGCCAAACTCGCGACGCCGAACACTCCCTAAGGTATTCGGTCTTTATGAGAGCGGGCGAGGTAACGCTCTGAGGTATAAGCCCCTAGTGTCCAGGTACACGCAAGAATTCTGACGTGGCCACATGCCAAGACGCCAGCCTCCTCCTTGGTCATAGAACCAGGGGATGTGTATCAACAAGAGACAGTAAAAAAGGTTTACGCAGGGTCTTAATCTGAAAAGAATCCTTGGAACGGGTCCCTACTGCACGTCTGCGTCTGTGTCTCCGTTGTGCCGTATCCTGGACGGGCGCATCACGACGTTCATCTGTAAAAAGAGAGCAACTAAGTTGAAAAAGGGGCGTGCCGAACAAAAGTTATATGAAATAAACAAAGTGTAAAGTAAAATATGAAAAATTGAGCTTTATTGTCTCTTATTTTATACGTGTGAAGCCCCTAGTGTAGGGGTATATGGCCACTAAGCCTTTATCAACGATACTTTTGTGCCGGATTCGTCCATCCGTGTCCATGGTCTTAATGACCTGTTCCGATGTTCTGGCTGGTGAAGCTATTGTATTGTGGGGCTGTTAAAGCGGCCGCACAATCCTCCGCTTGGGGGAGGTGTTCTCACTGCTTCCCCTTTAAGGAGATGATGCCGCGTGGACCGGGCATCTTAAGCGTAAGAGATGCATAATGCGGTACTGCGTTAAAGCGGGCGAAAGCTTCGCGTCCCAGTAGTGCTTGGTAGCGACTTGAGAATGGGACGATGTGGAAAGTCAGCTTTTCGTGACGGAAGTTATCGGCAGAGCCGAAAATAACCTCGAGCCGGAGAAAACCCATGCAATGGGTGTCCGAACCTGGCGTTACTCCTTGAAAGGAGGTTTTGCTGTGGCGAATTCTTTTTGGGTCGATCCCCATGTGGCGGATTGAGTCCTGATATATCAGGTTGAGTCCGCTGCCACCGTCCATAAGGACATTTGAAAACTGGAGTCCGCCAATTATTGGATCGAGTACCAGGGCAGTCCAGCCTGGGTTCCTGATACTTCTAGAATAATCCAGATGATCGAAGATGATTGGTTTTGACAACCAGTGGCGGGATTCCTTTGGGATAGGCCGTGGGGGCGCGTAGCGCCGCATGTTTTGTTATGTGGAGTAAGTTTACTGTTTTTACTTCTTGTGGGAAATTCTTTTGTTTCCTGGTACTCTACTTTTGGGGTTCGTCTTCGTCTTCGCTTGGTGTGTCGAGCCCCTTGTGTTCGGCGTTGAGTCTGCCGGATTGTTTGAAAACCCAACAATCTCTGTGGGTATGGTTAGCAGGCTTTCCGTGAGTGCTGTGTATTTGACATATCCTATCCAAGATTTTGTTTAGGTTGGATAGGTCACAGTGATTGGCTTTCCGTGGGTATGGATGGCTTCTCTGTTTATGGGAAGTCTTTTGATGATTGTTTACGCAATCTTGATTGAGTTTTGCAGAGATGTGAACAAACAAATCTTGTCTTGAATTGGGAGAAGTGCCACTTTATGGTTAATGAAGGCATTGTCTTGGTAATAAAATTTCTGAAAGAGGTATGTAAGTGGACAAAGATAAGTTTGATGCAATTGAGAAAATGACATGCGTTAAAGATATCAAAGGTATTCGTAGTTTCTGAGGTCATGCTGGTTTCTATAGGAGATTTATCAAAGACTTCTCTAAAATTTCTAGGCCTCTTATGAATCTTTTGCGAAAGGATATTCCTTTTGTTTTTGATGATGATTGTTTAGAAGCCTTTGAAACACTCAAGAAAGCCATAATTTCTGCACCTATTGTTCAACCACCTTATTGGAACTTGCCTTTTGAAATTATGTGTGATGCTACTGATTATGTTGTTGGTGTTATTCTAGGACAAAGAGTTGATAAGAAACTGAATTTTATTCATTATGCTAGTAAAACTCTAGATAGTGATCAACAAAACTATGCTACTACTGAAAAAGAATTCTTAGCAGTGGTGTTTCCTTGTGATAAATTTAGACCTTATATTGTTGATTTCAAAGTAATTGTTCACACGGACCAAGCTGCTATCAAATATCTTATGGAAAAGAAAGATGCTAAACCTAGACTTATTTGATGGGTTCTCTTGTTACAAGAATTTGATTTATTTATCATTGATAGAAAAGGAGCTGAGAACGCCGTAGCTGATAATTTATCTAGGCTTGAAAATGTGCCTGATGACCCACTACCTATTGATGATAGTTTTCCTGATGAGCAGTTAGCTGCAATAAATGCTGCTCATAGTACTCCGTGGTATGCTAACTATGCTAATTACATTGCTGCAAAATATTTACCACCTAGCTTTACATACCAACAAAAGAAATAAAAAATCTTCTATGATTTAAGACATTACTTTTGGGATGACCTACATCTTTATAAAGAAGGAGTAGATGGTATTATTAGACGTTGTGTACCTGGGGATGAACAGGGACAACTCCTATGGAAATGTCACTCTGAAGCTTATGGAAGGCATCATGTTGGAGATAGAACTTCTCACAAGGTATTGCAATCTAGATTTTATTGGCCTACTATCTTCAAGTATGCCTGTAAGTTTGTCTTATCTTGCAATGAATGTCAAAGAATAGGTAATATCGGTAAGCATCAAGAAATGCCTATGAACTATTCACTTCTTGTTGAACCATTTGATGTTTGGGGATTTGGTTACATGGGACCTTTTCCTTCCTCTAATGGGTATACACATATTTTGGTTGCTGTTGATTATGTTACTAAATGAGTAGAAGCTATTCCATCCAGTAGTGCTGATCACAACACCTCTATTAAAATGCTTAAGGAAGTTATTTTCCCAAGGTTTGGAGTCCCCAGATATTTAATGACTGATGGTGGTTCACACTTTATTCATGGTGATTTCCGTAAAATGCTTGCCAAGTATGATGTTAACCATAGAATTGCATCACCTTATCATCCTTAGTATAGTGGTCAAGTTGAACTTAGCAATAGAGAAATAAAATTAATTTTACAAAAGACTGTCAATAGGTCCAGGAAGAATTGGTCTAAGAAATTAGATGATGCACTTTGGGCTTATAGGATAGCATATAAAAATCCTATGCGTATGTCTCCTTATAAAATGGTTTATGGAAAAGCTTGTCATTTACCTCTTGAGTTAGAATATAAAGCATATTGGGCCATCAAATAACTCAATTATGATTTCAAACTTGCTGGTGAAAAGAGGTTATTTGATATTAGCTCATTAGAAGAATGGAGAACCCAAGCTTATCAAAATGCAAAATTATTCAAAGAAAAAGTTAAAAGATGGCATGACAAGAGAATCCAAAAGCGCGAGTTTAAAGTCGGAGAATATGTTCTTTTGTACAACTCTCGTTTTAGATTCTTTGCAGGAAAACTCCTCTCAAAATGGGAAGGCCCCTATGTTATCGAGGAGGTTTATCGGTCTGGAGCCATCAAAATAAATAATGTCGAAGGTACTTACCCGAAGGTTGTCAATGGGAAAAGAATAAAACATTATATCTTAGGTACGCCCATTAATGTTGAAAGTAATATTATCCAAACTTTGACACCAGAAGAACACATAAAAGAGTCCTTCCGGAACACTCCAGAATCATGAAAATAATGAGGTACGTGATACGGTAAGTAAACGGACTCCGAAAAATCCGATTTTTTTTTAAAATTTTGGAATATTTAGAAAAATAGGAAAATAAGAAACTTCCACAAAGCGTACCATGGTGGGCATAAGACACCAGGGCGCGCCACGCCCAGGTGGGTTGTGCCCACATGGGACACCTCCTGGACTCTGTTTTTCCTATAGTTTGCTTATCCCCTAAGATAAAAAATCTATATATACTCCCTGAACCATTTAACCACCGTATCACGGAGAAATCCTTTGTTCTCTTTTCTTGTTGTTTTCTGCGATGTTCTGAAAATATGTCATCCCAAGACTCCGATAGAGAGAGCTATGTCTCACATCTCATTGCTGACCCAAAGTCCTATGGGGACCTATCTCCCTATGGTCGAACTACAGATGACGAGGAGGATGCTCACTTGATGAGGATTGATGATTCAAGATCGTAGGAGGAGGATGTTCCTCTACCTCAACCCGGAAATATGCACGTGGAGTTCAAGAAGTCAAGTCTCCCTAAGAGAGCTAACCTCTCTAAAAACCAAACTATTCCTTTTTGTTTTCGGCAGAAAAGCAAAGGGGATTTATGTGACAAGATCTTGAAATTGGAGCTTGAGGTCAATGCTTTAAAGGAGGAAATTTCTCTCATCAACTACAATATGAAAAAGTTGAAGGCACAATTGCCATCACCACCATCATCTTCTTCAGCACCAAAGGAAAATTGAGTATCGGGCATGGGCACTCCCCTTGGCTTCCGCCAAGCTTGGGGGAGGTGCCCCAGTATCGTATCATCACTACAAAAAAAAGACACAACCGTGACATTTTGGGCTGAACGAATTTTTTTATGTCATACTTATGATACTTCCATGACAATAATTGTGACAAAACCCGGTATCATCATAGATGTGGTGGGGTCCTACTTCTATGAAAAAAAATCATGACAGAAAATGGGCTTTTCATCCTGGGAGGACCGGAGACGTAGCTGCATGACATTTTTTGGGTCGTCCATGACGGAAAAAACCATGGTAGAAGCGAGGGCGAGGAAAATAACGGGGAGTTCCTGGTTACGGTGGCTTGTCGGGGTCCGAGAGATGCGCGTTTCTCTCGTACGTTCGCGCGTGTGTGTGAGGCTTTGTGCTCTAACTGAACCTGAGCGAGGCGTTGGGCTCTAACTGAACCCGAGCGATTGCATTGTAGGCTACACGTTACTAAACCCGAGCGATCGATCGATGGCTGTTAACTGAACCCGATCGAGCGATTCCTTCGTTACTGCTGCTAACTGAAGCCGATCGATGCTGCCTCTGGATGAACAACGAGTGTTGTTGGGGAGTTTGGATGAACAGTTCCCGGTGGGGGTTGGATGAACAGGAACCCGTGGTAGTAGAGGCCGTTGCCGCTAGATGAATAGTACCCCGATCGATCGAGCCGGTGGATGAACAGGACCCCATGGAGGGCTGGTAGAATAGCAACCGGTGGAGGGCTGTTTGAACAGTAGCCCATGGATGGCTGGATGAACAGTAGCCCGTGGAGGGCTGGTTGAACAGGACCCCCGTGGAGAGGGCTGGTTGAACAGTAGCTGATATGTCTCCAATGTATCTATAATTTTTGATTGTTCCATGCTATTATATTATGTTTTGGATGTTAATGGGCTTTATTTTACACTTTTATATTATTTTTGGGACTGACCTATTAACCGGAGGCCCATCCCAAATTGTTGTTTTTTGCCTATTTCAGTGTTTCGCAGAAAAGGAATATCAAACGGAGTCCATACGGAATGAAACCTTCGGGAGCGTGATTTTTGGAACAAACGTGATCTAGGGGACTTGGAGTGGACGTCAAGCAACCAACAAGGTGGCCACGAGGCAGGCGCGCGCCTACCCCCTGGGCGCCCCCCTCGTGGCTCAACCGACCTACTTCCTCTTCCTATATATGTTCACATACTCCGAAAACATCCAGGAGCACCATGAAACCCTATTTCCACCGCGGCAACCTTCTGTACCCAAGAGATCCCAACTTGGGGCCTTTTCCGGAGCTCCGCCGGAGGGGACATTGACCACGGAGGGCCTCTACAACAATTCTATGGCCCCTCCGATGATGTGTGAGTAGTTTACCTCAGACCTACGGGTCCATAGTTATTAGCTAGATGGCTTCTTCTCTCTCTTTGGCTCTCAATACAAAGTTCTCCTAGATTCTCTTGGAGATCTATTCAATGTAATTCCTACAACAATTCTTATGGAAATTATAATAAGATGCCCTCTAATGTTGAATCTAGTATTAAAGAATTTATTACTTTTCAAAAGACTTTCAATGCTTTGGTTGAAGAAAAATTGCTTAAGATTGATGAGTTGGCTAGGAACGTGGATATAATTTCTCTTGATGTTGATTCTTTCAAACTTAGATCTATTACACCTAAGCATGATATCAATGAGTCTCTCAAATCCATGAGAATTTCCATTGATGAGTGCAAAGAAAGAACCGCTAGGATGTGTGCTAAAAAAGATTGCTTTATAAAAGCGTGTTCTTCTAGTTTTCATGATAATAAAGATGAAGATCTAAAAGTGATTGATGGGTCCCCTATTAAATCCTTGTTTTGCAATATCAATCTTGATAATGATGGTACTGGAGATGAGTCAACTTTAGTTAGAAGGTGTCCCAATGATTCAGAGTTTTTAGATCTTGATGCAAAAATTGATAAAAGTGGGATTGGAGAGGTCAAAAGTATAAATAGCAATGAACCCACTATCTTGGATTTCAAGGAATTTAATTATGATAATTGCTCTTTGATAGATTGTATTTCCTTGTTGCAATCCGTGCTAAATTCTCCTCATGCTTATAGTCAAAATAAAGCTTTTACTAAACATATCGTTGATGCTTTGATGCAATCTTATGAAGAAAAACTTGAGTTGGAAGTTTCTATCCCTAGAAAACTTTATGATGAGTGGGAACCTACAATTAAAATAAAAATTAAAGATCATGAATGATATGCTTTGTGTGATTTGGGTGCTAGTGTTTCCATGATCCCAAAAACTTTGTGTGATTTGCTAGGTTTCCGTGAATTTGATGATTGTTATTTAATCTTGCACCTTGCGGATTCCAGTATTAAGAAACCTATGGGAAAGATTAATGATGTTCTTATTGTTGGAAATAGGAATTATGTGCCCGTAGATTTCATTGTTCATGATATAGATTGCAATCCTTCATGTCCTATTATTCTCGGTAGACCTTTCCTTAGAACGATTGGTGCAATTATTGATATGAAGGACGGGAATATTAGATTCCAATTTTCGTGAAGGAAAGAATGGAACACTTCCCAAGAAATTAAATTAAATTACCATATGAATCTATTATGAGACCCACCTATGGAGTGCCTACAAAAGATGGCAATACCTAGATTTATCCTCGCTTTTATGCCTAGCTAGGGGCGTTAAACGATAGCGCTTGTTGGGAGGCAACCCAATTTTATTTTTATCCCTTGCTTTTTGTTCCTATTTAGTAATAAATAATTTGTCTAGACTCTATTTTGGTTGTGTTTTTGTGTTTAATTAGTGTTTGTGCCAAGTAGAACAGTTGGGAAGACTTGGGGGAAGTCTTTTTGATCTTGCTGTAAACAACAGAAACTTTAGCGCTCACGAGAATTGCTGCCATTTTTATTAGAGAGTTCTATTTAGATAAATTCCTCACGTCTAGCAATTTATTTTAGAATTTTTGGGGTTCCATAAGTATTCGAAACCTACAGATTACTAGGGACTGTTCTGTTTTTGACAGATTCTATTTTTCGTGTGTTGTTTGCTTATTTTTATGAATCTATGGCTATTAATAGAGTTTATGAACCATAGAAAAGTTGGAATACAGTAGGTTTAATACCAATATAAATAAAGAATGAGTTCATTGCAGTACCTTGAAGTGGTGGTTTGTTTTCTTTTACTAACAAAGCTCACGAAGATTTTCTTTCAAGTTTTGTGTTGTGAAGTTTTCAAGTTTTGGGTAAAGATTTGATGGATTATGGAACAAGGAGTGGCAAGAGCCTAAGATTGGGGATGCCCAAGGCACCCCAAGGTAATATCCAAGGACAACCAAAAGCCTAAGCTTGGGGATTCCACGGAAGGCATCCCCTCTTTCGTCTTCGTCCATCGGTAACTTTACTTGGAGCTATATTTTTATTCACCACATGATATGTGTTTTTCTTGGAGTGTCTTGTATGATTTGAGTCTTTTCTTTTTAGTTTACCACAATAATACTTGCTGTACAGACCTTTTGGGAGAGACACACACATGAATTGGAATTTATTAGAATACTCTATGTGCTTCACTTATATCTTTTGAGCTATATAATTTTTGCTCTATTGCTTTGCTTATATCTTTTAGAGCATGGCGGTGGTTCTATTTTATAGAAATAATTGATCTCTCATGCTTCACTTATATAATTTTGAGAGTCCTTTAGAACAACATGGTAATTCATTTTGGTTATAAATTTTAAATGCTAAGAGAAGTTGTATGCTTGATAGATTGTTTTGAGATATAAAGGTGGTAATATTAGAGGTGTGCTAGTTGAGTAATTGTGAAATTGATGAATAATTGTGTTGAAGTTGGAAAGTCCCGTAGCATGCATGTATGGTAAACGTTATGTGACAAATTTGAAGCATGGGGTGTTCTTTGATTGCTTTCCTTATGAGTGGCGGTTGGGGACGAGCGATGGTCTTTTCCTACCAATCTACCCCCCTACGAGCATGCGCGTAGTGCTTGGTTTTGATGACTTGTAGATTTTTGCAATAAGTATGTGAGTTCTTTATGACTAATGTTGAGTCTATGGATTATACGCACTCTCACCCTTCCATCATTGCTAGCCTCTTCGGTACCGTGCATTGCCCTGTCTCACCTTGAGAGTTGGTGCAAACATTGCCAGTCCATCCAAACCCCGTGATATGATACGCTCTATCACACATAAGCCTCCTTATATCTTCCTTAAAACAGCCACCATACCTACCTATTATGGCATTTCCATAGCCATTCTATGATATATTGCCATGCAACTTTCCACTAATCCATTTATTATGACATGCATCATCATTGTCATATTGCTTTGTATGATCATGTAGTTGACATCGTATTTGTGGCAAAGCCACCGTTCGTAATTTTTCATACATATCACTCTTGATTCATCGCAATCCCGATACACCGCTGGAGGCATTCACATAATCATATTTTGTTCTAAGTATCGAGTTGTAATTCTTGAGTTGTAAGAAAATAAAATGTGATGATCATCATTAGAGCATTGTCCCACGTGAGGAAAGGATGATGGAGACTATGATTCCCCCACAAGTCGGGATAAGACTCCGGACTAAAAAAAAAGAGGCCAAAAGAAAAAAAATGGAAGAAGGCCCAAATAAAAAAATGAGAGAAAAAGAGAGAAGGGACAATGTTACTATCCTTTTTCCACACTTGTGCTTCTAAGTAGCACCATGATCTTCATGATAGAGAGTCTCTTATTTTGTCACTTTCATACACTAGTGGGAATTTTTCATTATAGAAATTGGCTTGTATATTCCAATGATGGGATTCCTCAAATGCCCTAGGTCTTTGTGAGCAAGCGAGTTGGATGCACACCCACTTAGTTTCTTTGATGAGATTTCATATATTTATAGCTCTAGTGCATCCGTTGCATGGCAATCTCTACTCCTTGCATTGACATCAATTGGTGGGAATCTCCATATCCCATTGATTAGCCGCGTCAATGTGAGACTTTCTCCCTTTTTTGTCTTCTCACACAACCTCAATCATCATATTCTATTCCACCCATAGTGCTATGTCCATGGCTCGCGCTCAAATATTGTGTAAAAGTTGAAAGAGTTTGAAAAGGCTAAGTATGAAACAATTGCTTGGCTTGTCATCGGGGTTGTGCATGATGAGAGCATTTTGTGTGACGAAAATGAAGCATGGCCAAACTATATGACTTTGTAGGGATAAGTTTTCTTTGGCTATGGTATTCTGATAAGACATAATTGCTTGATTAGCATACTTGGAGTATTACTATTTTTATGTCAACAATAAACTTTTATGTTGAATCTTTCGGATCTGAACATTCATGCCACAACAGATAAAAATACATTGAAGAATATTCTAGAAAGCATTCCACATAATTTTTTTTGTTTTTATCATTTACCTACTCGAGGACGAGCAGGAATTAAGCTTGGGGATGCTTGATACGTCTCCAACGTATCTATAATTTTTGATTGTTCCATGCTATTATATTATCTGTTTTGGATATTAATGGGCTTTATTTTACACTTTTATATTATTTTTGGGACCAACCTATTAACCAGAGGCCCAGCCCAAATTGCTGTTTTTGCCTATTTCAGTGTTTCACAGAAAAGGAGTATCAAACGGAGTCCAAACGGAATGAAAGCTTCGGGAGCGTGACTTTTGGAACAAACATGATCCAAAGGACTTGTAGTGGACGTCAAGAAACCAACGAGGTGGCCATGAGGCAGGGGGCGCACCTACCCCCTAGGCGCGCCCTCCCCCTCGTGGGCCCCTCGTGGCTCAACCAACCTACTTCTTCCTCCTATATATGTTCACATACCCTGTAAACATCCAAGAGCACCACGAAACACTATTTCCACCACCGCAACCTTCTGTACCCAAGAGATCCCATCTTGGGGCCTTTTCCGGAGCTCCGTCGGAGGGGGCATTGATCACGGAGGGCCTCTATATCAACTCCATGGCCCCTCCGATGATGTGTGAGTAGTTTACCTCAGACCTTCGGGTCCATAGTTATTAGCTAGATGGCTTCTTCTCGCTCTTTGGATCTCAATACAAAGTTCTACTCGATTCTCTTGGAGATCTATTCGATGTAATCTTATTTTGCGGTGTGTTTGTCGAGATCCGATGAATTGTGGGTTTATGATCAAGATTATCTATGAACAATATTTGAATCTTCTCTGAATTCTTTTATGTATGATTGATTATCTTTGCAAGTATCTTTGAATTATCAGTTTGGTTTGGCCTACTTGATTGATCTTTCTTGCAATGGGAGAAGTGCTTAGCTTTGGTTTCAATCTTGCGGTGCTCGATCCCAGTGACAAAGGGAAACGACACATATTGTATTGTTGCCATCGAGGCTAAAAAGATGGGGTTTATATCATATTGCATGAGTTTATCCCTCTACATCATGTCATCTTGCTTAAAGCGTTACCACGTTCTTATGAACTTAATAATCTAGATGCATGCTAAATAGCGGTCGATGTGTGGAGTAATAGTAGTAGATGCATGCAGGAGTCGGTCTACTTGTCTCAGACGTGATGCCTATATACAAGATCATACCTAGATATTCTCATAATTATTCGCTTTTCTATAAATTGCTCGACCGTAATTTGTTCACCCACCGTAATAATTATGCTATATTGAGAGAAGCCACTAGTGAAACCTATGTTCCTCGGGTCTATTCTCCATCATACAAGTTTCCAATCTAATTTATCTTGCAATGTTTACTTTCAATCTATATCATAAAAATACCAAAAATATTTATCTTATTATTATTATCTCTATCAGATCTCACTCTTGTAAGAGGCCGTGAAGGGATTGACAACCCCTTTATCACGTTGGTTGCGAGGTTCTTATTTGTTTGTGTAGGTACGAGGTGACTCGCGTGTAGTCTCCTACTGGATTGATACCTTGGTTCTCAAAAACTGAGGGAAATAGTTACGTTGCTTTGCTGCATCACCCTTTCCTCTTCAAGGGAAAACCAACGCATGCTCAAGAGGTAGCAGTAGCCGGTGGAGGAGCGCGCGGTGGAGGCTAGATGAACAGGAGCCCGTGGATGAACAGTCGTAGGTGGACGTTGGAGGAGGTCGACGGTGGATGAACAATACCCCGTGGAGGCTAGAGGAGGTTGACGGTGGAGATGAATAGTATCCCGTGTAGTCCCGTTTTGCAGTATGCCACACCCCTCATGGTGAACAGGGCCCTCGTTTCGACCGTAGCGCTCCAACACAAGTCCGTTTCCTTCGTTTTGCGGTACGCCACACCCCGCCCGGTCAACAGGACCCCGTTTCGACCGTAGGAGGTCCAGCAGAAGTCTGTTTCCTCCGTTTTGCGGTACGCTAGACCCCTCCCGGTGAACATGATCCCGTTTCAACCGTGGCCGGTCGAACACAAGGCTGTTTCTTCCGTTCTGCGGTATGCCAGGCCTAGTTTCCATCGGCTGTTCCATCCAAGCCGGTTGGCTCCCAATGAACAGCACATGTTCCGTTGCCTCCTGATGAAAAGGACACATTCCATTGCCTCCCCATGAACACGGCGATGGTGCAGCTTCTCCGTTCCGACCAAGCCATGTACACAAGCCCTGGCCATACGTATGCGTGAGTAGGCGTTCGACACCCCGCCCGTATATACGTACGTGGTCGTATTTTCTTTCTTGCACCCTTGCCGTTGTACGTGCATGTACATGCTACGTGCGCGCCTCTACTACGACACGTGCGCGCCTCTACTACGACACGTGCACGCCTCTACTACGACACGTGCGCGCCTCTACATCGACCAGTATGTACGTACACGTTCGCGACCAGAGTGACAAAGTTACGTACGCTTTAACCAGGTGGGTCCCGACTGTCAGGCACTTCCTTGCATGCGAAGATGTAGCTATTGGTTCCCAGCAGTCAGGGGGTGAATCAATTTTTTGCCCGTAATATGGATGCACTTCCTTGCGTGCGAAGATGTAGCTGATGCGTCCCAGCAGTCGGGGGAAATGTTTTTTTCGCGAAATACGATGGCCCGTCCGGTGGGTCCCTGCTGTCAGGTGGAGGAATAATTATTTTCCACGTAATAAGGAGGCACTTCCTTGCTGCGGCCGTGGACCCTGCTGTCAGCCTCTCCACGTACAGTACACTTCCGATGAAAGTCGGTCGTTGACCACATTGACCATGCCGCGCCAAGAGCACCAAGGCGGTGGACGACGGCGAGGCTTAGGAAGGGGACGACGCGGAGTCGGGGACGACGCGGCAGTGGATGCCCACGCGGAGAGGAGTACGAGGGTTCACTGGTTCGGCTGCGGTGTGAGGATGCCGTTGCCGCAGGGCCTGGCCAGCGGTGTGAGTGGTTGGGGGAGGTGAGGCCTCCGCGGCAGCACAACCAGTCACGGGAGGCAGGAGCAGGCGGCACGGCCGGTGCTGCTTTAGGTGGCTGGATCAAGAATACCAGAGGTTGAAGAATCACAACGGCTATTGGATGGACATCGTACGGTCAGTATAGCTAGAATCATTTATATTGACTAAGTTGACAAAGCCCTTGGTACGCGTCAACTTAGTAGGCCCACAGGCCAGCCTCTGAAACGGTGTGCCCCAGATGTCAGGGGGAGGAATCATTTTTTGGGTTGCTGAAGATAGAATATCCGAGATTGAAGAAGAAGCACGACATCCATTGGATGGACATCCAATGGACACTGCTGCTAGAACCGTGTGTTGACTATAAGTTGACAAAGCCTTGCATACGCGTCAACTTAGTAGGCCCACAAGTGTGTGGAAGAGAACTTATAGCCCATTGGCAATTTGTAAGAATGCACATCCCAATTTTAAATTCTAATGGAATTTACTACAACCCATTTACAGTTTGTTAAAAGTATAGCCCATTTTCTAGCTAGGACAACGATTACTAATTTCAACTAACCGTTCAAAACAGAATTCAATAAAATTTCCCACATTTTGATAGGATCCGAAATATTTTTGTCTTAAATTTTCTAGTCAGATTAAATACAATTTCAATATAAATTTGTATTATGTAAAAATCCAACGAAAACATTGCGCATGCAACAATTAATGAAATTAAAATTTTCAAAATGCAAAAGTAATATTTTATAAATTAATTACGTGTTTGGTGCATTTTGTATAGTTACTGCCCAGTTTTTATAATTACATCCCATTTATTATTTCTTAAAGCCCATTTTCTTGTTAAGCCTAATGCATCCCTCCTAGGAAAGATTTGCAGCCAAGCAAGGCGAGAATAACAAGTTGAGCCGGATTGTGTACAACTGTCGGCCTAGTTGCATTGCTGATGCTGAAAAAAGGCATGTGTAGTACAATACAACCTTACATGGCTACTCAGCCCACATTAAGCGACACTGGAAAGGCCCAAACAAGACTTCTGCACAACTTTTTGAAGTCACTAAGCTCAATTAATAACGTAAGAAAAAAGTTAGAGTATAGTGGAACCTAATTAAAAGCTGTCACGAGCGAAGAAATAATTCAACGGATCCCACTTGTGCGTGTGCGTGTGTGTGTGTGTGTGTGAGAGAGAGAGAGAGACCCATCGGTCGATGCTCATAAATACATCTTTCAGCCATATGCATTGATGATGCTCAGTAAAAACTTATATAGTTGACACAATCATATAGAACATCATAGCACATTGAACTTGCATACAAAAATTTCACGCAGGCAGCACAATTAGGGTGGAAGCAGTGGATCGCTATGGGTAGGGCTATGCTGAAACCAACGAACTCGTACATAACGGTTCATCGTCTTTATGAATGACGGGGAAATATCTTGAATGTTGTGCAAAGAAAACAGACATACAACAAAATATATAAGTTCTGCTAGAACATTAAGTTGACGTACAACCCTTTCTAAAAAAGTTCAGGTAAAAAAATAGAACAGGGCATCTGACAAGATTCAGTTGTTACCTCAAATTAGAGCACATCTAGGCAACCAGCCCTGCCTCTTCTCCCAAAGAAGGAGTGGCCTCCGCCGCGCGATGGAGTAGGCCCTGTGCCATCCATCATTCCGAGCAACACGGGGAAAGTCTGACGTTGACTCCTGTAATGGACGTCATCGACGGACCCGGGCACCAGCGGCGGTGGTAGGACTTCGATTGATGGATTGACCACTTCTTCAACATGCACGAACGCTCGATACAGGTACATCCCTAACATGGTCCGCGGCGGCCTTGGTGGCAACGAATAGTACAACCCCAGTTCCTGCAAAGTATCTCAACACCAATCACCTTCGGTATGGTGGACGACTTCTTCATCCATGCCATAACCGTCAGAGCCCAGCTGTCTGAAGAAACAAACATATTTATGAGCTCACCTCCAAGGTCGTTGATAAGCTCATTCATGGACTCGCTGTACCAAGCACGTCGAGGCATGCCGTGGAAGGTAAGCTTTGTTAAAAACTCAAGCTCAAAGGGCACCGAGCCCCATCCTGGGTGGCACCGATCAAAGCTCACTAGCGCGCCATCACAGAACAAACGCCGGGAAGATTCGAACGCATGACTGTAGTCGAAAGTTGCCCGGAACCTAATGAAGAAATCAGCCGGTGGCGGACAGACTTTGACGAGAAAGTCACTTATTTGGATGCCGTGCGCAATGCCAAGAGCTTTCACAAGGTCGTAGGGCAAGATGGGAGGCTGGTCGCTGTTGATGGTTACCATCAGCACTTTGTGGAAATATTGGTCGTCAAGCGCCGCCATGCCACTATTGAGTGACAGCACGCAGCGCCTGAAGGTAGGACGGACCTCAGGATCACCGGCTCGGAGATCTGTGTTGACCGGCGACATGATAGTGCGCTTGAGTACAGGTAGTGCAGGAGGCGGATTTGGGGGAACTGGAGTAGGAATCGAGATTCTAGAGGTGGGTGAGGGGCGGTTGATTGGGGATGAAAAGGTAGCATGAATTTCGAACATGCGCCAATATGCTCTCGGCGCGGAAGCGCATGAAAATATCCGGTGGCGCCCACATGTCGGCCTAAGAGTCCCTATTCTTTCTTTTTTGAGAGCCTGGCCTTTTTTTAGGATCTTTTGAGAGCCTGGCCTGAGAGTCATAATTGGCCAATTTGGCATTGCATTACAACTCGACCCATATTCAACGACACCTCACTAGCCCAACCAAGTGTACATCATCGAAAAGACACTGAGCTCAAATTGTAGCTTGAAAAAAGGAGATATACTCTGAACACTGGAGAATGGTGATGCCCTCATTTAGACCACCAGTAGTTCGAGACAATAAACAGTTTGAAACAATGATATATACAACATTCAAACAGTGACTAGTGACTACTACTGACATAAACAACAAGACATGATAGTTCATAAGAAGTCTTGCTACACCACCAAAACACACCCATCTGCAGTGCTCAGACTCTCGTGATCCAGACGAGAATGGCATTCTAAACAGAGGCAACTATTACATAGTAAGAATGACATAGACGAGGATGACCAACTGACAAGGAATATGCATAACAAAAGAGAGAACTACCCATCGAGAACAAGAAGCAAAGACAACAAGTCATTCGAAGAGGGATGATCCAACACCATCATAATTTGCAGCCCCGGTTCAGCCACGAGTGATCCGGAGACACCAGTACTCCACCCTTTCGACGCAACAACCCAATTACCTATCAACCTGAAGGCTTGAACCACATCACTGCCTGTCAGACTCCACACATCCAAGGATCAAAGTTAATCCAGATGCCTTTGTCATTCTCACCTTCTTTTGGCTGCAGGCTGCATCATTGACAATCAGGGGAGTTTTCTCCCGAACTCCTAGGGCTCGTCATGTAGAAACAGTTTTCCATAGCAAACAGAGCCTCTCTGCCATCAAGGTCCTTGCCAATGGTGATCTCCTGGTTAATCAGATAATTGAGTCCGAGAAACAGATATTATGAACCAAGGCTGTTTACCCACCTCCAACTCAAAAATCCTGTAGGCCCCAACAAGCTAGTATCCTGCTCATAGACGTAACAACTACTGTTAGGATACTTATGTATTTCACGGTGCTTGCAAATAGTGGGGTTTTTGCAATATAACTTTTCCGGCTCATGTGTCCGAATGATCATCAGTCTTTTGACATCCTCTGATCGAGCGAGGAATCAGTTGCGCTTCCCTGTTTTTGGCAAAGGTGGTGTGATTACAAAGGGCAGTAAGTGTAGGGACACTGCATCATATCAAAAAGGACAGGCATTGTTAATGTAAGATTAGCATTGTTCAGAGTATGAGTAGGATAATGCAAGAAACAACATTGATATGTCCCTACTGGAACTGGGAGAAAAAATACAGGGAAATGTACACTGGGTTCAAAAATATAGAAGTGCCATGCATGGTTATACTCATGTTATCTCACAATCGATTCTTTAGAGGAAACTACCATGTCATGCATGTTATGTAAACATGTTCTGTCCTCACAAACAAATTCTTCAAGGAAACTAACAGACTATGCATTGTTATGTACTCATGTTTTGTGGGAAAAATTTTTGTGGGCATATTATTCTAGCTATTGATTTTTGAAGGGCGAACATAGGTATGTACACATGGTAAGCATTACAGGATTTCACTACTTCAGAATATAGAGTTCTCCATATGCACATTTACTTCCCTAATGTATGGTTAGATGAAATCAACAGTGTGATGCATGTTTCTACATCACGAAAATGAGGAAACTAACATGGCCATTGATACACACTCATATTTTGTAGTATATAGATTACTATAAAATAAGGAGAATATCAATATCTTCCTAATAGTTTGATTATTCAGGGGTGCAAATTGCTATAATGACATGGTCACAATCGCATGAATTAACTCATTCCAAATATAGCTGATTTACGACGTCTCTAATACATTGCCATAGTTCTACTCAAATTCTGCTCAAACAAGGATATGTCAATCATCACAAAAAGTTCAAGCAGTGTCATTGCGTCATCATTAACATCAGACGAGAACAACTTACACGTGTCGTCCCAGCAATACGTGGTGCCATCTGCTTTGTCGATCGCGTAGATGATGCCATTGTGTTTAATAGCATCACAGAAGTGTGTATCAGCTTTGACGACAATCCACAACGAGCTGAGCTGTCTCCAGCTAAAGAAGGCACCGGCGGAAAAATAGGCGAGTCCCTTGTCGAACAATGCAATTAGCTTGAGATTTGCGTAATCCGCATGTCATGTGGGCACTTGGCAGGTTACAATCTTTAGCAAAACAAGGTGCGTCCAACGGACGACGTAATCTAGATGACTTGGACCGCGAAGGTAAAACTCTATATCATCCAATAGAGGAAGGATAATCTCATGGGAGGTCTAGAAGTTTGCGAGCACCAACTTTTCCCCGTCTTCTCTGATGGCAGCCATCCAGTGGTAGTTCATGCCGACCCAGTACATTCCTGAAAGAAGTTTCGGGCGATGGTGATCGGATCGAAGTTGAGGGAAATGATGTACGTCAACCCACTACATACCTGCAAAGAAGTTTCGGCTAATGGAGGTCAGATTGAAGTCGAGGGGCATCATGTACGCCTCTGTATCATGGTGAGCAAATCTCGCAAGACTAGATAGCAGCAAGCAGGGTGTCTTGGAAAGCTTAGGCCTCGCTTCGATGATGGCCGTGTGCATGACCCTCGAGCATGCAGCCAGCCGTAGGGCGCTCAACATATCCATACAAGAACAACAAAGGTCGAGGAAGTCCCTGGGGAGATTGCTCCAGTCACGGCACGTATGGATGCTGTGTGGTTCGCGTTCGGCCATGGTGGAGTTTGGAAGGTGGGGTTTTGGGGGGCTTGATTTACAGGGGAGAAGGCTTCCAGTGCTGGAGCGGCTAGCGAGGGAATAGTGGTACTAGGTGAGGCGAGCGAGGCGAGGGTATGCGGGGGCACAGTGAGATGATGAAGAGTGACCTCAGGATCTCCGGCGAGATGGAGATGGAGATGGAGTGATGCTAGGGGACGGGGAGACGAGGCAAGGCATGCTATACAGCGGCGGTGGTAGTGACTGCACAGTGCACAAGGTGAGCCTGACTTTGGTAACACGGACACGCTGCCTGGACTGGTGTCACCTCGGGTGCAGGGTCTTGTCACTTCACTGTGAGGACCGGATGAATAATAGTATTTTGACCATCAAGTGTACCAAAGTTGTACTACTACTAGTAGTAGGAGTAGTAGGAACATGAGTAGTACTCCCATGCTAGCATGCCTCTGCATTCACTTCATCCTCCAGGTATCATCCATATTGCAAGCAGAACCAAATTCTCGTGCATGCAGAAGCGCGAAGAAGGACTTCTCTTTTTTGAGGATAACCGCATATTCCTTAATTAGAGAATGTTGTGTCTCCTATGCACGTGCCAATATCCATCCGAACCAGCTACGACACATTTTTTATCTGTTTTCATAGGTCCCAGCTGTTAGGAGGGGTGCAGAAATAAAAAGGAATCATAAAATGTCTCGCCATGGTGATTCGAAAGAGTGACCTCAACTATCCAGTGGCACATGTAGCGCTGGAAGGATGGGCATGTATAGGGACATGCCCCACTCCTCAGTCTACCCTCGTAGCCTTTTCGTTTAGTCTACCTAGCCATCTAATCAACTTCCTACAGGCCACTTCTCCCATTTACTTCTCCATCGGGAACCGATTTTGCTTGGCTTCTTCACTACTCCTTGATCTTCATTTGCATCCAAACCACACTACATTCACATTGTTTTAACCTCTTCACATCCTCGTGGAGTAATTCCGAAGCCCCTTTTAATAATCATCTTCCTCAGTTAGACTAGCCATCAAATCCTTATTCTCCAAACCATAGCCGTCCGGTCCAGCGGTTCCAAATAGCAAAAGAGATCGAGATGCAGGTTTTTAGCGTCCAACATGTCCTCGTCGAAGGCTCGTTGATCATAGTTGCCACAGTCACCGACCACCCAAGGGTTGTTTGGAAGTGGATCAACAATGTATCCAACTCCCTCCAAAAGGTGGAGATGAATGTCATTGGTCTTGACACACAGTACATGGAGCGTGCCACTAGGAAGATCCAACGTGCCGCCGTCCTTCAGCTGTGCCTCGTGATATTTTGGTGTACCACATCATACACGCGCCCTCCATACCAGGTGAGCTTCATGATTTCCTGTCTCGGGAGGACATATACTTCTGTGGGGCAGCTACCGCTGGGGACAAACAGAAGTTGGAGCCGTACAACCTTGATTTGAAAAGCATCGTTAACTGATACGTCTCCAACGTATCTATAATTTTTGATTGTTCCATGCTATATTATATCCTGTTTTGGACATTATTGGGCTTTATTATACACTTTCATATTATTTTTGGGACTAACCTATTAACCGGAGGCCCAGCCTAGAATTGCTGTTTTTTGCCTATTTTAGGGTTTTGCAGAAAAAGAAGATCAAGCGGAGTCCAAACGGAATGAAACCTTCATGAACGTGATTTTCGGAACGAACATGATCCAGAGGACTTGGACCCTACATCAAGCAATCAACCAGGAAGGCACGAGGTAGGGGGGCGCGCCTACCCGCCCAGGCACGCCCTCCACCCTCGTGGGGCCCATGTTGCTCCACCGACGTACTCCTTCCTCCTATATATACCTACGTACCCCCAAACTACCAGATACGGAGCCAAAACCCTAATTCCACCACCGTAACTTTCTGTATCCATGGGATCCCATCTAGGGGCCTTTTTTGGAGCTCCGCCAGAGGGGGCATCGATCACGGAGGACTTCTACATCGACACCATAGCCCCTGTGATGAAGTGTGAGTAGTTTACTTCAGACCTACGGGTCCATAGTTATTAGCTAGATGGCTTCTTCTCTCTTTTTGGATCTCAATAAAAGTTCTTCCCCTCTCTTGTGGAGATCTATTCGATGTAATCTTCTTTTGCAGTGTGTTTGTTGAGATCGATGAATTGTGGGTTTATCATCAAGTTTATCTATGAACAATATTTGAATCTTCTCTGAATTCTTTTATGAATGATTGGTTATCTTTGCAAGTCTCTTCAAATTATCAGTTTGGTTTGGCCTACTATATTGATCTTTCTTGCAATGGGAGAAATGCTTAGCTTTGGGTTCAATCTTGCGGTGTCCTTTCCCAGTGACAGTAAGGGTAGCAAGGCACATATTGTATTGTTGCCATCGAGGATAACAAGATGGGGTTTATATCATATTGCATGAGTTTATCCCTCTACATCATGTCATCTTGCTTAAAGCGTTACTCTGTTCTCTTAAACTTAATACTCTAGATGCATGTTGGATAGCGGTCGATGTGTGGAGTAATAGTAGTAGATGCAGGCAGGAGTCGGTCTACTTGTCTTGTACGTGATGCCTGTATACATGATCATACCTAGATATTCTCATAACTATGCTCAATTCTGTCAATTGCTCAACAGTAATTTGTTCACCCACCGTAATACTTATGCTCTCGAGAGAAGCCTCTAGTGAAACCTATGGCCCCGGGTCTATTTTCCATCATGTTAATCTTCTAATACTTAGTTATTTATTTTTCCATTTATTTTACTTGGATCTTTATTTCTCTTTATCATAAAAATACCAAAAATATTATCTTATCATATCTATCAGATCTCACTCTTGTAGGTGACCGTGAAGGGATTGACAACCCCTTTATCGCGTTGGTTGCGAGGAGTTTATTTGTTTGTGTAGGTGTGCGGGACTCGTGCGTGGCCTCCTACTGTATTGATACCTTGGTTCTCAAAAACTGAGGGAAATACTTACACTGCTCTGCTGCATCACCCTTTCCTCTTCAAGGGAAAACCAACGTAGTGCTCAAGAGGTAGCATTGACCTACAAACCAAAAAAAATTCCTGTAGAAGATTGTGATAAACCGACACCATCCCTATTCGATGTAGAAAATTTTGTGCTAGGAACAAATATTCACAAGGGTGACGAGACGCTGGCATTAAGGTTGCCTGGATGGGAGAATTATCCCTTGTCGTATGCGTGGATAAAATATGCTGCCCTTGATGCTCGTGTGAGTTTCGAGGTAGCTGCAAGGTCCATAGACCTTGTTGGGAAGCCGTCGAAAATGAGAACAAGAAGAATAAGAATAAGAAGAAGAAGAAGAAGAAGAAGAGGAAGAAGAAGAAGAAGAAGAAGATGCACCAGCAGCAGGGCATTATGGATGGATGAACTATTTCCTCTCTTGTAAAACAAATATTTCCTCTCTATGTATATTGATATAGATGGACTATTTCGATGGTGTGCATGTCTTTGGAACAAGTAGTAGCATGGGTACGCTTGACTATAAGGAACTATTTATCCGCATAGCTTTCTCCACTACTCCTTCCAGTAATCGTTATGCAATGCATGTGTCTATAGACATGTCAGCTTGTCCATGGAAGTTCAACTACGGCGACCATCACGTTTCATCCACTGCCACTCACGATTCCCACGACATCGCTCCAACCCACGGCACCATGTCCCCTGATGTGCACCTCACCCCTCTCGGCCGCACCGCCCCTCTGCCTTTGTGTGCATGACATTTGGGCCAACTGAAATGCGGCGAAAATCAAGTTTCTACCACAGCCACACGCGATTCCCACGACGCCGCTCGAACCCATGACACCACACATCCCCCGACCTACGGCTCACCCCTCTCGACCCCACTACCCCTCTGCCTTCAGGAGCATTACATGTGGACCAGCCACCTATATATCGGGTCCACATGTTATTGAATCAAAGGCAGGTGTCGTAAGGCACTGATGCTAAGACCCGAGGTCCCCGAGATGTAAATGTAACTCATGCGCCAAGCCTTGTGGTGCTACCTCTGCACGAACTCGTGGCAAACTCGAGATTTGTTTCCTTACTATACATGCACGCAACGATTTAATGGACACTGTAATCTCAACATGTGATGGGGAGCTCTAAATTTGAATTTGAAACTTATAAAATGAAAAAAATTCAAAAAAAATAAACTGGGAGAGAGGGAGTATACCGTTGGATGTGTCCCATACGAAACAAGTCCCCTGGTTTGTCACCGCGAAGATGCGGTTAGAAAGGAGCACATCGTCTTCATACTCATACGGCAACAAATCGGCCACAGACAACATTGTCCACCTTTGACCGCCATGTGAAAGGTTCGTGCTACCTTCTTCAATCTCACCGTGGTTCCATCGTACCAATTTAGGCGGTGGCCCATTGCATGGCTGATCGCAATGTTGGACAAAGCTTCTACGGGAACGGTGTCACCATTGTAAATGTTGTGCAAATTGATGTTGGTACCCTACCGTACATATGCAAGCCAATCTCCACTCGCACCGAGCCTAACCTGTGAAATAGTGGGCAGGGGGAGAATTAAGAAATGGACACAGAAGTATTCTTTATAATTTATTTACTACGTGATCAAACCCATCTTACCTACTCGTCGGACAAAATCCGAGTGCCCTTTAACGTCGGCATCTCACTACAAAAAAAGACACATCCGTGACATTTTGGGCCGAACGAAATTTTTTTCTGTCATACATATGACACTTCGATGACGATAATTGTGACAAAACCCAGTATCATCATAGATGTGGTGGGCTCCTACTTCTATGACAAAAAATCATGACAGAAAATGGGCTTTTCGTCCTGGGACCGTGGTAGAAGCGAGGGGGAGGAAAATTTCGGGGAGTTCCCGGTTACGGTGGGAGGTCGGGGGCCGAGCGAGGCGCGTTTCTCTGGTACACGTATGCGCGTGTGTGCGAGGCGTTGGCTCTAACTGAACCCGAGCGAGGCGTTGGGCTCTAACTGAACCCAAGCAATTGCACTGCAGGCTACGCATTACTGAACCTGAGCGATCGATCGATGGCTATTAACTGAACCCGATCGAGCGATTCCTTGGCTACTGCTGCTAACTGAAGCCGATCGATG
>NC_041388.1:170931199-171080580 GCF_002162155.2 Triticum dicoccoides
TCCTATGTTTTGCGGTACGCCACACCCCTCCCGATCAACAGGACCCCCGTTTCGATCGTAGGAGGTCCGTTTCCTCCGTTTTGTGGTATGCCACACCCCTCTCGATCAACAGGACCCCCGCTTTGACCGTAGGAGGTCTGTTTCCTCCGTTTTGCAGTACGCCACACCCCTCCCGATCAACAGGACCCCCGTTTCGACCGTAGGAGGTCTGTTTCCTTCGTTGTGCGGTACGCCAGGCCTCGTTTCCATCGCCTCTTCCGTCCAAGCCCTCCCGATGAACATGACCACGCATTCTGTTCCGACCCATGAACACGACGACGACGCTGTTTCTCTGTTCCGACCCAGCCATGTACACGAGCCCTTGCCGTACGTATGCGCGAGTAGGCGTTCGAGACCCCGCCCATATGTACACATACGTGGCCGTATTTTCTTTCTTGCACCCTGGCCGCTGTACGTACGTGTACATGCTACGTGCGCGCCTCTACTACGACACGTGCATGCCTCTACTATGACACGTGCGCGCCTCTACATCGACCAGTACGTACGTACACGTTCGCGACCAGAATGGCAACGCTACGTACGCTTCGACCAGGTGGGTCCCGACTGTCAGGCACTTCCTTGCCTGTGAAGATGTAGCTGGTGGGTCCCAGCAATCAGGGGGCGAATCGTTTTTTTCCCCGGATGCACTTCCTTCCGAGCGGAGATGTAGGTGGTGGGTCCCAGCAGTCGGGGGGCTGGTGGGTCCCAGCAGTCAGGGGGGGTGAATCGTTATGGTTTTTTTGCCCGGACACACTTCCTTGTGTGCGAAGATGTAGATGGTGGGTCCTAGCAGTCAGGGGGGCGAATTGTTTTTTTTTGCCCGGACGCACTTCCTTGCGTGCGAAGGTGTAGCTGGTGGGTCCCAGCAGTCAGGGGGGGAAACGTTTTTTTCGCGATATATGGTGGCCCGTCTGGTGGGTCCCGGCTGTCAAGTGGAGGAATCATTATTTTCTGTGTAATAAGGAGGCACTTCCTTGCTGCCGCTGTGGACCCAGCTGTCAGCCTCTCCACGTATAGTCCATGTCTGATGGAAGTCGTTCCTTGACCACGTTGACCACGCCGCACCGAGAGCACCAGGGCGGTGGACGACGGCGAGGCCTAGGAAAGGGACGACACGGAGGCAGGGAAGACTCGGCAGTTGTTTCCCACGCGGAGGGGAGTACGACTGTACGAGGGTTTACTGGTTCGTCTGCCGTCACCGGAGAATAACAGCAGGTGTGGGTGAGTAGAGGGATGGCTAGGCCAGCGATGGGAGTACGGTCAGGCAGTGAGGCCTACGCGGCAACACAGCCGGCCGTGCGGAGGAGGGAGCAGGCAGTCCCACCGGCGCTTGTTTGAGCGGCTCGAGCAGAAAGAGCAGAGATTGAAGAAGCACGACGGCCTTTGGATGGACATCCAACAGTCAGTGCTTGTGCGTCAACCTTTTTTTAGGAAAGCCTCAAATCTGTGGAAAACAGCATACAACCCATCTGCCATTATTTCTAATAATTTACAGCCCATTTGCTAATTCTTAAGGTTTTCTTTGGAGCCCATATTCTTTTTGTTAGCATTACAGCCCATATTGTGGCAACGGTTAAAAAATTATACGAAATTTTGCATATTTCGGTGCGGTCCGAACTGTTTTTAATCCCAAAATTTCGACTCACATTCAAACTGATTTTAAAAATGAATGTATATCAATATAAAATCCAACAAATTCTCCACGCATAAAAATTAATGTCATTTAAAATCTTGAAATGAAAAAAAAAGATATTTGAAACTAATTGCTAGTTTGATGTGTTTTAAAAATGTACAACGCATTTCTCATTACTGATGGGCCATTTTCTCAGCCAGCCGAATGAAAGCTCTCCTCGTCTTGAAAGATTTGCAACCCAACAGGCCTGACAAAGCGACTTACTTGGCAAATCACAAAAAAACTGGCTGTGGCCATGGACCCAGCTATCAGCCTCTCCACGTACAGTACTCTTCTGATGGAAGTCGTTCCTTGACCACGCCACGCGGAGAGCACCACGGCGGTGGACAACAGCGAGGCCTAGGAAGGGGACGACGCGGTAGTGGAAGCCCGCGCGGAGAGGACTACGAGGATTCACTGGTTTGGCTGTGGTGTGAGGCTGCCGTCGCCGCAGGGCCTGACCGGCGGTGGGAATAGTAGGGGGAGGTTAGGCCTCTGTGGCAGCACAGCCGGCCACGGGAGGCAGGAGCATGCGGCACGACCGGCGCTGCTTTGGGCGGCTCGACCAAGAAGACCAGAGGTTGAAGAAGCACTACGACCGTTGGATGGACATCGTATGGTCACTGGAGCTAGAATCGTTCATATTGACTAAGTTGACAAACCCTTCGTCCCCGTCAACTTAGTAGGCCCACAAGTCAGCCTCCCAGCAAGGTGGGTCCAAGCTAGCCGGGGGAGTATTCATTTTTTTGTGCGTAATAAGGAGGCACTTCCGGTGGGTCCGAGCTGACAGCGGGGGAACGTTTTTTTCGCGAAATACGGTGGCCCGTCCGGTGGGTCCCAGCAGTCATGGGGAAATGATTTTTTCCCAAAATAATGGTGGCCCGTCCGGTGGGTCCCCGCTGTCAGGTGGAGGAATAATTATTTTCCGCGTAATAAGGAGGCACTTCCTTGCGGCTGCCGTGGACCTGGCTGTCAGCCTCTCCACATACAGTACTCTTCCGATGGAAGTCGGTCGTTGACCACATTGACCACGCCGCGCCGAGAGCACCACGGCGGTGGACGACGGCGAGGCCTAGGAAGGGGACAACACGGAGCCGTGCAAGACGCGGCAGTGGATGCCCACGCGGAGAGGAGTACGAGCGTTCACTGGTTCGGCTGCGGTCTGAGGCTGCCGTCGCCGCAGAATAACATGGCGTGTGGGTGAGTGGAGGGATGGCCTGGCCAGTGGTGGGAGTAGTATGGGGGCGGTGAGGCCTCCGCGGTAGCACAGCTGGCCACGAGAGGCAGGAGCAGGAGACATGACCGGCGCTGCTTTGGGCGGCTGGAGCAAGAAGACCAGAGGTTGAAGAAGCACTATGGCCGTTGGATGGACATCATACGGTCACTGGAGTATTGACTAAGTTGAAAAAGCACTCTGTCCTTGTCAACTTAGTAGTCCCACAAGTCAGCCCAACAATATGGTGGGTCCCAGCTAGTAGGGGGTATTCATTTTTTTGGGCGTAATAAGGAGGCACTTCCTTGCGTGCGAAGATATAGCTGGTGGGTCCGACCTGTCAGCGGGGGGAAGGTATTTTTCGCGAAATACAGAGGCCCTTCCTGTGGGTCCTAGCTGTCAGGTGGAGGAATCATTATTTTGCGCGTAGTAAGGAGGCATTTCCTTGCGTGTGGCCATGGACCCAGCTGTCAGCCTCTCCACGTATAGTCCACTTCCGATGGATGTCGTTCATTGACCATGTTGACCAGGCCGCGCCGAGAGCACCAGGGCGGTGGACGACGGTGAGGCCTAGGAAGGGAACGACACGGAGCCAGGGAATACTGGGTAGTTGTTTCCCACGCGGAGGGGAGTACGACTGTACGAGGGTTTACTGGTTCGTCTGCCGTCGCTGGAGAATAACAGCAGGTGTGGGTGAGTAGAGGGATGTCTAGGCCAGCGATGGGAGTACGGTCGGGCGGTGAGGCCTGCGCGGCAGCACAGCCGGCCGCATGAAGGAGGGAGCAGGCAGTCCCGCCGGCGCTTGTTTGAGCGGCTTGAGCATGAAGAGCAGAGATTGAAGAAGCCCGACAGCCGTTGGATGGACATCCAACAATCACTGCTCTCGTGTGTTGACTAAGTTTACAGGGCGTTGCGTGTGCGTCAACCTTTTTTTATGAAAGCATACGCGTCAACCTGTAGTAGGCGCACAAGTCAGCCTCAAATCTGTGGAAAACAGCATACAGCCCATCTGCCATTATTTCTAATAATGTACAACCCATTTACTAATTCTTAAGAATTTTTTTGGAGCCCATCTTATTTTTGTTAGCATCACACCCCATATTGTGGCCACGGTTAAAAAGTATACGAAATTTTGCATATTTCGGTGCGGTCAACTGTTTTTAATCCAGAAATATCGATTCACATTCAAACTATTTTGAAAAGTAATTTATATAAATATAAAATCCAAATAATTGTCCACGCATAAAAATGAATGGAATTTAAGATCTCGTAATGAAAGAAAATTGAAACTAATTCCCGGTTTGATGTGTTTTAAAAATGTACATCCCATTTCTGGGCAAACCGAATGAAACTCTCCTCGTCTTGAAAGATTTGCAGCCCAGCAGAGCCGATAAAGCAAGTAGGCTGTAGGATCGAAAGTATGTCTAGAGGGGGGGGGGTGATTAGACTACTTGACCAATAAAAACTTAAACTTTTCCCAATTTTAGTTCTTGGCAGATTTTAGCTATTTTAGGACAAGTCAAGCAATCATCACACAATTCAAGCAAGCATGCAAAGAGTTTATGGGCAGCAGAAAGTAAAGCATGCAACTTGCAAGAATATAAAGGGAAGGATTTGGAGAATTCAAACGCTATTGGAGACACGGATGTTTTTCCCGTGGTTTGGATAGGTGGTGCTATCCTACATCCACGTTGATGGAGACTTCAACCCACGAAGGGTAACGGTTGCGTGAGTCCACACAGGGCTCCACCCAAGGGCAACGGTTGCGCGGGTCCACGAAGGGCTCCACCCACGAAGGGCCCACGAAGAAGCAACCACCCACAAAGGGTCCACGAAGAAGCAACCTTGTCTATCCCACCATGGCCATCACCCACGAAGGACTTGCCTCACTAGCGGTAGATCTTCACGAAGTAGGCGATCTCCTTGCCCTTACAAACTCCTTGGTTCACTCCACAATCTTGTCGGAGGCTCCCAAGTGACACCTAGCCAATCTAGGAGACACCACTCTCCAAGAAGTAACAAATGGTGTGTAGGTAATGAACTCCTTGCTCTTGTGCTTCAAATGATAGTCTCCCCAACACTCAACTCGCTTTCATAGGATTTGGATTTGGTGGAAAGAAGATTTGAGTGGAAAGCAACTTGGGAAGGCTAGAGATCAAGATTCATATGGTAGGAATGGAATGTCTTGATCTCAACACATGAGTAGGTGGTTCTCTCTCAGAATAAATGAGTTGGAATGATGTGTGTGTTCTGATGGCTCTCTCACTGAATGAGAAAGAGGTGGAGGGGTATATATAGCCTCCACACAAAATCCAACCGTTACACAGTTTTCCAATCTCGGTGGGACTGA
Source organism: Triticum dicoccoides (assembly GCF_002162155.2). Lineage (NCBI taxonomy): Eukaryota > Viridiplantae > Streptophyta > Magnoliopsida > Poales > Poaceae > Triticum > Triticum dicoccoides. The sequence continues at coordinate 170,936,474 of NC_041388.1, forward strand.
ATCATAAAACTCGGTCTGACCGAAATAGTAAACCTAGTGACCGTTAGGAATTTCGGTGGGACTAACATGCAACTCGGTGGGACCGATTCGGTTAGGGTTTGGGCATAACGTAATCTCGGTGAGACCGATTACACAGACTCGGTGAGACCGAATTTGGTAATTAGCTAACCAGAGAGTTGGTCAGGCAAACTCGGTGGGACCGATTTGCTCTTTCGGTGAGACCGAGTGGAACTCGGTGAGACCGAAAAGTTACAAAGGGGAAACACTGAGTTTACATTGCAATCTCGGTGGGACCGATTCGCTCTTTCGGTGGGACCGAAAAGTTACGAAAGGGAAACAGAGAGTTTGCAACCCCATCTCGGTGGGACCGAGATCCTTATCGGTAGGACCGAATTGCTAGGGTTTGGTAGTGGCTAATGTCAAGTGAAACTCGGTGGCGCCGGATAGGAAAAATTGGTAGGACCGAGTTTGGCTTAGAGTTTAGGTCATATGTGGATATGGGAAAGTAGTTGAGGGTTTTTGGAGCATATCACTAAGCACATGAAGCAAGAGGCTCATTAAGCAACACCTCATCCCTCCTTAATAGTATTGGCTTTTCCTATGGACTCAATGTGATCTTGGATCACTAAAATATAAAATGAAGAGTCTTGAGCTTTTGAGCTTGAGCCAATCCATTGTCCTTAGCATTTTGAGGGTTCCACTTTCACATCCATGCCATGCCAATCATTGAGCTTTCCTGAAATAATTATCTTGGAATAGTATTAGCTCAATGAGCTATATGTTGTTATGAATTACCAAAACCACCTAGGGATAGTTGCACTTTCATAGGCCTTGTTTGGGTATTTCTTAAAAAAAATAGAACTGGGCTAGCCATTTTCAGCAAGAAAAAAACACAACCAGGCTCATGATGTGGTAAACATAAATAAAACCCTGGCTAGATGGGCCACAGCGCCCGCACAACCCCGTTGTTACCCTCATCCGTCGCTAAAACTAGTATAAATAACAGCTGCTTGTTCCTCAAAAAAAACTATGCGACTTGCTGGGTCCCTGGTGTCAGCCGCTCGTAGTGTAATTCTCTTGTTTATTGACTACGTTGACAATGGCGTGAACCCCAGATGTCCAGCCTTTCCTATGAAAATTTAGGGCCCATTTGATGTGCTAGTTCGAAATAAGTTTGTGGGTGCCGGTGGGGGCTAATCACTTGGCTTCTGTAATGCACAGTGAGCTCAAGCAGCCGGCGAGAGTGATGTTATTTCCCTTGGTTTGGATTTGTTACAATATTTCACTCTAAATTTAACGAATGGCAAGCCATTTGCCTTCTTTCAAAGAAAATATGACAGTCACAGCCGAGTTAAAAAGGGCAGGAACATCTAACTCCAGCTTACAAACTGTACAAAAGCACGAGGGTTAATTGTTCATCAGGTTTACAAAAAAAACCAGATTGAAAAGGGAAACAACATCTAACTCCAGCACTATTTTCGGCAGTCACAGTCAAATGCATCGGTCAGGTCCATAGAATGAACATTGTAAATAGAATCCCGGCACGTTCAGAAGCTCTTTTGCCCACCTGAAACTCCTTTTTTTGCTCTTTGACATACCCATCTGTCAAAACCATGCTGCTGATAAACTTAAGCCTGATGGACAATTGTAACCTCGCATTCAGCAGGAAGAATGTGACAAATCTTGTGTTTGCATAGTTGGCTACATATCGTTCTAGCGTTATTGTCTTCAATCGAATCTCATGAGAAGTGAGAAAATCCCGATGCTTACGAATCCACCGATTGGCTATAACTTTCTTACCCCGTCCTGTTGCCTAAATAGATATGAAGATTGAAAACAGTTAAGGTCTAAAAGAAGAGTGTCGAAAGAGCAACAACTGAATGGTTAAGTCTAGTAAACTATATGCGGGCTTCCAATGTGCGTGAAATTATCACCTTTATATACAACTTCTCCAGACATGGAAACCATTGCAGCAGGCCAATAATCTTGTTCGGATCAAAACTATTCATTTGGATATATAAGATCTTGACAGAATCCAGCACCATTGATAGGCCATCCATGGAGAAACTCTTCATTGAGCATAGAACATAATATTAGTAGAAAATGTGTACTCCAAGATGATATATAAATTATGCGCAAAAAATTAAAATGCAGCTTATGGTTACAAGTGTAGATGATAATATAAAGTACCTGAAGAACTGTGGAGCCAAACACCATATTGAAATGAGCACAGAGATCATGTATTACACCCAAGGTCTCCAGTTTAGGCGCAGAGAGAACGATTATTTGCAACGGTGAATAACTAGAATCAAGGATCAACCTTTGAAGTGAAGGGGCACCTTGGATGATGAGCTGCCTTCCGTCGAAAGAAATTCCAATTCTTACAAGGTTAGGGGACTTTATTTGGAGAAACCGATTCTAACTGTGAAAACAAGCACCAAGCACTCCAGCGCAGGGCAACTGGAGTGGATGATGCTGTGCAATGAGGCCTCCGATATACGAACCCGCACAAGTGAAAGTTTCTTGACAAATGGGAGTCAAAGGTTTAGTACCAGATTTTCTGGTAGATAGCACTGCGTAAAGGTGGCGGTGTGGAGAGAGGACGAAAACCCCGAGATGGACATCGGTGCAGAGGGCACATGTTCATGGCATTCGGTATGTGGTATGTGATTTCCAGGGGAATTGTAGAACTCAAGTAGCTATAGTTCTGTGAATTCAGGGGATTCCAGCCAGGTGTCCAGCGGGCAGGGCATGATATGCTTGCTCAGGTAGCATGACGGGATGCAGAGGCTTTGAACGGAGCCCTGGTGGGAGGAGATGATGGCTCTGGGGATTTTAAAATCATTGAAGAGAGATAGCTGACGATAGTCGAGATTAAGGGGAACGGCGCGCCATAGAGGGCGCCACCGAATTGAGAGGATTTTGGTGCGGCAGCAATCCTTAGTGGGGAGAAGCGAGATGACCCCCCAAGGATGGCGTCTGGGAGATCACTGATGCGGTCCACCCGAGATTCTACAGGTTCCTGGGATCCGGTGAGGGCGGGGTCGCCGCTTCTCCCCGCGCTGCTGGGTGCGGGATCTACAACAGGCGTCGCCGCTGGCGGGAGCCTCATCTTCTTGGCGCTGGGGTCAGCCGACTCCATTTCCTCAAGGGCGTCGCGTCGCGCTCACAGATTTGAGCAGAGTAACGAATGACGAGCCTAGTTGTAGTGCGAAAGAAGGGGAGCTGGGGGTTTTCTGTTGGAGTGAGGAAGAAGGGGAGCTTGGGTTTTCTATAGGAGCAAGGAGGAAGAAGAGCACCCATGTTTTTTGGGGGGGGGGGGCGTTGTGCTGGGTGTGGGTAGCGCATCTCATTCAGTAAATATATGGGATTTTGAATTCATTTTACTATTTACTAGTGTGGATGGGCTGTTTTGTCTTGGGACCCGAGAAACAATTACTACTAGTACAGTGGAGACACTCTATAGCTACCCAGAAAAACAATTACTACTAGTACAGTGGAGACACTCTACCGCTTCTAGCTCCTCCTAGGTCATTGAAACGTCTCCCTCTATTGAATGTCGTTATACTTTTGTTCACCGACATGCGGGCCATGCAATGCGCGAGCCCAAATGCCATCCACCAAATTAGAAGGTAGTATGCAGGTGGAGAGTCACCCCGGTCGTAGCGCGGCAGTAACAAGCCGTCGTATCACAAAACCCCACCTCCCCGCAGTCTAAGTTTGACGGACGAAGCAACCATCATTTCACTCTTCGCTGAATCCCCTTCTCCCTCACCGTCTTCAAGAAAGGAAACACTTGCAATTGCCACTGTTCTTCTCTCCGAACGAAGGGAAGGTAAGCGGTTCCATGATGTTGGTATATTTCAAAGGAAAAAAAGAACTTTTGCAAAGCAGTAACCGATCCTCACTCTCTTTTTTGTTTCATTGTCATTGCGATTGTGTTTTCCTTTCAGTGGTCTCCTAGTATTCGTCAGTTTCATGATGGACCGAGGAGAACCAGGCAAAGATCTGCCGATATTGGAGCAGACGCAGGAGGCTGATCCCCACGAGACAAAGAGCTCCAAGAATATGGAGGCAACCATTGAGGCGACCCCAGATACTGAGATTGTCAACGCCTCGTTTGAGGTTACAACCCCCGTGGCACTGCAGGAGCAGTTTTCCCCCTTTGAGGATGTGCCCCCCCCCCCCGCTGAGCTGCCCAAGGTGATTTCCTTCTTTGCCGATCTCGATTGTGGTTTTTCATCTAAGTATGTGGTGATTTTTTTAGAAAAGGAAGTATGTGGTGATTAATAATGCAAAATTTTATTAGCTTCGATGCCATGGTATATGTAGTGGTTTAAATAAGTTCTGTTTCTTATACTAAAAAGTAATTCAGAATTTGTTTCTGTTTCAATTAGAGCCCTGATGCAGACAAGGATTGTGTGTTTGTACATGTCACTCGCTATGAGGCGGACGGCCTGAATATACGCGCTGGGAAAACAGAGTTCTTAGGCTGTTGGATCCTAGAAGCCATTTGCGGTTATACCAATGAAGAGTTGTATTCCAGCCTCATTGTTGTCAGGTGTGTTGTCCAGGGTGTACTGAAGCACAACAAGTTCAAAGCTACTCCTTCATTTGTGAGGAATACTGTTCTTGTCAAGCTTATGTAGGAAGATGATGTGGCATGCCTCCACAAACAAGTTTATCAGTGGCAAGGCCACAAGGTTGTCTTCATGAAGGTTCACAGGATTGAGCTGCTGCAGGACGTCCTCGATGATGTTCATGGCAAGGTCCGTCTTGTGTCCAGCCCAAATTAGATCGAGGCATGAAATAGTTGCCCCAACTAGTGTTTAATAGTAGTTTGGATTGTATCTAATTATCTGAACCTTGCCTGTTATCGACCCCTCTGGGGCTAGTACTCTGTTTTAATCCGTCTATGGGAACTGCTGCTACTTTTGTGTGCCCGTGAATCATGTGAGAACCATCATAATTGTTGCCGAAACAGATGCGTCCTCACTAGTTTTTTCATGAATATGGCATGGTAAGAACATAAGTTGTCACAGTTTATCATACGAGCAGTGTGTGTTTTGATAAAATAGAGCACTCGTTCGAGAACCGTGCGCCGATGTATACATAAGTACTTGTAAACACTGTTGGTGCTACCCCTCTTGTAAGCAGTTGTGCAAAACATGGCACATTGGCTCAGCTCGCTTCAACAATAGGCTATCGACCAGCTAACAATCAACAATCTGCTGTCTGACATATAAGCAACTATGTATCTTGTTACAGTGGTTCATGTAGTTAATTGAGGCCACAATGTAATAAATTCCAAACATTCACATGCTAGTCCAGCGCTCATGTGAAACACTCACATTAAACTCATCTTCATAAAAAACTTGAAAAGCATGAGTTCAGCAATTTTATACATCTCAATGATTCATAGAACATATCAAACATATACTAGTTTACAGCAAAAGACAAAGTTGTTAGAAGGTTTACAAATCAGGAAAAAACAAGCAAGGCTTCTCTCTGAGCAAAGGGCCTCCCGACAGGCTTAAATTTCCTGGAGTTCACTCTGGTTTTTTCTTGTTGCCACCATTCAGGGTTAGGTTCTCTCATTCCAGAATAACCAATTATAATTGTGGTCTCAGCTGGAATGCTGAACTGAACCATGCAGTGTACTGACCAGGTGAAATTCTTGTGCATTCCATTAAATTTAAGAACCGCTATTTGCAGAAATAAGCAGACCAAAATGCCTCTTGTCTGCGCACCTGTCCAAAAAACCACCGTGCAGCCGTGCCAGCTAGTCCTTGGTCCATGTATGAACTGGTAAAAAGTGCATTTCGGACTAGGATGCAGTTGTTTTCGCTCATCCCTGCACTGCAACCAGGAAGTAAAAACGTAAGAATCAGCTTCTTTTAGATTGCGTTGGTCATTATACGTTAGTTACTACCAATGTAGGGATACCTTGAAGACAGGAGGTTAGACGACGGCAACGAGGGATAGCCATCTCATTTTCCACAGTTGTACTAAAACTGAGGTGTGTGCTTTTGATTGCGCGGATAGAAACGATACGGAGACAGACATCCCGAAACGATATGGAGACAGACATCCCTGTTTGCGCAAATAAGAACTACGGTTATTTAAACAGTGACAGATATTACTACTTTCCCCCGTTTCCTCTTAGAACCAAGTCCTATATTCATGCTACAGCTTTCCCACTTTCTTCCCTGTTTGAACCAACGCTTTGAGTCAACTATATGAAATAGCTTTACTTCTAATAATAGTATAAGTCTAGGTGGCTTTGGAACAACGGACGGAAGTAGAAAAGGATCCACACAAAGGGACCTGGGGCAGTAGAGCAAGGCAGGTTTCGAAGGACTATATACCTGAGGGTCGTCGACATGTCGCAAAGACGGCATCGGGAGGACGCATCTTGGCCACAATACCGCAGGGAGGAAGAAGGGGTCGGAGGCCCTCCCGAGCAGGCGCTCTCTCGGAGAGAATGGCACGGCCGCCGATCGGGACGCGCGGGCAGCCGTTGGACTCCTCCCTCGCCGCCGACAACAGCGTGAACGATGCACCTACACTCCTGCCCCGGTCGAGGTTGTCTGACCGGATTTGTGACCAGCCGTGAGCTGAGAGAGAGTGTGGCCACCTATGTGTTGCTTAGATCTGGAGAGCATGAGAGAGTGAATGAGAGGAACCCTAGTAAAGCAAGCGCTAAGGCTCCTGCTTTTATATATAGTGGAGTGGCTTTGTTGTACCAGCTTCAAAAAAATGCGCTCCTACGTGTACCCGCGAGTGGGTGTGAGAGAACTAGTGCGTGAGTGCACCACTTCTCTTCGTGAGAGTACAATATACTATGCCCAAAGAACGTTCACCGCAAGAGTAATAGTACAAATGTGTGACGTGTGAGCTAAAATAAAATGTGCGCGCCGTCTTTTGTTTTTTAGAAGTTCTGAGGGTAGGGTGTGAAGAGCACATATGTGCGTGACGTCTACCTGCAGATAGACGGTGGGTGCGACGTGCGAGTCTGCGAGAGGACTCGGGAGAGTTGTGACTCGTGAGGGTGCGTGTGCGTGAGAGAGAGGGGGCACGTATCAATGCAATGCATGTGTCCGTAAATCATTATCGGACGAACGTTTGCCACAAGCCTTTTCCAGACGAACGCCATAAGAACCGTTAGATCAGCATCCGATAGTGTCAGTTTTGCCTTGTCATTTAACAGAACAGCCACTCCTCCTACACACAAATCTTCCACGTGAGTGTTAGCAACTGCCGTATGCTCCATCCGTTCCTAAATGCAGTGCATATAGCTTTATTGAAAATTCGAACCTCGCAAACTTTTACCGAGTTTTCGTGTACCAAATTGCACATGTATAATACCATGTATATGTCATTTCATTCATCTTCGAGAGGTAACTATAAAGTTGGGTGAGGAGTCTACAAAGAAAGACCATCGTATCACCTGCAGCTATTTCAAGCATCCTTTAGTGTCGAGGAATATCATAGGAACTCTATATGATATGATTTTTATAGGATTTTTTCCTTTAGAGCCAATTGGTTCATAGGAATATATTCATATACTCCACACTTCAAAGGAAATAAACATGATATCATTTCTATAGCTTTAGAGCCACTTGGTTCATATGAATGGATTCCTATACTCCCTTAATTTCAAAGGAAAATAAACATTAGCGTATATTCAATAGAAAAGTTCCTATGATATGAATCAAATTACATCTCTTTTCTAATCCCTCCTCATAGGAATTGAGATACATGTCATCTCTAGATTCAATAGAAAAGTTCCTATGATGTGAACCAAATGACATCTCTTTTCCATTCCCTACTCATAGGAATTGAGATGCTCCATGACATCTCTTTCCCTACAACTTCCATGTATACATCTTCTATTCCTAAATAGATAGTACAACCCACTAGTAGCTTTTTTCCAAAACATGCAAGAACTATATAGTGTGCCAATAACTTTGAAAGATGGCCGCTGGATGAAGCTAACCCGACAGTGCAGAGATAGGCAAATCCGAGCACTACTGGCCGTTGGATATCATCAACATTCCACCAGATCTGCCACATGTACAATTTAGAAGACTCCATGGTTGAACTTAAGCATAATGCACAAATCTCAAAACACAAGCACTTCTCCTTTGTTCTAGAATCTTCTGTATCATAATTGATAATTTTTTTCTAAATGAATTGCCATTATTTGTTTTTTACTTTATGATTTACTCCCTCCGTTCCAAAATAGATGACCCAACTTTGCACTAACTCAAAGTTAGTGCAAAGTTGGGTCATCTATTTTGGAACGGAGGGAGTACAATGCACAACCCCATGAATCTTAACATTTTTATAAAACTTATTGATTTTGAATGAGATGAACTATAAGAACTAAACGAACATCTACATCATGCATATATGACTCAAAGCTTTACATACTACAGTGTGTATTTATTCATAATTTGGTTTCCAAATCTCATGCGTTCAATACATGTGTACTCCCTCCGTCCGCGAATAAGTGTATTTCTAGCCTTTGTTCTAAGTCAAAGTTTTAAAATTTTGACCAAATATATACAAAAGAGTAGTAACATATATGACATAAAATTGATATATTATGAAATTACAATTTAAAATGAATCTAGTGATACTAATTTAGTGTCATAAATGCTGCTACTTTTCCCTATAAAGTTGGTCAAAGTTTTAAAACTTGGACTTAAGACAAAAGCTAGAAGTACACTTATTCATGGATGGAGGGAGTACCTTACTAGTAGTTTTGAGTAGAGTGGAAAATTTCACGCGGCCCCGGGTATATCAAAATGCAGGACCCATGCATCATTTCCTTTTGGTCAAACATACATCCACAATTTTTTGTACGTACTATATCTCCACTGGTCCCCGAACCCAAAATGCTGCCTCGTTCCCGTAAAACCAAGCGGCCCACACATATTTAAGGCATCGGCTCGAACCCGTTTACTACGACATGGCCCTTCACGCTGTAGTACTCCTACAAACCCTACCACCGCACTCATCATTGGGTTTCTTCAAGAGGACGGGGGAGAAGCCGATTTGTTGTGGAGGCACTTAAAAAAAAGGATCTGTAGTGGAGACCCCTACCCTAGGGTGCCCTAGGTAGCTGCTGCACGCATCATTGTTTTCTCTTTTCTTTATGCTCTTGTGCCCTAGAGTAAAATGATGGTTGCTTCGTCCGTCCAGCTTAATGCGGGAAAGGTGGGGCTTTGTGATTTGACCCCTCATCACTCATTTTCTACTACTGCGGCGCTACGACTGGGGTGCCTCCAATTCCAACCGCTGCTCCGAACTGTAATTTGGTGCATCGCACGTGGAACAAGACGGTGGATGAGCCACATGTCGGCCAAAGGGGTCCTGTTAAGTGTGTCGCCATTTCGTGTGCGGACTGACCCTGCTTGAGTTGCTACGCCAACACGACAGGAGCAGCCTACCACTTAGTTTTGCTCCTTGGTGAATCCCGACTATATTGATCTAAAAAGATACATGCTGAACTACCCTCTCCGTCTCGGTTTTTTTATTTTTAGTCATCTCGGTTTATAGGGCCTGCACGTAGTTCTAGGTCATCCATTTGACTAACTAAATAGGAGTTACTATGTCACAAAAATTATATCATTGGATTCTTAAGCGGTAGGCGGCGGGGCAGTTCCGCCTAGTCGGTTCGACAAAGACGCGAGAAGACTAGGGAGTAGCTGCTGCAAACGTAGGGCTATGTGATTTGACAGCAAGTTACCGCTGGCAGGTGGGGCCCCGTGATTTGGCTTGCCATTATCATTTTAACTGCGGCGCTACGCCCGGCGTGAGTCTCCCAGATTCCTGACCACCTCCATACAGGTGCCTCTCCCAATGCTCCACCATGTAGTAGAGGCTGGCTCTTGCATGAGAGCCCACTTCTCCACTTTGTCCTTGCCTCTCTTTCCTCCACATATGCAAAAATGCCATGTAAAGCGCACTATTGTACTTACTTTTACTTGCTCCTACAGGTGCTTAAGCTTGCCACATAGGCATAAAGTCTGATGTGGCAAGTTAATCAAGAAGAGAGAGACTAGTTTGGTGACCCAAGGAAGAAACGGTGCTAAGCGCATGTACCTAGGTGAAAAGACAATTTTGAGTCTATAGCTAATTAAATGAAGCAAACTTAGCAACACCATTTCATTGGAAGAGGTCACTCCTTGGCAAATGCAATAAATACACGTGGTTACTAGCACCGTTTCTTCCTTGAGTACGAAGAAAGAGATAGAGAGGAGTAACAAAAAATACACTTATAGCCAACCTTGTTGTAGTATGAGTGACTAAGTGATGACTATGTATGACATGCCAACATCAGATAGCCTAACGCATCGTGTTAAATCTCCAAGGGCGCGACCGCGCGAGCGACGCGACGGTCGTGGTAGGGACGGGCTGCTGGCAGCCCTTGGATCTAAGATCAAACGGTCGCATGCTAAGTTGCTGAAAATTTGCAGAATAACCCTCCAGGATAGGATATTCACCCATAGGTCTAGAATCACGCCATGCAACCGTTCGATCTCAGATCCAAGGGCTCTCGGAAGCCCGTATGATGGGAGAATGGAAAGCCACTACCCTGCTGTTCGCACGCTGGCAGTTCGCTCCTACTCGTCCCCACACGTCCTTCAATACTACGTCGGTTCGCTCCTAGTCGTCCCGTCCATTCACATTATGGCAGTTCCACTAATCCTAACCCTCCTCCCAAATCCATGGCGTCCCAAATGTCCTTGATCGGCGGTGAGTACAAGGTTAGAACCATCACCGACGATGAGTTCGGCATCATCTACACTCGTTCTGCGACGGTGAAAGGATGCCTTTCTCGCTTCAAGACGCATGTTCAAAAGCTTAGATGATGAGTGGGTCGCTGGGCTAGATGTTGAGTACACCACAATCCTGGGACGAGAGAAGGATCTAAAGGACGAAGAGAGGAAGAAGCCCGCCATGATCCAGGTGTGCGTGCATGACTTATGCTTGGTCTACCACATATGCCATGCCGACGTTGAGTGCCAGGATTTTAAGGACTTACTCGGGAGCAACCTAGTCAAATTCGTTACTGTAGACTTTGGTAACAACAAAGAAATCCTGGGTTGGATAGGCCTCGTTGTAGGCAACCCCTTCGACCTCCAGAAGAATCGGCTGGTGCCCTATCGTCAGCCTGCAATGCTGACCCTGGCAGGAGCCATGGTTCATCCTTCGTACGATAAACTGGTGAAACCTCCATACACGTTTCATCGTCATTCATGGCAGCGGAATTTACTAGATATAGACCACATCCACTACGCTGCAATGGATGGCTACCTGTGCTTCAATATCTACAAGGGTTGGATGAAGAGCAATAGCCAAGTGTGCGGTTCAAGCAAAGAAGTATCGGCCAAGAGGAATAGGGACAAGGACGAAGTCGAGGACGTGGACGAGGACTCCGAGTAAGGTGGTAGTGTCGTTGCTCATGGTGGTTCTAAACTTCTAATGCAGTGTCTAACATATTAGTTGCATAGTTTCATTTCAGGTGTGCTTAGTTTAATTTGAGGGGTGTGTTGTGCTGAGCCCCCAGCAGAACTATGTTATGTTTCTTCTTGTTACTTTAACTCTTCAGTATGTACATACTACTAGTATTTCTTTAATTGAATTTAGCACCCCAATTAAGCACGTACTAGCTTTTTTAATAGTACTATATGCATAATTTGGCGACGAGCGCTCTCTATATGTACCACCTTTTTTTTAATTTCAAGTTTTGCTCCATGGCGCAATCCATCGATAGTACTACTGTACAAAAGTATACATTTTTTAAAAGGCTAGAGTACTGTTCATCACATATATAGCCAGTTAAATTCTCAACCTAGAACGACGTGCATGCCATGTAGTAAACCGATACGGAGGAAGTATAGTAAAAATGAGGTGATTTTACTGAGCGATCGGCGGGGGAGCATGGCCTGTCATGTGGTCCCACGTGTCATGATGTACCAAGGTGATGCGCGTGTCCCTCTTGAGGCAGAAGCGATACTAGTACGTGGTTTGAGATGATGGCGAACCGAAGTGTGAAATAAGGGTTGCTTCGTCCGTCTGGGAAAGTGCGGCATTGTGATTTGACGTCTCATTGCTCATTACTACTACTGGGCCGGTACGAGTGGGGTGCGTCCCCCCTGCTGTTCTGCACTGTTATTTGGTGCTTGACACGTCGACCCGGTTGCTATATGTCCCACATGTTGGCGACAGGAAGTACAGAATTCGTGAAAGGGAGCGTCGATGGAGGAGTATACTACTACATAATTCATGAAAGGGAGCGACTTAGTTTTGGAAAAATCTGTTTTTACGGAGTACGTACCCACTAGGGTTTATAGGGCTCATCTAAAAAACATTCGTTTTTCCGTTTGATAAGTCTCAATTCTACTCCCTCCATCCCAAAATATAAGAATGTTTTTAACCCTAACATAGTATCAATAACGTTCTTATATTCTGGGACAGAGGGAGTACTATACTAGTAGTAGTACCATTACATGTTGGATTTCGAGGTGCGTTAGATCACCCGACACAAGCAGTGTCAAGAGGAAACTAACCAATGCATGTACAAGTTCATGGAAATTTAGTGGTCATTCATGCATTCGTTCTAATTAATGCCTCGATAAACACAACTTCTTGAGAAAAACGAGCATACTAATTACTTGTGCAAACTACGAAATTAATTCGACCACTCACCATCTACCTTGGTTGGAGAGATTTTGAAGTTGAGCCATAAACTGGAAAGGAGGGAGTAGTAACTTTTGTCTCGATTACTATTTGTGGCCTTGTATAGATGCAAAATGTATTTTTTTATAGTGGCCTTGTATAAGTAAATGGAGGGAGTACTAACCAAAGTACGTAGTAGGGACGAGGAGTAAACGGAGGGAGTAGTAAAATTTTCTCCTCGGGCTGCGAGCCACCGCGTGCGTGGGCGATGGAGCGTGCGTAAGGCGTGGTAAGCAAGCTTCACCTCATCCTGCGAGCCACCGTGCCCGTGGGTGGGGGAGACGGCGTACTAAGCAAGCTTCTCCTCATTCTGCGAGTTGACGGGACACATCAAAAGTACTCCAGTGTATAGAGCCTTGCCTCTAAGGTAGGCCCCACATGGTTTGCCTCTTTTTTTAATTTAACATAACGCGTCAAGTCGCAATTTGTTTGTTCACCCGTGGTAGACGATCCTCCCTCCACCAAGTGGACAACCAGTACACGTGCCAAATTACCACGTGGGCTGCCTTTTTCGTACAGAAATGAGCTCCACCGTGTACCCGCGCGGGTGTGGTTGGGAAAGAGACGGGAGTACGTGGACCGTGCGTGCACCTCTTCTCTTCGTGCACGTCCCCCACCTACTTGGGTGTGTGTGAGAGAGATACAAACCTAGACATAATGCGCCGTCCATCCCCATGCCTCCGCCCAGTCCGAACACCAGTCACCACCATGCCCCACTCCTCCTCGCCTTATCTCTCATCTTTCTCCCTCCATTTTTATATACAAGGGGCCACTATCAAAATTACAATTTGCAGATATACAAGGCCACTAACACTAATCGATGCAATATAAATGGTGTTTGCCTCGTGGTTCTAGCAAAGGAGGAAATTAATTATCCCTTGCACGCATGCGGGAGTTTGTCAAAAAATGCATCTTGATGTTCCGTGCAATGCACGGGCATCTTTCTAGTCCATGAAAACAACACATGGCAAAATTCCACGGTGAACGAGGTATTTGAATCTGTTGGGAGGGGCTGTTTGGATCTTGCCCGGGGTAGCCAAAATATTGGCGACTACTTCTCCATGGCCGGCACCGGCTCGAGTTCATCCTAACATTGCCCTCTTCTGTGGAGCCCATGCAGGGTCGACGAAGGTCCTCGCAACAAAAGGATCCGGCAAGACACCTGCTGTGTACGCTGGCGTCGCCTCCGCGGTGGCCTTCATGGGACCCAAGCGGCGGCGGCCTCCCATGTTCTACTTCTCCTCGATGATGGCGGCGAACGAGGAGGCGCTGGCCACCGACTCGCCGCTCTCCGCGCACCCGGCTTCTGTCGCTGCTTGCATGGCGCGGCCGCCGGCATGGGAGTCTCGGCCACAGAAACGAGAGACACGGCACGAGGCGGCGGCGTGGACGGCAGCATACTGGGGCGGCAAGTTGCTCCATCGGGCAAGGGGAGGAAGGTGGATCAGCGAGCTGCATAGCTCGTATCCGGCGGGCTACCCAGCCGGCTTGGATGCGGAATAACTACTCTTCGTAAGCCATTCTAAGAGTGGACAAAATGGTGGAGGAGATAGGGGAGCGGTGGAGGTGTGCGATTCTTGGCCGGCGTTTGGCCTCGTTTAAATAGGATATTAAATAGATGGCGGACGGGAGGAGCTCGGCCGGCGTTGCGTTTAACGTCGGCCCGGTCATGAACGGATGTGTGTCTAGAGTGGGTTTCTCGGCTTCCACACAGGCGGGTTTCATGGAGGCATTTGAATGCGGCACGGAGGCGTGTTCAGCCGGGCGTGCCACGTGTGGCGCCCTTGACTCTGACCTAGGACACCGCACCGTTCTTCCACTGACGTGTGGGCTCTTTGGGTGCATGGTCTGCATGTCATTGACCCAACGCAGGCAGCGCACAACACAGGAACCTTTGGTGGGCCAGGGCGGTCAGAAGCGGGCATTTCATAAACCGATGATTGTTCATTGAGTGTGATGTCATCTTTTTCATGTAGATAAGCCTACTATGTTGATAGCCCGTTTGATACGTTGTGATTCATAAAGACCGCTGCAAACATCAATGTTCTGCTTATCACCGATAAGATTGATTAATACCCATAACAATCCATGTCCTTAACAAAGGGTGCATGCACGTATAGGTTGAACGTGTGTCTTGCGTCGTGTGCTGTGTGCATGCAGGCGTGTGAGTGTTGCGTGCGTGCAAGGGTACATTTCAGTGTTGCATGCATGGGTGCATACGTGCGTGTGTTCGTGAGTGCATGTGTACGTGTCAGTGTTGCACGCCAGCGTGCGTGCGTGTGTACTTGTCAGTGTTGCACGCCTACATGCGTGCGTGTCTTGCGTGCATGCATGTGTACATGCGGGGTGAGGCTACACGTCAGTCGACTGACTTTTTCATCTCTGGTCATTAGATTTTCCAGCCATTGGATATGAAATCAAGGGCCTCCAGTAGTCCAGTTTATCATCAAACTCCACCCCCCGGAGCCGCCAGCCACCACCGGCCGAACCGCCAACCCCCGCCGCCCGCGGCCGGCCCGCCCTCCCCGAAACCACTTCCCACCGTCGGTCCGCCGCTGCACCGGCCATCCCTCTACCCCCCCTCGCCGAGCTTTTTCTCCGGGTATCCCCACCCCACCGCCCAATGAACGCCCCCAACCGCCGGTGACTGCCAACCAGAGGTCTCACGACTTCGAATACCCGCCGACCACTAATTTATAACCATTTATATCCTTCATATACGCGCTGACGGGTGGGCCCTATGGTAATGTGCGCTGCAGAGTGTGGACTGTTTGACTAGTCTATTGATCGTGTTATCAACAAATTACGGAGCTTTATGGTGAGGCAGTGACCGTACGATCACCCTAAAATGTACTCCTATTTTATTAACACAGTACAGACTCAAACTACCATTTCTTTCTTTCATATACGGCCTGATAGGTGGGCCCCACGGTTACGCGCCCCGATGGTGCAACACTAGTTGCGCCGCGTGGAACGTTTGACTGGTCAATTGATTGTGTCATCAACAAAATACGGAGTTGTACGGGTGAGCCAGTGACCGTAAAATCATGATATGTATTTGTTTAACACGGTACAGACGCAAGGGCTCATATATACGCGCAAGGAATCACCGCTATAAGCGCACACACGCGAACCTGACCCCTATGAGCACCTTCGAGAGAGTGGGCCAACATATATGATCTTGAGATTTTACGAAGTCACCATAGGTGCCTCATAGTCGAGTGGAACGTCTCCTCCCACTGAATGTACGTCGCCGGAAAATACTGAAATTAACACAAGATAAATGCGAGCACCGGGACTTTAACCTTGGTGGGCTCGAGAAACCACTATCCTCTAACCATCCAACCACATGTTGGTTAGCATGACAAAATGTATGCGGTGACCGTGATGACCTTATTCTGAAGTCCAGTGACCATATCGTGCTTTCGCTTCAAATACAATGACTGTAAGTGTCGTCATCAAAATATGGAGCATGCATCAAATGCAAAGTCCGCCAGTGTCATCAACAAAATATGGAGACGTATCGTGAGCTAGATACCGTTGTACTATTGTATATGCTTATTCTCTTAGTGGCCGATTGCGTGTGTGGTGTGGTGGGCACATCATTTCTAGTTGTGGTGGGTCAACATGAAGACTCATGGGTCGGTTCCATCCTGTGCCACATATAGGTTGGACCGAGACGTGTTATACAAAGACCCATGTGGAGGACTCGGCGTACAACACGAAGCTACCAGAGTCGCGGAGGACTATATCCCCACTGGTGATAAGCCGACTATATATGATTTGTAACCCTAGGCCCTAAGTATGTTATACAAGCTTGGGGGCTAGTTCGTCGATAGTATCCACACACGCACAATGCCTTGTATTCACGTGTACTTTGTACACACCCCTATCACTAATATACAGTACCAGGAGTAGGCTCTTTCTTTAACTGCAATTGAATTCTAGCATGTGCATGTGTTTATTTCATATTATCGATCCATAGAGTGAGAGCAGTTTGAAATACAGGCAATGTATGCTTTTGCAATTCATATATAAACATTAATTAGTGCACTCCATGTTATTAGTGTGAAGAACTTTATACATTTGTCACTTGCATGGATACATTCCAAATTCCTAGCTACGAAATAGAATACATGTCGAATTCAACATAAAGGGGGTTTCAAAGATTCAAATTCATAGGAAGTGCATTCATCTATTTGAACCCGAGATAATGGCATTTGTAAATCAGATGTAAAAGGGGGCATCAATATTTGTTGTGAGTTTGAACATGCTATATATATATATATATATTCATACACATATCTAACTTTTTTTTGCAACCAATCCCTAATGGACGTTGTTTCGGAAACAAGAATAGTGGTTGAGAAATGTCGTCAAGATATGAATGGTTTTGAAACCAGACTATCAGACATTCGCTTCGTTGTTCAAGAGCAATGGCGGAAAAAAGGTGGAGATCGTGCTGCTCCATCAGATTCTATAGCCTGAAACATTAGCACTCAGGTCAAATGATCTGTGCTTCTATACATCTGATGGTGCTTTTATCTGGAAGGACTTTAAACTTTATGCCAATAGGCCTTTTGTTGTATGGTTGGAATTTATTTTGTTGTAATACAACATTTATGATGCTGCCTCAGGCTGCAGTAATTACGATGCTATTTTTGTGTAGTGTAGGTTTATCTTAGTAATGTATTCGGCTGAAACCTTCATAGGATCCCAACATGCCAACATTCATCGGGCCCATTCCAATTGGCTAAAAACGATTACGGGCCGAAATTGGCATGTAGCCCACTAAAAATATCTGGGCCTAAATCAGCATAAGCTTTCATATTTTTCTGGTAGGCCTGTGCCCATAGTGGGCCTTTAACAGGCCTAAACATAATTTGGGCCCTCAGTAAAAATAGGCCGTTTACAGGTGTAAATATCTCGAGCCCATAAAATACACGGGCCTTTAATAGACCGAAAGTGAGATTGGGCCCTGATTGTGCCAAATAACCCACTGGACTTTAACAGGCCGAAATTCGGACGAGCTGTAAATGCGCTGACCTAATACACGGGCCTTTAACAGGTCGGAACTTCGGTCGGGCTAGATTATCGTCATTTTTACATGGGCCGTTAATGGACCCGATATGATGTTGGGCCACATATGGCCCATGGTTTACGTCCGGCGTTAACAGGCCGAAAATGACAACAGGCCGAAAGTGGCCCAAAGCTATAGTGGGCCTCTAACAGGCCGAATGTTAGACATGGCCGAATATGACCCAAATCCTTCACGGTCATTTATGGGCCGAAAGTTTTGATGGCCTGTAAATGGGCCCAAATGAAGCCGGACCTTTAACAGGCTGGAAATACACCGGGCCGTAATTCGCCCCAATTACTTAGCGGACTGTTAACGGGCCAGAAGTGACCATGGGCCGTGTTGATGACAAATTTAGGACAGACCGTTGACGGGCCAATTTGACAGAGAATGTTGGGCCTTTAGCTGGGCTGGCCCATTATGGTCGGCAGAATCTACTGGGCCTTTAGCTGGGCTGGTCCATTGTGGTCCACAAAATCTTGTGGGCCTTTAGCTGGGCCGGCCCATTGTGGTCTGCAAAATCGTGTGGGCCTTTAGCTGGCCGGCCCATTATGGTCTGCTAAATTTTGTGGGCCTTTAGCTGGGCCGGCCCATTATGGTCCGCTAAATCTTATGGGCCTTCGGTTGGGCCGGCGCATTTAATCTTTGTGGGCCACTTTTGGGCCAGTCCACATGTCAACATATCATAGGCCCATCTCGACCGTTGGATGAGTGACACCTGTGCCAACGCGAAGCTTACGCGTGGATCCGTCAGCCAATGAGAATTTTACACGTGGAAAATCGGCATTGGTCGTGGCTGTTAACGGGTTATCGGATCCAAAATCCGACCCGATAGCTTAACGGTGTTCCGTTACGGTGGATGCCACGTTTCGGTCACCCTTGACGAAAGCACTTCTGTGATGCGTGATTTATCGTCATGGAAGTGGACACTTCCGTGATGATAATTTTGGCAATGTCACGGAACATTTCTACAACAGCACATGTATGACTATCTTGATTCTGTCATAAATTTGTCATGGATGTACATGCATGACAGAAAACGCGACCTACTGTGACAAACACGTATCATCACGGAAGTGTATTTTTTGTAGTGTCTCAAGGGGCATCAACTTGCAACTATGGCCACGCCGCACTGGAGAGATCCCCAAGGAAACAACCTCGTGTGTTGCACAGAACATCAAGATGCATTTGTATGAGTAGTTTATCTTGTGAGAGAAAAGGATGAACGAGGGAAGGCATAATTTGCAAATGTGGAGAGGGGTGTAGGTTTCTTTTTGCAAAATTTCCACAATTTTCTTCCTATCCATCAGATATAAATCGGACGACCTCTAAAAAAACAGAGTTGGTGATGATGGTGTGCCTGCCATCCTGCAATATGGGCCGTCCGATCTATATCTAACGGATAGGAAGGAAACTATGACAATTTACCCGCACTCCTCTCCACATTTGCAGATAAGGGCTTCCTTTGTTCATCCTTTTCTCCGAAAAGATCTTGATGTTCCGTGCAATGCATGGGCATCTTGCTAGTATAAGAGGGGTGTGGGTATTTTTTTTTGCAAAATTGCCATAGTTTCCTTCCTATCCGTTAGATATAAATTGGATGGCCTATACTGCAGGATGGCAGGCACACCATCATCAACAACTCTGTTTTTTATAAGAGTAGAGTAGAGATAGAGATAGGGACTACTACTACCAATGTGCTGACCCGTGCATTGCAATAGACCCAAAGTAGTAGAATAATACTTGTTCACGGGCTAGAAATATAAACACTCTAGTTTTGATATACATATATCAGTAAAAGTAAATCATGCTTCACTCAAAATATAATCCTTGGCCTGTTTTGATGGTTTGAAGATAACAAGTTTTAAAAAAATTGGAGCTATTTTTTTTACATTTTGAAGCGTGGCACGGGATGAGGTGCACCTAATCGTCCAAAAAGAAAATTGAGTTTGGGTCGGTGGCACACCCTGCGGCAAGATGCCCGTGTGGCCTTCTTCTATAACTAGCAAGATGCCCGTGCATTGCAGGGAACATCAAGATGCATTTTTTTACAAAACACTTGTTGTGATTGACCCTTGCAGGAGTAATCCCATGTGTAAAAACTAATGATATCTCGAGAATTTTATCAGAAAAATGGTACCATTGGAACATGTTTTCTCTATTACTGCTCCTTGCACTGAGCGGTATGCAATGCGTGTGTCAGCAGGTATAACAGCTTGTCCATGGAAGTTGAACCACGGCGACCATCATGTTTCTTATTTCTACCACTGCCACACCCACACGTGATTCCCACGACGCCGCTCCAACCCACGACACGACGTCCCCTGACGTGCGCCTCATCCCTCTTGGCCCCACCGCTCCTCTACCTTTGTGTGCATGACATGCGGGCCAGCTGAACTGCGGCGACAATCAACTTTCTACCACAGCCACACCCGATTGGACGCGGTTTGCCTCCTCCGATCCGTACTCCCGCACCATCGAATTTTCTTCCAGGGCATCAATCCTCAGCTGGAGTACTTTTGTACTACAGGTAGTACCCGCCGCTTTGGCCATCTACGCCTCGTAACGCCTCGACGCCCAACTGTGGCACCCTCACCACAGCCACGCCACCACTATTCAGTTCATCTCGGACGAGTGAGTCGCGAACCACGGCACCACCATGAGAATGACATGTAGGCCAGCCGCATTTAAGGTCCGCATGTCATTGACTCATAGGTCGATGCACTAAGCCACTGAAGCTCGGTCCCGTGGGCCCCGAGAGGGAAATGGTAACTCTCGGGGCAGGCCTTGTGGTGCTCCCGTAGTACGAGCTTGTGCCGAACTCGCATGAGATTTGGTAACCAACTAGTAAGCTACACGTGCGTTGCACGCATGAGATTTGGTAACCAAATCTCTACTCTCTATATCTATATCTATATGTATATGTATATCTATATGTATATGTATATCTATATCTGTATATATATATATATCTATCTATATCTATACTCTTATAAAAACAGAGTTGGTGATGATGGTGTGCCTGCCATCCTGCAATATAGGCCGTCCGATTTATATTTGACGGATAGGAAGGAAACTATGGCAATTTTGCAAAAAGATGCCCACACCCCTCTCCGCATTTGCAAATAAGGCCTTCTCTTATTCATCCTTTTCTCCCACAACATAAACTACCCATAAAAATGCATCTTTATTTTTTGTGCAACGCATGGGCATCTTACTAGTTATGAATAAATAACACTCCATCAACGAGCCCCATCAGACACCAAATTTCTTGGCTTCCGTGCTACAACTAGATCTTCCCCTCGTTTCTGTTTTCCAACCCGGCGGCGGGTGGGGTGCGGTTTGCCAATGGTCGGTTTGCTCAACGATGGTCCTACATGAAAGTGAAAATGCTAGGCAACATGCCTTCCCTAGCTATGTGGCGTGCCAGACGCGCCGTGGAGTACTCCCGATTCCCGGGCATGTGGGGGTGCGACGCCAATGCGGCAGAGCTTTTCCTTTTACTGGCAACGTGCCCGTGCATTGCGACGGATCCAAAGTAGTACAATAGTAGTTCTTGTTCACAAACTTGAAAGAAATCACTCTTGTTTTGATATACTCCTAATATATTACTTTTCACTCAAAATATATTTCTCAGGCTATTTTGATGAGGTGAGGGAGGGATGTGGTTGCTTTCAAGGTAATAAGGGGTTTTCTGCAAATTGGAGCATAGAAGTGGGCTATTGTTGCAAAAATGCCGCAACTTATCTCACAGCCGTTAGATGCAGATCTAATGGTCAGAAACGATGGATGGCAGACACACCACAATCACCAACTAAGTCTTTTATAGGAGCAGGAGTAGAGAAAAATGTATAAATTATAACATTTGGTTCTGCTCCTTGGCACGATCGATAGATAGAAATAACAATTGGAAATGCTGGGGCAGGGCTATTTCCGCCAGATAAGTAGGGTATGTAGTAGCAAGGTTGGCGCATCGTCGGTTTGGTCACATGCGGTCCGACATGTTCTAGTGTTTCTAGCAAGATGTCCGTGCGTTGCATGAAGTTGATTGAAAAGGTAAGCACAACTTATAAATTGACGGATGGTGTACTAGTTACAGTGATGTATATAATTAAGCAAAGGATCGCACATGTCGGTATTGACTAGAACGATAATGCAATAGCACAATAAGAATTAAGGCCACGATGATGAGATCGCAGTGGTGGTTATAGGAGGCAAGAAGAAAGATGCATCTATCATTGTACGACCTCCTCCTCCTCAGCTTAGTGCACCGAGCCACCGACCGGCGGCTAAGAAGCGGCGGCTTTTGTGGCGAGGTCAAGGTGCTTCTCAGCAAAGGCATGCAAGGCTTCCAGCCGGTTGAGGAAGGCCAATGTCGTAGCGTCCTCAATGGCCTTGTAGATACCTATGTACAAGATTTGCTTGTACATGTGGATGTGTAGGTCGACAAATTCTTGCAGGGCGAGGCACCTCGCGGCGAGCGCGACCTCCAGGTGGACATTCTTCGTGGCGTCGGCGGGCAGTCACAGGGTCACCAGTGCTTGAAAGAGGTTCCGACCATGGAGGCCTATTAGGGTGACAAGAAATGAGAAGCCCGGGCGTGCGGGCCGGAGGAGTACGATGATGTCGTCCCCGAGCTTCTTGAGGACGCTGAACTTGTTGGTGGTGGCAACGATCATCTGGTCCAACTGAGAGTCATAGTTGGCATCGACGGCGGCCATCCACTAGCCGGTCGCAAACACCGTCTGGACACGATCCTCGGCACCATGCCGCAGGCCGGCATCGTGGACCATCTGGCATAGGCGCTTGCTGCTCACGCGCATCACCACCATGTGTCTGAGTGGGCACTTTTTGCGCTTAGTGTAGGTGCTTAGGAAAATGCTTAGGTGCGTACGATGTGGTAGATGCATTGGAATGGAGGGGCGCCTTTATATGAGTGTAAACTACATTGCATTCACATCGTGCAGCCTCTTTTCCCGGTCCTCCTCCCATTACTTCCCTCATGCATGCATGATGCTAATTGAAGGAGGATGCATCATTGGCCGTTCAACATTTCAGGAACCGCTACCCCTCCCTCGCCTGCATTAAAGCCGTATCGGGAAATGCATCGCCCGCTGTCAAATTGAATAGTACTGCGTCGCCCACTGCACGCCCGACTGAACACGCCTCCTCGCCTCCATTAAACATGTCCGTTAAACCCGCATGCAAACCGAGAAACCTACTCCGGCCACACATCCGTTCATGAGGAGGCCGGAATTAAATGCAACACCGGCCGAGCTCCTCTCGTCTGCCCTCAGTTTAAACTAGGCCGGACGACGGCCAAGCTCCTACCGTTCGCCCTCTATTTAAACATGGCCAGACAGATAGCGGGCAAGAATCGCACCCCTCCGCCGCTCCCCCATCTCCTCCTCCACCATTTTCTCCACTCTTCCAATGGATTCTCAGGAGCCATTCTCCGTTATACTACCTGGCTAGGTGGCCCGCCGAGCCCTCTGGACACGGCGACGCCGCTCGGTGCTTCATCAACCTTGCTTGGCCCGACGGAGCCAGTTGTCGCCCCAATTCGGCGCGTGGTTCAGCAACTCGCCGCTCCGGGTTAGCTCGATGAGGAGTGGTGAGTTTCTCCACACCGGCATGGCGGCGAGCACGCCGGTACGGGCGTCATCGCTACCGCGTTGTACCGCGCCACTAGTGTCTGCGGTGGCCGTGCCTCCCGTGTCTGTGGCGCGCCTCCCATTCCTACGGCAACGCCATGCAAGCAGAGATAGAAGCCGGGTGTGTGGAGAGCGACGAGTCGATGGCAAGCTGCTCCATGTCCGCCGCCATCATCGAGGAGAAGTGGAACATAGGAGGCCATCGCCACTTGGGTCCCATGAAGGCCACTGCCGAGGCAATAACTGCGCATTTAGGTGGTTTCTTTGCTGCTTCGTCTCTTCCGAGGACCCTCGTCGACCCCGCAAGTGTCTGCCGGACATGAGGAAGACAATGGGATCTGCGGGCGGCCATTTAGATTAGGTACTCCCTCTCCTGCTAGCGAGAAATATTTATTCTAAGAATGGATAAATTGGATGTGTCTATAACTAAAATAAGTCTAGATACATCCATTTCTAGGACAAGTATTTCTGGACGGAGGGAGTATTAATTATACCAAGAGAGCCGGATTAGCATGGCTTAGTTCATGTAAATGTAATGAAATCCATCATGTTTATATGAAGATCCGACTTTTTTATATGAAATCCTACATGATTATATGAAAATAGTCCGTGTTTGCACGAATTTCATCTGGTTGGTTAGAGTTGTGAAACTGTATGCCGCTGGCCTTTGATGTCGTCCTCCGCGGAAGGAAGCGAGAGGAAATTTGCCGGCTGCCTTTGGAGAAGCTCTTATGATGGAAATAAGAGAGTCACATCCTATCCATATGAGTTAACTTCATGTATGATTCTCCCTCTATAAAAAGTTAATTGCATGTACAGTGCACACGTGACTTGTAGGGTGGCTACAGCTTCGTATAGAAAGTTAAAAAGAAACAAGTCCATCCTTAATCTTGTATTCTAAGTACTCAGTGGGTTCCACTGTCAGTACAGTAGCGAAACAAGTATATATTAAATAAGTAATATATAATATAAAAATCTAAAGTTAAAGACATAATTCGAACTCAAGTCATCGCATTGCGAGCATCCGGCGCTAACCAGTCCAACACATTTTTGTTGTAGACCATGCTTGAGATATATCTCCATGTCTACTCTTAAACTCCATCCGTTCCTAAATATTTGTCTTTTTCAGATTTCAAATGGAGTACCACATACGGATGTGTATGTAGACATATTTTAGAGTGTAGATTCAATCATTTTGCAGCGTATGCAGTAACTTGTTGAAATCTCTAAAAAGACAAATATTTACGAACGGAGGGAGTAGAAAACAGAGTTGGTGATGATGGTGTGTGTGCCATCCTGCAATATAGGCCGTCGGATTTATATCTAATAGATAGGAAGGAAACTATCACAATTTTGCAATAAGATACCCACACCCCTCTCCACGTTTGCAAATTAGGCCTTCCCTCATTGATCCTTTTCTCTACTCTTACTAGCAATGTGCCCGTGCGTTGCAACGGATCCAAAATAGAATAATACATGTTCACAAACTTGAAAGAAAAACACTCTAGTTTGGTGTATATATCACTAAAAATATACTCGTATTAGGTTTCATTCAAAATATATTCCTTGTGGCTGTTTTGATGAGGTGGGGGAGGGATGTGGTTGGTTTCAAGATACTAAGGGGTTTCTACAAATTGGAGCAGAGAAGTGGGGTCTTGTTGCAGAAATGCCACGACTTACATCATAGTCGTTAGATGCAGATCTAATGGTCAGAAATGACGGATGGTAAACACATCATCATCACCAACTGAGTCTTTTATAGGAGTTAGAGATAAAAAAACAGAGTTGGTGATGATGGTGTGCCTGCCATCCTGCAATATAGGTCATCCGATTTATATCTGACGGATAGGAAGGAAACTATGGCAATTTTGCAAAAAGATACCCACACCCATCTCCACATTTGCAAATAAGGCCTTCCCTCGTTCGTACTTTTCTCTCATAAGATAAACTACTCATATAAATGCATATTGATGTTCCGTGCAACGCATGGGCATCTTGCTAGTCTCTCACAAGATAAACTACTCATACAAATGCATCTTGATGTTCCGTGCAATGCACGGGCATCTAGCTAGTTTGTTTTAAAGTAGTTACTGCGATAATTGGGTTGACGTGATATATTATATGTCTGCCCCGTATGATTTCAGATTCACTAGCAGTAACAAAGAAAATTTTGTAATTAACAGAAAACAGGGTGAAAACTATCACATGAGGCTGGTGAAAACAAGGCACATTGGGTTCAGCGTCATCATCACTACAGCAGTGCGCGCGCGAGAAGTCTACATATCGAGGGGCTACGGAGAAAAATACGTATCTCGTGTGTTTGAGTGAGGCATAGAGACACAATGTTTGAGAGAGAAACCGATTGACAAATTAAGATCAGATCGAGTTGTCACCCTTCTGCTGTCATTGTTGGGGTTGGGGGATGGGGAAGGGGAGGGCGAGAAAGACATATCGAGAGTGTGCGCTGTAGGCACAAACGCACAACTAGTGAGTGTGTGTGTGTGTGTGTGTGTGTTTGAAAGAGGATTAGATAGATTACTATCAAGATCGAGGTGCCACCCTACTCCTTCGGTGTTGGGTAGTGTGTGTGTGTGTGTGAGAGAGAGAGAGAAGCCAGTCGATAGATTAGTATCAAGATTAAGGTGTCACCCCACTCCTTCGGTGTTGGGAAGTGTGTGTGTGTGTGGGTGGGTGGGTGGGGGCAGTGACACTTATAAAAAACAGAGTTGGTGATGATGGTGTTCCTGCCATCCTGCAATATAGGCCATCCAATTTATATCTGACGGATAAGAAGGAAACTATGGAAATTTTGCAAAAAGATACCCACACCCCTCTCCACATTTGCAAATAAGGCATTCCCTTGTTCATATTTTTCTCCCACGGGATAAACTAGTCATACAAATGCATCTTGATGTTCCGTGCAACGCATGGGCATCTTGCTAGTAGGGAGAAGGAGTTTGTGTGACCCATATCTATATTAAGGGATAGGTAGATAAGATGTGTGCGAGGCATACTTAAAGCATCACGGAGACAAACAAATGGTGTGCATGCAAGTGCCGGAAAAATGAAGCTATAAACATTGTCTACACGCGCGCGTGTGTGTGTGTGTGTGAGAGAGAGAGAGAGAGATCTCAAAACAAAGGGTGCTCTACTGGAATCCCATTTTATGTATTTGCTACCCTTTGAGCATGCGTTGGTTTTCCCTTGAAGAGGAAAGGGTGATGCAGCAAAGCAGCATAAGTATTTCCCTTAGTTTTTGAGAACCAAGGTATCAATCCAGTAGGAGACCACGCGCGAGTCACCTCATACCTACTCAAACAAATAAGAACCTCGCAACCAACATGATAAAGGGGTTGTCAATCCCTTCACGGCCACTTGCAAGAGTGAGATCTGATAGAGATAATGATAATAAGATAAATATTTTTGGTATTTTTATGATATAGATTGAAAGTAAAGATTGCAAAATAAAATAGATTGGAAACTTATATGATGGAGAATAGACCCAGGTGCCATAAGTTTCACTAGTGGCTTCTCTCAAGATAGCATAAGTATTACAGTGGGTGAACAAATTACTATCGAGCAATTGATAGAAAAGCGAATAATTATGAGAATATCTAGGTATGATCATGTATATAGGCATCAGGTCGTAACAAGTAGACCGACTCCTGCCTGCATCTACTACTATTACTCCACACATCGACCGCTATCCAGCATGCAACTAGAGTATTAAGTTCAACAGAACAGAGTAACGCTTTAAGCAAGATGACCTGATGTAGAGGGATAAACTCATGCAATATGATATAAACCCCATCTTTTTATCCTCGATGGCAACAATACAATACGTGTCGTTTCTGTCACTAGGATCCAGCACCGCAAGATTGAACCCAAAGCTAAGCACTTCTCCCATTGCAAGAAAGATCAATCTAGTAGGCCAAACCAAACTGATAATTCAAAGAGACTTGCAAAGATAACCAATCATACACAAAGGAATTCAGACATGA
Organism: Triticum dicoccoides; assembly: GCF_002162155.2. Classification (NCBI taxonomy): domain Eukaryota; kingdom Viridiplantae; phylum Streptophyta; class Magnoliopsida; order Poales; family Poaceae; genus Triticum; species Triticum dicoccoides. Next base: position 170,963,959 of record NC_041388.1, read on the forward strand.
TTCAAATATTGTTCATAGGTAATCTTGATCATAAACCCACAATTCATCGGATCTCGACAAACACACCGCAAAAAGAGTTACATCGAATAGATCTCCAAGAGAATCAAGGAGAACTTTGTATTGAGATCCGAAGAGAGAGAAGAAGCCATCTAGCTAATAACTATGGACCCGAAGGTCTGAGGTAAACTACTCCCACATCATCGGAGGGGCCATGGAGTTGATGTAGAGGCCCTCCGTGATCAATGCCCCCTCCGGCGGAGCTTCGGAAAAGGCCCCAAGATGGGATCTCTTGGGTACAGAAGGTTGTGGCGGTGGAAATAGGGTTTCATGGTGCTCCTGGATGTTTTTCGAGTATGTGAATATATATAGGAGGAAGAAGTAGGTCGGTTGAGCCACGAGTGGCCCACGAGGGGGGAGGGCGCGCCCCCTGCCTCGTGGCCACCTCATTGGTTGCTTGACGTCCACTCTAAGTCATATGGATCAGGTTTGTTCCAAAAATCACACTCCTGAAGGTTTCATTCCGTTTGGACTCCGTTTGATATTCCTTTTCTGCGAAACACTGAAATAGGCAAAAAAACAACAATTTGGGTTGGGCCTTCGGGTAATAGGTTAGTCCCAAAAATATTATAGAAGTGTAAAAGAAAGCCCATTAACATCCAAAACAGATAATATAATAGCATGGAACAATCAAAAATTATATATACGTTGGAGATCTATCAGTATTCATATGGTTCCGGAACTCGAGTTAACCTTTGGCATATGTGTGAGAGACATAATTATCCTTTGAAGCACTTAGTGACTGTGGGTGGGTGGAATTAAAGGGGTGGGCATGTTCGACAGAGAGAGCGTGTGTGTTTCTGTGTGAGAGACTTGTAGGATGGGGTATAAAGATGAATTCTAACCTTGACGGAGGGAGAGAAATACACGAAGTGCATGTTTGTGATTTCGATGCCCATGTGGAAATGAGATATGTATGCTTGTGAGATAGATTGCACAATTCATTCACGTATCACTATCTAGCGATCGTGGACGTGCATCGCTTGAACATAAATCAATATCTACTTTGTATCATGGACAAAGGTACAATATCGATTCAACTCTATAAAGATTGGACACTCACATATCACATTTTTTCTATCTAAACTAGCAAAAAGGCATGTGCATTGCAACGGGAGAAAAACATTTCTCTCATATCTCTAGCTAGGTCAGTTGGGCAAACTATATGTGGTCGGTTGGCGGGTTATGAGATCGAGCCCTGTCATCGGCTATTTTATTTTTTGCCAGCTCTCCGAATGTGAGCCATAGTGCGCCGTCAGGTGGGCTTCCTCCGTTGGGCCAAAACGGGTGGCAAGTAACGAAACCAAATAGCTTAGGTGAAATTAATTGAAGTGGAATGAAACCAAGAATTTCACCTCCTTTTAATAGTAGGTATAGATAAACCTTTTCAATTGTGCATGCCAAAGTTACAGTGATGTTTCTTCAAACAACCAATGTAGCTATCATGTACATGCACCATTGTTGCTCTTGCATTCAAATTCATTAGTCTGGGATGATTTAAGGTTCTATTATGAAGTAATATATGTAATATTTATATATGAATTCAACCGGTACGCAATTTATGAAATGGAGGCTATGTAATCATATGAGGTAACACTTTTAAGTAGCGCACTACAATATCCATTGCTTTTGTGGGACTACTATATCCATTTCTTTTTGTGCGCCTCTACACTAACACGTCAATGCATTATGTTTAAAGTAAATAACCAATCGCACTAAATTATCTATTTACACGAGAAATACACAGGTTGAGCGTTTGATCCCTTTTCTGTGAACGCGCCTCTACACCCGTATGATTTTTTTGACTATGTACTGCAAGGCAACAACCTCATAGTGTTTTATTAGATAAAAAGGTCTACATAATTACAGAGAAACTAGAAGCAAAGAGAGTAATACTTACAGGAGATCTATCAGAGAGAGGCTATCCAGGAAACTAGACTATCCCTATATTTACATTTGATTCTACGAGCTAATAAGGAAATATCATGTATGAAGTTCCTCCTCCTAGAAATGAAGGTAGGTCTCTCATTTCTAAAGATTTTCCCATTCCTTTGAATCCAGATGTTCCAAGTAGCAGTAAAAACCACCTCAGTGAAGAAAGGATAACCAAAGTCCCTCCTAGCAGCAAGAGCCATGTCATATGTATTCTGGTTGCGTTGAGCATTCCAAGAAATCCCAAGGTAATTCCAAACCCTCTAGCTGAAGTTGCAGGCAAAGAAAAGGTGTGCACGATCCTCATGTGTAGCAGAGAGGCAAAGAACACACGTATCATCCTGGATGATCCAGTTCCTGCGTTAAATCATATCCCTAGTGTTTAAACGGTCCATTAAAAGAAGCCATCCAAACACTTTAAACTTTAGCGTGCAGGCACACTTCCAAATCCATTTGAAGATGGGATCGACCACCAAATGTGAGAAGCAAGACTCATAATATATCTTTGATTTGAACTCTCTAGATTTGGAAGGCCACTTCCATATGTCCTTACCCTACTCATTCAAGTTGACTACAGGGAGCAAGTCTTGGAGCTGAGTTAGTTCAGTATATGCCTCTTGCGATAGAGGCAGATGAAAGTGCTCTGAGATCTCTGGAAGCTCCAAAAACTCTCTGACCGTGATTGTGTCATTAATGACAAAAGAATGGAGCCTAGGGAATTGCTCGCACAAAATGACCACATTATTTCCCAGCTGCAATCGATCAAGCCAGAATACCACCATGTTGCCAGCATGCACTTGTGGGACGGCCAACTTGCAGAAGTTGGTGTACAATCTCATGACATCCCTCCACCAAAAAGAGCCACAACTCTGTGTAACCTGTGGCTGCGAAGCAGCATAATAAGTGTCCCAAATTAATGTGACCCAAGGCACGTCCATTCTGTTAAAAAACATGAAAAGATGCTTGAGTAACAAGGCTTCGTTTTGGAGACCCAAATTTAGCACACCCAAACCACCACACTTCTTAGGTCTACAGACCCGATCCCAAGCAGCTAAGGATTGTCGAGGATTATCTGTGTTGCCTCTCCACATACATTGAGGCATGATTCTCTCAATATGTTGCAAGATGCCCTTAGGGAGAGATAATGTGCACAGGAAGTAGATTGGCATTGAACAAAGTACTGACTATAGCAGTTGCAGCCGACTACCTTGATTTAGCAAACACGAGGAAGCAGACAGCCTTCGCTCAATACGATCCACAAGTGGCAGCAAATCATAGATCGTGGGTCTAGAAGTGCCCATAGGTAGCCCTAGGTATGTGCAAGGCATAGATCCTACATCACAGCCTAGTAGGTTGGCGACCCGAGCGCCCTCTTCATCAGTCATATTGATTGGGATAAGAGATGACTTACTGAAGTTGACGCGTAAACTAGTTGATGCTGCAAAGGTAGTGAGCATCTCCTTAAAAGCGATCAGCTGGTCATCAATCGCAGGCAAAACAATAAGTGTGTCATCGGCATATTGTACGATCGGGTAGTCATTGGAGCTTGTTGGGATTGGTAAAGTGAGAATGCCTCTTGAGCACATCTCATTGACTACAGACTGAAGCAAATCCACCGCAATGACAAATAATAGCGGAGATAGCGGGTCTCCTTGGCGTACACCCGATCTGCAAACAAAATGATTACCTGGCACACCATTTAAGAGGACAGAAGAAGAACCCATGGACAAAATGCTATTAATCCAGCCAGTCCAACAGGCATCAAAACCCTTGCATTGTAGGATTCGGAGGATGGCCTCATGCTCAAGTGTATCAAAGGCCTTAGTGAAATCAAGCTTGAGGAGGATGATGGGTCGTTTAAATGCTTTGCATTGATGAATATATTCGAAACACCAGGCTAGACAGTCTTGTATAGATCAGCAACGAAGAAAACTGTATTGGTTGTGGTGTATGCATCTCAGAATCACTTTTTGTAGGCGATTGGCTAGCAGCTTAGTCAGGAACTTTAAACACGTGTTTGTCAAGGAGATCGGCCTGAAATCACCAACCACTTCTGGACTTAGCTTCTTGGGGACCAAGGTGATTAAGGAATTCTTGAGACATTCCAAATTACACCTCCCCTCATAAAATTCATTGACAAGTTGCATAAAATCCTCCTTGAGAATAGACCAGCACCTCTTTAAGAACAGACCAGTAAAGCCATCTGGGCCCGGAGCATGGTCGCATGGCATGTTCTTAATTACAGCATCAACCTCAGAATCCGTGAACGGCAAAGACAGATCTTCCAGAACGTTAACTCTCTGAGCTAAATTGGGCAGATCAAAACCCATTTGTATTCCTTTTGCATGGCCCATGCGTTGAATGAAATCAGACCAAAACATGCCCGCCAACATTTGGTGATCAGAGACCACCTCACCCGCCGAATTCTTGATTGAAGAAATCATATTCCTTCGATATCTTTCAGTGTCCATAGCGTGGAAAAATTTAGAATTTTCTTCCCCAACCTTAATGCTTCGGATCGTGCAGCGTTGTTTCCAATAAACATATTGCCAGTGTAAAATAGCTTGCAGATGCAACTTAACTATTCGTCTGAAATTGAATTCAGGCCAACTTAATGGTCGGATCTCCTCCAGGTCATCAAAGTACAGAATAACTTTGTTACAATCAGAGATTAGCGCCTTAACTGTGGAGAGCTTTAAATGCCATTGTTTTAATGCATGTCTGAGCACTTTGAACTTAGCAGATATCGTTAAAGTAGTTGTAGGTTTACGCTCGTGCTGTCCCAAACCTGTGCAACACACTCATGAAAGCCAGTTAAGTCAACCCAGTAATTTTCAAAGCGAAAAACTCTAGCCTTGGGGATGGCCGTGGCAATTGTGACAACACAAGGGACATGATCTGATGTCGATCGCGCAAGAGGCAAAACCAAAGTGTTTAGATGATCGGAGTTCCAAGCAACCGAGGTGAAGAACCAGTCAATTTGTTCAAGAAGGGGCTGAGACTGCATATTAGACCAAGTGAATTGCCTTCCCTTAAGTGGCAGCTCAATAAGACCCAAGTGACCTATGATTTCGTTGAACAAAAAAATGTCATTAACATTACCACCAGGCAAGTTACAGTTTTCAAGTGACCTCATAAAGTTAAAATCTCCCAAAAGAAGCCATTTGTCATCACAATTAATGTCCAGATTATATAATCACACCCGTATGATTGGTCGCGCCCGTGTGAACGCCCAAGTTATCGGCGCATCATCCCGAGTTATTGTCTTTTTTCAGGGGTGGACTTCACACCAGTTATTAACTGCTGACGCGTGCCCCGTGTACACAGTCTCGCATAACCTTCCTGCTAGCACGGTCCAAAATTAGTTGAAACTAGATAGAAACGATCCCGCGGGCGGCAAAGTCTCCTGCCTCCTTCTAAAATTTCTGCACCTAGTCTTTAACATGCGAAATTCTCCTTTTATCCTTGGTGCACGGAGAACAACAGTAACAATACCGCCCTCATCTACATAATAGGACGGGGCTGCTTTGGTAACTTCCGGTTCCCCCACCACACGGCACCCCCATTTCCTCTCCCCCTCCCGCAAAAATGACTAACTCCACAACACCAGAGCATTTTAAATCACGCTATCCGTACTTCATCGCCCTTTCTACCCCTCCCCACTTGAAACCCAAGACTGCTCATCCACCAGCGTACCAGAGCCCATTAACTGCCAACGGCGTCCACCTCACCAGATCTTCTTATACGGCCGCATCTACCCCTTCCACCTACACTAGAAACAAGTAGACGGCTCATCCACCACTATACCATAGCCCATTCAGTGCCGGCCTTGTCGATGATGCCGGATCTGCTTCTCCGATACTCTCGTCAACCGCAGCGCATCTGCGGCAGCTCATTCGTACTCCCCATCGGAGATGCTTCATCCACACCCCCCCGGAGCCGCCCCACCGATGGCCTCTGATCCTGTTTGCCGACACCTTCCTCAACCCTACCGGAGCCACTTCGCCGACACCATCGTCAACCCTACCGGAGTAGCTTCGCCTATACCATTCTCAACCCTACCGGGGCCGCTTTGCCAACTCACAAGTACACGGCCATAGATCCGCTTCGTTGCACCCTCATCCAACCTACCGGAGCAACTTCTGATGCCCCATCCACGGCCGCAGATCCGCATCGTCGACACCATCCTTCACCCAACCACCAGAGAAGCTTCACCGACGCCCTCGTCCATGGCCACAGATCTGCTTTGCCCACACCGTAGTCCACCCTACTGGAGCTGCTCCACAAACACCCTACTCGACGGTTCTAGATCTCCTTACCGGACCCCGATAGCCAGCGCAGCGTCATCACTCTTGACGTTTCTAACATGATTCCCACTGCCTGGCAAGATGCCAACCACGCGCCACGGCCTAGGTACTTGTCACCTTTAAACATGTCCAGCATCACCTGCCCGATGTACTTCAAATATACTAACAGGTCGCTATTACCTTTAGGCAGCTGGCAAAAACTGCAAGGACGATGTTTCTTATGGATCTAACAGCTTGGCCAACCAAGATCCTGGACTGAGGCATTCCTATGATCTTGTAAGTGTGTCTCTCTCTCTTGTATTGTTGTGTGCCTACCAGTGTGCTTTGCTAGGATTTTCAACCGGTAATCCCTTTTTGTAGACAATGATTTCTACTACTGGCTCCTAAATTAGATATGTAGATGTCATATATGATACTACCTTGTACCTCCCTTCCTAAATATAAGTCTTTCTAGAGATTCCACTATAGGCTACATACGGAGCAAAGTGAGTGAATCTACACTCGAAAGTGCATCTATATACATCTGTATGTGGTCCATACTGGAATCTCTACAAAGACATATATTTAGGAACGGAGGCAGTACATTACACAAAATCGTAGGTGGCATGTAGGAATTCCAGTGCACTACATTAGGCTCCCTTAGAGTGCCTGCTAGTCCAGCACACAGAGTCACGACTAGTTTATGCTACGCACACAATCATTAATAGGTGGTTTAAATATGCGCAAGGGATATGCAATGTATTATCATGTAGGGATGTCTGAAATTAGCCATGTTAACTTGCAGATAGGGTTACATAATGAAAAAGTACAAGATGTATATGGCAATTTCATGGAACATCGCAAAAAAGGATAGGCAGCGGTGAGCCTATACAATGTGCTATGGTAGGTCACTCATCCATTGCAATCATCATAACATGTTATTTGTATGTCAGTTCTATTGGCCAAGTTTCTTAGAGACAACTATTACGAGTTATCCTAAGAAAATAAGCACCAGTGAATATAAGCTCCAGGTAATAAGCCAACCAGTTCTTTTCATTGCCTTCCTTTTCAACTTATCTTTGGTATGATCAGTGAAAAGTATATATTGCATTATATTTTTTTCATTTTGCTGCCCATATGAAAAATAATTTGACTTCCAAACATTACAAATTGAACCCAGTACAGTAATTAATATGATAGGAAAACATACCATCACTATTTGTTCAAAATGCAAATACAAAGATACCATCTACTTGGTACAATCTACTTTGGTCAATGTCTTCCATAGAGATCCCATTGCCTAATTTAAACGAAGAACACATGACCCACATTTAAATGAAGAACAATTATTTATTAAAATTTGATGGTCCAAGTGATTGGTTATTATCATATAGCAGCACCACCTGAAAGCACCATATAGCAAAAGCAACAACTCATAGCAACTCATCATACAGCAGCAGCAGCAGTGTGCAATTCATGATATACCAGCAGCAACTCATAGCAATTCATCATATAGCAGTAGCAGGAGAAGATCATAGCAATTCATCATATAGCAGCAGCAGGAGCAGCTCATAGCAATTCATGATACAACAGCAGCAGGAGCAGCTTATAGCAACTCATCATATAGCAGCACTAGTAGCTCATAGCAATTCATCATATAGCAGCAGCAACTCATAGCAATTCATCATATAGAAGCAGTAGGTGCAGCTCATAGCAATGCATCATATAACAATAGTAGAAGCAGCTCATAGCAATTCATCGTATATTGGATCAGAATGAAAATTTGGCAAAATATCAGAGATCTTCACCTTGTTGGATGAGCTCATCCTTCAACACCACCTCAAGGCCACGGCCTGGAAGGAGGGGAGAGGGAATAAGGTGCCTTCTGCTGCAATGTGGCATCAGCCGTAGTTGTGCGGCGCCCGCAGGAGTAGTGCATTGGACGGACCATAGTGGAGCAGCTGCTGGAGACCATGAGAATGAGGGGCGACGCCAGAGGGAGGAACAGACAGGGAGATTTTCCCCTACCTACCGGCCATGTATCCTAGTTGGACAAAGCATTGCCAAGGACCAGGCCAGATGGGACCAGAGGCGACGGCTCGCTAGAGGAACCCCAGGGCTGCAGGTAGGGGATCGAGGTAGAGGGAAAGGGTAGAGGAGATGCATGCGGACAGGGCAATGAACGCTTGTGTGTTTGTTTTTACTTGAGGGTCAGGTGTGACGTGGGCGTGAGCAGTTGCATTTTGAGTGTAATATAGGCAGGCAATAGAGTCATTTCACTATTCCCGTTCCCTTCAATTTTTAGTGAGCTTCTACCCGAAACACCCCCCTCCAAAGCGAAATAATTTAAGCCCAAGCCCATAACTCAAAAATGACTTCTTTACATCTTTTATGGCTTATTTTTACAATAAGCCCTAAAAAGGCAGAGTCGAACTGGTGCTTAAGCTGCAAGTCAATTGTGCATGCAATGATGAATCACTCATGCCTGCTATAGTATACATTTAGGCATCATCATACATGGCATAACCTAATACATGTGCATTCCATTGTAGAATCTGGAATATGCAATGTTTATGTTAGTTCATACGTTGCACATGATGTTTAAATGTCCCTTAAATCTGGTCAGTCAAGTGATGGTCTTTAAGCCTCATTCTTTGCTTCTTTTCTTGATATGTAAGATTTGCTCACACATCTGTTCAATTGTTGTTTGCATCAGCTAGCCATACTAGGACTATTTGCTTTGATTACTTGTTGTTCTTGACCTAATACTCTAAGAGAGCTTGTCAACGATTTAAACACTAAGGGCTGCTGTAGTGGGGCCTTGTCTAACTCATAGGTGACATAAAGGTTTGGCTGTACACTAAAGTAGGCTCTCGAAGAGTACCTGGAGATCCAGTTCGAAGGTATGCCTAGTTTTTACATAGTGCAGACATAGTAAATGCTCACTTCATTGTGTGCAAGTGCAAGTGATGTGGTATTGTTTTGTTATAACTCATCCTTTTGTGTTGTTCACAGACTGGAAAGTATGCATATTTATCTTCCAAGGAGACGACTAACTAGTTTGTGTCACCTTGCATAAGGGGTGCAATGAAGATAAGATTGAGGATTTCCAAGTACAAGATGTTAGGAAGGAGCCTTGCAAGAGAAGTAGCAGCTGCGTTGAGCCTGTTCAACCAGTTAATGTAAGTCACTGTATCCAACGCAACAGTCCAATTCCTTGTTTGTTTTAGGCATAGTTAATTTGCTCTTTTCGATTGCTTTATTTGTCCTCGGTTAATGAGATGCCCAAACAATGATGCCTGATGTTGGGTACTTGTACAACTATTAGTTGACATAATTAAAGGCCTTACCATTTAATTACTCTGGCGAACTGTGCCTGAAGCTTTGAAGTCTATTAACCAACTATTATTGCATGAGGCTCACAATCTAGTTAATACTAGGCTAATGATTTCATAGTTTTTCTTACTGTAGTAGGTTTGTATGAATCCCTATGTTGTTCATTATGCTCCCTAAGACTTTAATTGAGCTACAGAATGGCCAACTGCTTGCTTACTTATACGCAACATGTTGTCTAAATTTGTAACTTGTCTGTGTTTTGGATTGGGCCCCAACATCATGTTCCCTAGTGAGCTAAGAGAGATTTCTGTATGCAGGCTGCACAGACTACCTTTTTATAATATTTAAAATATCACCTGCTTATGCTTCATGACATTTAACTTTATTGTTAGTCCTGTTTTGCCATGTACAAAATAGACTGTCTTGCTCGCTTCACTACTGTAACTATAAGTTTGCCCTAGTCATGTGTACTTAAAGAAACATTTCAGGATGAAGTGACATCAACACAAAGATCTGCGAGCAGTGTGCGATGGCCGTTACCGAATGATTATGGATTGGAATTGGAATGTGCTGATGTTCTCGAGCATCAACTAGAGGTGGCAAGACAACGTGTACATGATTCTGAACGTACAATCAACAAGTTGAGACTGGACATGCAGGTATTAGATGCAGGAGTCAAAAAATGAAACAAGACACTGAGGTAACCACAAAGGAATTGGAGATTTTGTAGACTAAAATTTGTGCTATCTGAATCCGCCAATCCTCCTTTCTGAAGAGATTATAGTTCAAATGGTAAGTTCTGTTGATTCGTGTCCATGATGTATGAGCTTTATTTGTCCAGTGTATGTAATTTGCTTTTTGTGTACGCTTTATAATCACTGGTGCCGAACTATAATGCCCAGTGGGTATATTCGGCTGTAATTTCTTTATTGTATAGTGTAGGATTATTCTATGTTTCTATGCTTTTTATTGTATAGTGTATGTTTTTTAGAGGTGATAGTATACAGTAGGATATTTCTTGAATATGCTATATCATGGAAACGGGGGCCAACAAGCCCAAATATTTCTTGGATGCCATACCAACAAACAAACATGTGCAGTCAGAGCGGGCCTTAATTGGGCTGGTCAAAATAATATTAAGTGGATCCCAGATGGGCCCACCGTAACAACGGCTCTTAGCAGGCCGTCAGCAGGCCTAAAGCTCGATAGGGCCGTATAAATGGAAATGGCCTGCGGGCTTTAGCAGGACGAAATAAATGTCAATTTTGTCTCGGCCCTTTTACTTTACGGGCCAGTAAGAGGCCGAAAGTGTTATGGGCCAGAGGAGGCCCAATTTGCAAACTAGGCTTTTAAGAGGCCGAAAGTTGCGTTGGGTTGAAATGATGCCCTATGGAACATGGGCCCCTAATGGACCTAAAGTCAAAGGCCCAACTTTTGTGCGGGCGCTTAACAGGCCGAGAGACAAAATGGGCTAAGAGCTGGCCCATTTACCGAATGGGCCGAGGACAGGCCTAAAGTCACAGCGGGCTAGAATTGGCCCAACTACAGAATGGGCCGAGAAAAGGCCGAAAGACATTCTGGGCTGGAACTGACGATGGGCTTCTAACAGGCCAAAAGAAGCTCGGGCCGCAATTGGGCCCAAAAACATAGTGGGCCGTTAACAGGCTTAAACTGACGATGGGCTGGAAATTGTCAAATCTAGAATGGGCCTTTGATGGGCCGATTTTGTGTAACTTGTATGGGCCGTACTTGTAAATGGGCCTGACTCAAGTAGGCCGCTAATGGGCCAGCCCGCTTATTTTGACAGGCCGGGCCTTTTCACCGGAATGGGCCTCTGTTGGGTCGTGCCACGTGTCGATGTATCACAGGCGCCTCCTGTCCAATGAGTGGATGACATCTATCCGAACGTTGAGCCGACACATGTTTCCTCCGGCCAATGAGAATTTTACACATGGAAAATTCCCATTGGTCCGAGCTGTTAACGGGTTATCGGATCCAAAACCGGACTCGATAGCTTAACGACGTCCTGTTACGGTGGATGCCACGTGTCAGTCACCCTTGACAAAAGCACTTCTATGACGCGCGATTTATCGTCATGGAAGTGGACACTTCCATGATGATAATTTTGCTAATGTCATGGAACACTTCTACGACAGCACAGGTATGACTATCTTGATTCTGTCATAAATTTGTCATGGATGTACATGCATGACAGAAAACATGACCTACTGTGACTAACACGTATCATCATGGAAGTGTCTTTTTTGTAGTGCATCCCACTATCTTTTTGTCTTTACTTATTTTAGTTTGATCTTTTGCTTTAGATGAATAAAAGTTTAGTTCGATCCTTTCTTCTTTGAGAGTTTGCTTAGTGATCTATCCTTGTAATCGTGTGCAAGATATATAATAAAGTTTGAGTTTTTGCTTTCTTTACTTTCATGTTGCAAATAAAAGAAAAGAAATAAGGGAGAAAAGGGAGAAAGGAAATAAAAAAAATAAAGGAAATAAATTAAGAAGATCATATACTAATCTTATGGTAGGTGATGGCACCACATAAGGAAAATTATAAGTAGAAAAATTTATTAGAGATTGACAAACATAGCATTAGTCAATGATGCAACTCATGAAATAATTAATAAGGTTATAGAAGATTCACATATAAATATACTATCCTAGAAATCCTTTGTGATTGTGAGCTCTCATCAAAATATTATATGCCAAAATTGTTGATGTTGGACAAGGAAGACAACTTAATGGTTCATCTTTGTTTATATTCACATAGAAGTCTTATTGTCATGGATCCTTTAACATGTGGTGCTTACCCCTATCTTTGCTAGCCAAAAATTTCGCACTAAGTAGAGATACTACTTGTGCATCAAAAAACCCTTAAACCCAAATCTTATTTTCAAGAGTCCACCATACCTACCTAGGGATTGAGAAAGATCCCTCAAGTAAGTTGTCATCGGTGCAAAAAGGCAATAAAAATTGCTTCTAAAAGTGTCAGATCATTTAGTGTAAGAGAAAATTGAGTGTTGTACGAACATGTGGTGGTGAAGAATAAAAGCGACAGAATGCATAATAAAGGCCGCTATCACAATGGGCAATGCAACGTGACGTTCTTTTGCACTAAGGGGTTGAGCATACAAACAAATAAGCGCATGGCAACCTCTGATTTCCTCTGCGAAGGGCCTATATTTTACTTTTATGTATTTACTTTTATGCAAAGAGTCAAAGTTTTCCTTCTATTCCTTTTGTTCTCTCCTTTGGCAAGCATCATGTGGTGAGGAAAGATCTAGGCACACATGTCCAATTGAATATAGATTGCATGAGTTATTATTGTTGAGATCACCCTTGAGGTGAATATGTTGGGGGGCGAAACTATAAGCCCCTATCTTTCTATGTGTCCGGTTGAAACGTTTTGCTGATGTGTACGCGGTGAGTGTTCACAATCATAGAAGACTATATGATGTTTGAGTATGTGGACTTGCCTAAAGGCTCCGATACGTGACCCTTCCTAAAAAGATGATGAATTGTAGTTGCAAAGTTGACTGAGAACATAGTTTCTTGGTTTTTAATAGAGTTTTCAGTTTATACTTCAATAGTGAGATGAATTGTCACTTATTCATGAGAAGTCTATGATAAGAGCTTTATGATAAGAGTCTTATGCTGAAGTTTGTTCTTGTTATAATAATAAACATGATGCTTCTATGTCCATATTTTGTTTTTGTCGTTACCTCTCTTTCTAAGCATGTGGACATGTTTTTTGATTTTGGTTTCTCGCTTGAGGACAAGCGAGGTCTAAGCTTGGGGGAGTTGATACGTCCACACAAAGAGGTCTAAGCTTGGGGGAGTTGATGCATCATGTTTCCTTACTACTGTTTATGATGTTTTTATGCATAATAATGCTTTTTGGAGTCATTCTAATGCCTTTTCTCTCATAATTTACAAGTTACACACAAAGAGGGAGAACTCCAACAGCTGGAAATCTGGACCTGGAAAAGCTACGTCAGGCCACCAATTCTGCACAACTCCAAACAAGTTGAAACTTCACAGAGATTTTTTTATCAAATATATGATGAATATTGGAGCAAATAGCTACCAGAGGGGGCCCACCAGGTGGGCACAACCCACCTGGGCGTCCCAGGGAGCCCAAGCACGCCCTGGTGGGTTGTGCTCTCCCAGGCCCACCTCCAATGCCCATATTCTAGTATATAAGCCATTTTGGCCTAGAAAAATAAGAAGAGGAATATCGGGACAGAGCGCCGCCGTCTCGAGGCGGAACTTGGGAAGAAGCACTTTTGCCATCCGGCAGAGCGATTCCGTCGGGGGAACTTCCCTCCCAGAGGGGGAAATCGTCGTCATCATCATCACCAACAACTCTCCCATCTTGGGGAGTGCAATCTCCATCAACATCTTCAATAGCACCATCTCATCTCAAACCCTAGTTCATCTCTTGTGTTCAATCTTGTTACCGGAAGTATAAATTGGTGCTTGTGGGTGACTAGTAGTGTTGATTACATCTTGTAGTTGATTGCTATATGGTTTATTTGGTGGATGATTATATGTTCAGATCCAATATGCTATTTAATACCACTCTGATCTTGAGCATGATTATCATTTGTGATTAGTTAGTTTTGTTCTTGAGGTAATGGGAGAAATCATGTTGCAAGGAATCATGTGAACTTGATATGTCTTTGATATTTTGATAGTATGTATGTTGTGATTCTCTTAGTGGTGCCATGCGAACGTCGACTACATGGCACTTCACCATATTTGGGCCTAAGGGAATGCATTGTGGAGTAGCAATTAGATGATGGGTTGCGAGAGTGACAGAAGCTTAAACCCTAGTTTATGTGTTATTCCATAAGGGACCGGTTGGATCCAACAGTTTAATGCTATGGTTAGAATTTATTCTTAATACTTTTCTCATAGTTGCGGATGCTTGCGGGAGGGTTAATCATAAGTAGCAGGTTTGTTCAAGTAAGAACAGAACCTAAGCACAGGTCCACCCACATATCAAATTATCAAAGTACTGAACACGAATTAAACCAACGTGATGAAAGTGACTAGATGAAAATCTTGTGTACCCTCAAGAACGCTTTGCTTATCATAATAGACCGTTTTGGCCTATCCTTTGCCTCAAAAGGATTGGGCTACCTTGCTTCAATTTTATTTCTACTATCGTTACTTGCTCGTTACAAATTACCTTGCTATCAAACTACTCTACTACTTATAATTTCAGCACTTGCAGACATTACCTTGCTGAAAACCAGTTGTCATTTCCTCCTGTTCCTCATTGGGTTCAACAATCTTACTTATCGGAAAGAGTTAAAATTGATCCCCTATACTTGTCGATCATCATACATACTAGTATTTCTTACAGTTCATCTTGTAGTTGGTAGTACTACCACTCGTTTCTTCACATTATATATGTACAATATATATGGCCACCATCATATAGCCAGTAGTTGGCTATACTATTAACCACGCTCTAACCATGCCACATACGCAAAACACTTCAATGAGATATGTAATTCTAAAAAAACTTAAATGAGAGAAGTTTACCCAAAGCATGAAGGAGTTTAGTTGTCACAGAATTAAATAGGTATGCTAATTTCTTTAATAGACTTTAGCACCACATCTAAGCACGTGCTAGCTTTTTTAATAGTAATATATGCATAATTTGGCGACGAGCGCTCTGTATATGTGCCACCTTTTTTCTTTAATTTCATCTTTTTAATTTTGCTCCATAGCACAATCCATCAATACTACTACTATACAAAAGTATACATTTAAAATGCTAGAGGGCAGGGCAGTCTCGCTTGGTCGGTTTCATGAGAGGCGACGACCTTTGTGATTTGAGGGCTCATTACTGCTGGAAGGTGGGGCCTTGTGATTTGACTGCTCGTATAAATGTTGTGGACGACCTAAGGAGGACCAAAGAACCGTGCGGTATACTCAAGTTTTCCACTGGATTACTAGTACGACGGAGGAGCACGGAACGGTAGCCAGTGCGATATGGCGATAAAAAGTGACCTAATTTGCTAGTAATCGATCCCACGGCGCCGCTCATCATTAGCATTGTTCTATTCATGCCTCACAAAGAACGTGACACATGAGGAGAAACACTCGAAGCAAAAGAAGAAACACAGGAGCAAAAGAAGAAGGAAGATTATTCCCCAAAAAAAGAAGGAAGGAGCACACACAAGTCCGGGGCGCTGCTCTCTACTACATGAAGGGTTGCTGGCCGCGGAGTCGTAACTGCTTCTTCATTGCCTCCATGACCTCCATCTCCTCACGCATCTCCTCCGCCATCTTCTTCATTATGCCCATGATGCGGTATTTCTCGACGCGAGCCTTCATCATCTGTTCCATGGCTACATTATGTACCTTGACAGCAGCCGGGTGCTCGACGCGGAGCTTCGCCAACTCCTCCTTCTATTCCATGACGAGGGCGTGCAGCATCTTCACCAAGGAATTACTCTTCTCATCTAGCTTCTTCCAGCCGGTGTTCTCCTCCTTCAGCAGGTCGAGCTCATGGTGGAGCTTCGCCTTGTCCTCTTGAAGTTGTAGGATTTTGTCGGTCGCCTTCTTATCCGAGGCAATGATCTTCTTCAGCAACATGACCAATCCGGCGGTCAACTCCCCCCGCTCATTGAGTTCTGCAGGCATGTCGTCGAGGCTCTCCTTCAGCAGCTCCATCAAGCCATCGATGAACTCCTTCTGCTTATTGAGCAGATCGGGCATATCATCGAAGGATAACGACTATAGCGCCGTCAGCTCGGCATGTTCGCCTTCGCGGCTAGGGCGCTCCTGGGAGCCCTTACCTGCCCGTGTGAGATCTTTCGAGGTCTCTACCAGGCGGCGAGCCCTCTCTTTTTTTTCTGCGGCCTTGGTCGCCGCTCCCTTATTACCAGTAGTTCTCGACCTAGAGCTTTGCACACCGGCCATGGTAAGGACTGAAGAACAAGAAAGACTTATGAGGAGGAAGAGGTAGAGTAATTTTCGGCTAGGTACTAGTTCCCCTTTTTATAACCTAGTACTAGAACTAGTACTAAAACCTGCATGGTGGGAACACATTCAGGTTTGATACATACTAGGTGTGAGCAGGTTTGCACTTAATTATACTATACTTTGGAATGTGATGGGAACAAGCTAAAGATTAATTGATGGTTTTGGTTTCGAGGCTGAAACGGCTCCCTATGAGTTTCCTGGAACACAAATTTCAAGTACTACTCCTCAAATGCGGTCGCGCAAGTCAGTGATGTAACTAGTCATACATGTCAGACCAAGCCGATGCGTGTCCCTTTGATGAGATGCGGGTCCAACCAACCGTCTGTTGGTGCAACGGACTGTAAGTATTACACGATGGATACTTCTGGTTGTGGCTTCGAGTGATTGTCATGACCAAGCATTCAAAAACTAGTGATAAATCAATTACTACCATCTTTTTACAAATGACCAAGTATCACAGGAATACAATACATATAGATGGAGTGCTTGTCATAGATGCAAACCGCCATGGCACCGCAAGTTCAGTGCAGCAGCAACCGAGTAGGTCACTTCATTGCTAGCGGGGAAGGAGGGTGGCTCACCTCGCCTATGATGCATGCCTAGCGATGCCGCCGCAGCTGGTCCCGTGATTTGGCTTCTCCTACCGCCCATTTGAACAGTTGCACCAGCTGCTCATGCCATTCCGCAGGCATGGGCGTTCTTTCCTCCGCAGTCGACTCTGTGAATATGATCTCTGCTATTAGCCCCACCTCGAAATCAACGCGATACCGCCAGGTGCTAACATCTCTCGGCATCTCTCTCCTGAGATCGACTTGCACCTCCGCCTTGTGCTTCCCCAGGTGCAGCTCCTTCGAACTTGTCTCCAATCGATGCGACACTTCGTCGATCCGATTTGCTGCCCACCACCTGAAATGCAGCCCTACATCTCCTTTGGCGCCACCGATCTGTGATCCCAAAGCAATGGATCCCCTCTAAAACACATGTGGGTTTCGCACAAAGGCGGCAGTGCTGCAGGCCGTAGCGAGAGGGTAGCCCGCGGGATCCTAGGATCTAAGGTATCCTCCATGGCGAGATCCGGTGGGCGAGGCGGGGAGGCGAGCGTAAACGCTGGAAGAGACCTACGAGGCTAAGATAAAGATAGTACTACTCCATTTCATCAACAGTAACCCAGGCAAAAATTGATCATCCTACCTGCATCCTGGTTTATTGGCCCCCTTTTTATTTCTGCCAATTTTTGACCAAAAATTTAACTAAGAAAATGTTACTGCATATCAACAAAAATTATATCATTGGAATCACATTTGAACATAGTTTTCGATGACATTAACTTTTATGACATGGATAAATATTGTGTTACTTAAAATTATGGTAAAAAATTGGCACAAAATATGAAGGACACCAATCGAAGTAGCAACCCCTGATTTAACTACTCGCATGCATGCAGTAGAGTAGTGATGTCTTGCTCAACTACTTCCTCCCTCATGTCCACTCAATTTGCATGCACTTTATTAATTGACCATCAATAGAGTGAACGGCTTTACACGCGTCAAATTGTCACATGGGGTGGATCTTCGTAAAAAATGCATCCCACCATGTACCCACATGTGTGTGCGAGGGAATGAGTGCGTGTGTGCACATCTTTGCTTCCTGCATGTACTACCAGTGTGTGTGAGAGAGGAAGAGTACATTATTCTGGAACCAGCAGCACGTCACTATGATCAATCCACACAAGGAGGTCGCGACAATGCCTCCACATGTGCCATGTGGCTTCATGGATGCCCCCACATCATTCTAATCATAATATATTAACTGAAAAAGGGAGAGACACTGTGTAGCGTGCCATTGGAATTCTAATTTATGTGTTTTGCACATACTAGAAGTACTAGTAAGGTACACATGCATTGCACGCATGACATTTGGCAACCAAATTATGAATAAATACCAAATTATAGCATGTAAGCTTTGAGTCATATATGCCTGATGTAGATGTATGTTTAATTCCTATAGTTCATCTCATTCAAAATCAATTATTTTTTTATAAAAAAGCAAATCTATTTTAAGATTCATGGAATTGTGCGTTGTAAAGCATAAAGTAAAAACAAATAATGGAAATTCATCTAGAAAAAACAATTGGGCAATTATGATACGGAAGATTCTAGAACAAAGAAGAAGTGCTTGTGTTTTTAGGTTCGTGCATTATGCTTAAGTTCAACCATGGAGTCTTCTAGATTGTACATGTGGAAAATTCTGCTGGAATGTAAGTGATATCCAACGGCTAGTAGTGCTCAGATTTGCCATCTCTGCACCGTCGGATTGGCTTCATCCAACAACCATCTTTCAAAAAATTTCGCACACCATATAGGGATATAGATATAGACTAGTGGCACATCATCTAAAGCCTTTCTACATGCTCATTTTTTGTAGAAGTGTGCTCCACTGTGCACCCGCGCATTTGTTTGTTGGAATGAGTGTGTGTGTGTGCACCTCTTCTCTTCCGCACACGTAGTCCGTGTGTGTGAGAGATACTAAGATATGGTGAGAGAATATGTGTCAATGCAATTTGTGTGATGGAGAGGCCTATATAGATACATTTATCTGCATGGGGCTGGGGTGATATACGAGGAGGGAGGGGAGGGGTCGATCGCGTGAGATATCGATAGAGATAGATAGAGGGAAGAGCTCTACGAGCGTACAAGCACTAGGATATGGGGGTGGGGTGCTGGAAGATGGTGTGAGGGGCCAAGTGGAGGGAGAATATGAAGGAGTGCACAAGTGAGAGATCGCTATTAAAAGAGAGGGGGCGAGAACGTGTGCGGTTGTGCACAGTGGCAGAGCCATGAAAATTAAATGAGCTAGGGCCAAGCATTGTTAATCCTTTATGGGGAGGGCCAATTCATCAACTTAGAACATTTTACCAGCAATTGATCTACTGATCACATTCATATTAGCTTCAATATATAGTGATGTTAGGGGGGTCCAGGGCCCTTGCTGCCCCTGTCTTCACCACTGTGCGCGCGTCTGAGAGATGAAGCGGAAGGCATGGATGATGAGAGGGGGATGATTTATAGATAATGTTGGTGTATCACCTATGTAATCCTATATAGAGAGGTATAGATTGATCGATGTGTACGCGGGAAAGAGTGTGAGACCTAACTAGATATATAGATCGATCGGGTTATGTGGAAAAATGGGAAAAACCTAGCTATATATACACACATAGAGGAACACCGATCATTGCGCATGCATGTGAGAGATAAATAATGCCCGAAGTGATGAAGAGGGGGAGGTGTGTGTGTGTGCATGCATGGGAGACCAACCTGAAGAAAAAGATTGCATGTGTGCGATGGATAATGTCGAGTGCTAGTGTGTGTGCATGCATGCACGAGAGAAAGTTAGTGGTACACTTATAAAGAGAGGACGACTGTGTGGGTGTAAAATACTAGGTGAGGTCATAATCAATGTAAAGTTGAATTCAAATATTTGAATAAGAGATCATGATGTTTGAAACACATGCATGCATGAATATAACTGAGATATGTGCGGTGTGATTTGGAAACGAGCATGCTATATATTGTATACACATTGAACAAGGTCAGACTGATTTGAATTTTAGATACCAATGACAAGCATCGTTTGGCCACATTGCATCCATGCATGGACACACTATTCAAATTGGAGATGATGGGTGGCTTTCACATCACATATCTATATCTATACCCCTATATAGTGTGCGAATAACTTTGAAAGATGGTCATTGGATGAAGCCAATCCGACGGTGCAGAGATGGCAAATCCAAGCACTATTGGCCGTTAGATATCATCTACATTCCACCATATTTTGCCACATGTACAATCTAGAAGACTCCATGGTTGAACTTAAGCATAATGCACAAACCTCAAAACACAAGCACTTCTCCTTTGTTCTAGAATCTCCCGTATCATAATTGCCCAATTTTTTTCTAGATGAATTGCCATTATTTAATTTGTTATTACTTTATGCTTTACAATGCAAAATTCCATGAATCTTAAAATATATTAGCTTTTTTATAAAACAAATCGATTTTGAATGAGATGAACTATAAGAATTAAATGAACATCTACATCATGCATATATGACTAAAAGCTTACATGCTATAATGTGATATTTATTCATAATTTGGTTGCCAAATCTCATGTGTGCAATGCACGTGTACCTTACTAGTCTAAATGGTGTGTGTGTTGTGCGTGTTAAACACATTGTATATAGTATCATACATGGTTTAGATTCCGAACATCTAGCTAGAGCATACATGTACTATGATTTGAATTCAATATAAAATGGATACATATATTTGAATTCAAGATCGTATGTACATTTATTTCATATTTATATGGGAATTTACTACTCCTATATTCGTGTCATGTGTTTTGAATATAATACTTAGATGGCTCTATAACTAACCCGAGTACAATCCCATTCAAACAGGAACAATGTTCTCAAATTTAGTCCATATGCTAGACAACACGAATTGTTTTTTTATTGTTGAGGGAAGTGCAAATTGATTTGGTACTGTACACGTTAAGTTTGTTGTCCCGATTTTTTTTAGTTTTTGTTGTTGTATTTGAATGCATTTCTAGTAATATAGTAAAATGGGACATTGCTCTCTCTAGTGAGGTGCAAATTGTCTTTTTTTGTACACGTTAAGCTTGTTCTCCTGAAATTTCAAGTCGCGCCTTGTTATGCCGAAATTTCAAGCTAGCATCTCTGTCTATCGTACTGCGAAACTCCCGCCTCTTCAACCAGCGCCTTGTTACCCTGAAATTTTAAGATATCTCTTTGTCTTGTTGTGCTCCGAAAACTCTCTCCATCTCAACCTGCACCTTGCTATCCCAAAATTACAACACGCGCATATACTCCCACCTCCTACCAAATCCTGACACGCAAAATTCCCGTGATACCCCTGAACCGAAAGAACCACCAGGTTCAAATCGGTGGGGTTACTTTCATAACTTACCCCACATTTTGGACAAGCGCTTCCCTAAGCCATGGTTCCCCCCTTCCATCCCCTCGCTCCCATTCATACATCGAGGCCGCGAAAACTCGTGAAGCCCCACATCCTCCTCCATCCACCCACCCAGCCGGAGCCTCTTCCCCGACGATGTCATCCACAGCAACACCTCGACGTCCCTCATCCACCACACTGGATGAGCATCCATCGTCGATCACGACATCCCGTCGGTTCAACCACCCCGTCCTCCACCTCCAAGGAGCTGCCCCGACGTTCCCCTCGTCTTTCGTGCCACCTCCATTCCCACACTGTTGTCTTCACCTGCACCACCGGAAGAGCACCATCATCACCGATTCCTCGGAAGAAGCTAAGGCCTAATCGGCGCCACCAATGAGGTTCTACACTAATTGTTGTATTTTCTTCTTGATTAGATCTCATGGTGCTGCCGGCGCTCGGTCCCGAGTCGACATGGCACTGCTACATCTACGACAGCGTCGCCGGCCACTTTCTCCATGGCGTCGCTCCCTCGGTGATGACGTCAACATCAGTAGGAGCAGATGCTGCTTTGTCTCTCGCTAGCGCTGCTTCTCTGCTCTTTCTCTCGGTCCCCTTCATGCTTTGCTCTGCTCTTGCTCTTGCTCGCGCTGCTATTTTGCATCTAGCACTTGTGGTTATGTGTTTTACATCATCTATTGGAGATGCTATTAGAATTCCACTTAGGTTAATGTTGTCTCTCTTGTCCTGCTTCAGCCTTGGCGTCGTACAACTCATCGGAGCTGCTCCAATGATGCAACCCTCCATCACAGCGGAGTAGTACCCCTGGCTCCATCTCCAGACGCCTAAGATCTTCTTCCCCTCCTCCGACAGGCAATCAGTCGAAGCATCCTCACCAACCAACCCAATCATGCTGAGATCGACATGGCTTCGCCAAATAGGTTGTACACTTGTTGCATCACCTTTTTACTCCACATGTTACATATATTGTCCACTGATCACACGTAGTAACGCGAAATACGATTAGTTTCCTCTACTATATGACAAGCAGTGAGGTACCAGACAACATAGCTATCATTCCATCATTATTAATTTTTGCGCGTTTGAGCTGTGCATTTGTAGATGGGTCTGGGAGTTGATCTAGTAGGGTAGTGGCCCGGGTCCAAAGTAGTAGAAGTAGCACAAAAACATTTTTTGAGTGTAGGATTTTCCCTGTTCAAGCCTACCTACTAGAATCGCCAGTGCTTGAAAGAAAAAGTGAAGGAAAAACATAGGAATTGGAAAGTTTCCTATGGTACTACTATTCATGCATTTGGTACAATGGAATGGAGCAAAGGAAAAATGTAGGATTTGTTACTTCAGTGTCTCCTTGAAAGAAAAATCATAGGAATTTTAATATCCACTTGTCCTCCTTTTCAAATTCCTATTCATGAAGCACAAGACTAAGAGATTGTAGCATTACCGTACATTTTCTTATGGTTCGACTTAATCTCACCATGCTTCTTTGCATCCTGTGATCTTCCAATTCTTGTGAACCAAACACCCAGATTGGCAGAAATCCTATGTTTTTGAATTCTCTATTTTGCACGTGCATTCCTAGCCTATTCATGTGGTATTTCCTATCCCCGCATTGTTGGAATCCTCCAATTCAAACAATCCCTTACAGAATTACTTCTGTGATAGATATGTGTCATAGAAAACTTTGTGTGTTTTGTCCCGCTCCTATTGCATTATGGTCCACCCTAGATCAGCTGCTCCAACAACGGGCGGGTTCACCACAGCAGGGATCCGCCCTCTAGACCGTCTTTCACTACCTTAGATCTTCTTCCTTGCCGCTGGCAACCATGACAACTGCGTTACCATCACCAACTGAGCAGATGACCTTGAGGACTACATGGGTCCGCAAGAGAGGTCACACTCTTTTGTGTATGCTTTCATTATGCATCGCTTAATATGATGACATGCTACATTATCATCCTGTTCATCTATTAGACTCCGAGTCAAGTCCAAACTAATGCTCAAACTTGAGTTTTTAAATGGTTGTCGGGTACATATTGGGGCAGCAATCAATACTATTTGTCTACTATCTGGTTAATCTCGGGTGTTTACTATGAGTTTCATGTTGGGTGGAAACAAACACAAAGGAGCAATTATCTGTATTTTAACTAAAGCTATTATCTGCCCGCTATAATTAGTTTTGGTTCTATCCATAGTTTGCTACCATCACTCTGGATTTCTGCATGAACTCCTTACATAATCTCACTCTGTTTTATTCCTATGCATGCCAGTTATTGTACACAATGGTACTAAACATGTAGACCAAAAGAGACGAGCCTTGCGTGGCAATAAAATTTCGTCCAGACATCACTCCATGGTCGGCGCAAAATAAATGCCCTCCCCAATTCCAGATTGTAATCAAGAGGAAGATAACTGTTCAGAGGGGGATTCAGAGGGAGCAGACCACTCCTATTTACCCCCTAAGGTCTTTTTCTCTAACTTGGCATGCTCATGTTGGTCATATGATGCATATGGTGCCTTGCATTGCTTACTTTATACATAAAATATGTCATCAACTTACTTTAGACATGCGTTGTGTAAATGCCATCTGTTTAGTTTCTATATCATATATGTGAGTCATGCAATGCCATCTTGTTCAGCCAGGCATCATATATGTGAATTTTGCAATGCCATCCTAGTTAGCCAGTCATCTTATATGTGAATTATATCAAGCCATCCTTTTTTATTATATATTAAATGTGTCAACAAGTTTAGTATATTCAATTACTCTTCCTGTGCATCAGCCATTCGACACGGTCATGGGAAAATCTGGAGTGAAAACAAGGTCTTCAGAGAAGACAATGCTATATGACGAAGCGCATGTCTTGAAGGTTACGGATAGCTCCTCAGAGGAGGATTCAGAGACAAATGACCAGTCGTATTTCCCCCCTAAGGTGCATGCTCTAACTTGGCAGGGTTATCTTGCTCATATCGTGCATAGGTGTCTTGCATGGGCATGTCATTTGCTTAGTCTAGACATGCTTTGTGTGAATGCCACATGTTTAGTGTCTAATTACCATATATGTGAATTTTGCAATGCCATCTTGTTGAAAGACATTATATATGTGAATTATGCAATGCTATCTCCTTAGTTGACACATCATATATGTGATTGCCCTCTACTCACTTGCTTAGTATATAAAACATATATTCGAATTATATCATGCCATGATGTTTACATAGACAGCTTGTATCTGAATTATGGCATGCCAACTGATTTTCTAAAGACATAATCTAGCTATATCATATCATCTTGTTTACATAGTCATCATATTTTGAATTATGCCAGCATGTTTCCATCGATGACATGTTTGTGAATTATGGCATGCCAACGACTTTAATAGACACATCATATAGTTATATCATGTCATCCTCTTTACATAGTCATCATATTTTGAAGTATGTCATTCCATCTTGTTTAGTTAGCCATCATATATGTGAAATTATGTAATGCTATCCTATTTAATTAGCTATCATATATGTGAAATTATGTTACACCATCCTGTTTGGTTAGACAACATAAATGTGAATTATTTCATGCCATGTTTTCTTCCCAACAATCCATTGCTCCTGTCTATCTTACAATGTGTGTACATTCAAGTTCTTTTCCTGTTTATCAGCCATTTGATTTTGAGGGGGTTATGGCAGTATTTATGGGAGTAAAAACACGGTCTTCCGAAAATATCGTGCTGCCCGTCGATGGAGATTGTACCCCTACCCAGTTGGATAGAGAACCAGCTACACCCTTTCTAACCGCAACCCCAGCAGATAGTAACCAAGTTCTAGTAGACACAGCACCGTCTCCACCACAAAGCACCCAAACATGAGCAGTTAGTAAGGCAACTGCAGTGCATAAAGCACGAGGACCACCACTCCGAACCCCAAGTCAACGCTTAAAGCAGAAGAAGAATTGTTCTCAGGTCAGGTTCCGTACCTATGGTTCATACCCCTTTGCTCTTGCATCACTGTATTTACTCATACCAACTAATTTCAAATTTGAAGGATACAACTGAAACTCCAATGGTGTAACAAGTATCTTTTAAACATGTTTCTTTAATGTGTTTGTTGTTGTAACTTGCTCTATGTTGATTTCAGCTTCAATTGAATAAGCAGTTATGTTCTCATGCCATGCACATTACAAGTGTTGTTATTGATGTGTAGTTTCCCACACTTATATTTTGTCTATGCTGCTTTGTATTAAACAGATATGATTTGAACTGTCTCTATCTTTATTTGGCAACATAAACTAGCATCATATAGACCATACAGTGACCATACAACATAGATATATGTTTGTTTCATGCTGTTATCATGTCCACCTTACTACTGAACTAGTTTACCAAAATGAGTTTCATATACAACATGATCATCCTATGATCTGTCTGCTTGTTTCTCTTTTAGAATGCGGACAAAATATTGGAGAAGAGTACCCCGTTATGCAATGGTAAAGGAAGTAATACAGATAAGGTTCAAGATAGTGAGACATCCCTGTTGGTCTCCAAGAAAGTTGATAAAAACTATACTGAAGACACTGAGACAACCTCAAAGTTCTATCTTGATGTAGTGTTCGAGTTACTGGCCACTACTGCTGGCACCAACTCTTCGAACTCGTTGCCTGAATCAGTTCGGCTTCTTGAGTCTCAACTTCAAGTTGAAAGAAATCGATCAGATGTGCTATGATAGGAAGGCTAAGGACTAAGGAAGTCCCTGCAGAATTCAGATGCATACTTTGTGGTGCAACAACAAGCGCTAGAGGACTTGAGCGCCAAACGAGAGAAAGCTAATAAGCTTGCTAAGCGTCTTGCTAGCACGATGGATACCTAGGATATTGTTTCTTGAGTTCTTGTGAAGTGGTTTTAGTGTTGGACTTGTTTTGCTGGCGGTGTTTATTTGCACTAGTCGCCAACTGTGACAACCATTGTATGTAATATGCTAACTTGTTCCCCATATTTGCATTGGTGGCAAACTTTGATGCCCAATGGATGTAATATGTGTAATAGCCATGATAGCCTAGCGTAAGTTGCTTTCTTATTTTATTTCCTTGTTCTCTAGTTAATTTATTTGCTTGTAGTCAGTGCAGTTCTTTTTCTGCGGTTTGCTAGTGGCCGCAATAACCTATTTTTTAAAACTAGGACACAATAACCATGGGCTACATATTTACTGTAGTGACCATGGGCCTCCTATGGGCCGTAGAAAAAGTGGGCCTTCTACGAGCCATAGAAACAATGGGCTTTCTATGGGCTGTAGAAACAATGGGCCTTCTATGGGTGTCGGGGAAACTGATCCACGAACACCTATGGGGATCGGCGGACCGAACCCCTTTCGGTTCGGTGAGGGCGGAGGTTGAACAAAGAGCAGAACGAGGCAGTACACGCGGGCGGTTTTACCCAGCTTCGGGCCGCACGGATGCGTAAAACCCTACTGCTGCTTGTTTGTGTGTATTCTATCTCTGCTCAGGAGTGATTGGCGCTATCAGACTGAGCGTGGGAGTGTTTCTGGTGTTTCGAATGAGCCGAACCAGCCGAACCCCCTCTGCGTTGCGCCTGGGCCTCCTTTTATACTTTCAAGGGGTCACCAACAGGTGGCAACGTAGACTAGAAGGGTAAAAATAGAAAAGGATGCGGTAGGTGCAGCTACCGCTACTGTGGATACAGTGCACCCTACCTAACTCTGACGGCAGGGGACAAGGGCATTAAATGCCTGTCTGAGTCTCCTAAACAGTGCAAAAGGTGACTGTTAGGAGTGCCACCGTTTGCCACGATGGGCTTCTCTTCATCTCCGCTTGCCACCACGTACCCCTAGCTGCACGGCCTCCTACCACGTGTGCTTGGGAGAGTCCTAGAGCGACACGTTAGCAGGTGTGGTGGAGCGCGGGCACGAAGTGGGGGTTTCCCGCGGCAAGCTCCTTGCCGCGGTCGTCGTCTTGTCGCGTCCGGAAGCTTGTCGCTCGCCGGATCTTGCCGGGACGCAGGGCGTGTCGCGGCAAGCTTTCTTGGTATGCCTTGAGTGGCCTTCCCGGCAAGCTCCTCTTGCCGGGGTCTTGTCTCTTCCCGGCAAGATCCTCTTGCCGAGACCTTGGTTGGCCTTCCCGGCAAGCTCCTATTGCCGGGGCCTTGGCTCTTCCCGGCAATATCCTTTTGCCGGGGCCTTGGTTGGCCTTCCCGGCAAGCTCCTCTTGCCGGGGCCTTGGTTGGCCCTCCCGGCAAGCTCCTCTTGCCGGGGCCTTGGTTTGTGTACTTTGTTCTTGAATGGTCTTCAAGGCAGCCACGGAGGGTCTTGGCGGTCACCCGGCAAGCCTTGCCGCGGGGTGCTGCAACTGCCCGTGCACGAGTTCGGGATACTAGGGTACCCCTACTCTAGTACACCGACAGGAGCCCCCGGGCCTGGGCCATACACGGTGCCGAGCGCTGTTGGGCCAGGCCCAAAACAGTGCACGGGAACGCGCGGCCTAGGTCACGCCGCATATCTCTCCGCTCCCACTGCGCACGCCCAGAACGGCACGCGTCAAACGCGACGTCGTGGATGACGCGGGCGGCGTGCGCGGGGCCAAGCTCCTCGAGCATGCGTCAGGCCACGATGATGAGGACGGTTCGTGCCCTCCTCCCTGAACGGAGCTAGGCGTGGGGGCGTGGTGCATTTACTGGACGGGGCCGGTGCGCGGTTTTCGGGACACCCACTCCCCGCGATCACGGGGCGGAGCGAGGCCGCCTCATCTGTCGCCTTGGTTCTGCATCCCCGCCACGCGGCTTCCATGCGCTTGGGGTCACGGATGATGGAAGGAGAAGCTCTGGATGGGGAGGTGCTTGCCTCCGCCGGGTTGTCGATCGTCGACGCGCCGGGAAGCAGCAGCGGCGAGCCTGAGGAGGAGCGGCTGCTACGGAGGCTGCTGGTGCTCTACCGCGCCCGCCAGGTCAAGTTGGAGTCCCGGGAAGCGCTTGTCGTGAGGGCGAGCGTGGACATAGAGAAGCGCGCGGAGGAGCTCCGGGGTCTTCGCCAAGAAACTCTCCGGGCCTTGGCGGAGGAGCGGGAGCAGCTTGCTGAGGAGTGGAAGGCCTTCCTCCTCGAGAAAGCTGAGGCCGAAGAGCAGCAGCGGCTCACCGGCGAGAAGCTGTACGCGCGAGAAGGCGAGCTGACTCAGCGGAAAGTGAACCTCGACAGCCACGAAGAGGAGCTTGCCGCGCGCGAACGGGCACTTGGCGGGATGCTCCAAGAGGCAAAGGATGCGGCTGCGGCTGCCGAGGCCGCCAAGAAAGAATTGGAGGTAAAGGTGGCGCAGCTAGAAGCTGATCTGAAGGTTGGTGGCGAAGAGCTTGCCGCGCTCAAGCTAGAGCGCGAGAAGGACGCCCTTGCCCACGGTGAGCTGCAGGACCAACTCTCCGAGAAGGGCAAAGAGCTGCGTGCCGCCACGGATTCCAATGCTGATTCGGAGCTGAAGCTGGCCACCTTGACGGAGACGTTGGACAGCGCTAGGAAACGGGAGGCAGACTTGAAGAAAGACATCAAGGCCAATGATGCGCTGCTGGCGAGGGCCGCCGAAACCCAGAATCTCCTTAGAGATACCGTGGAGCTCTGGACGGAGGGCCTCGTGAATATTGCTGCAGTCATCGAAGAGGAGCTAGTGCATTTGGGGGTGGAAGGCTTCGGGTACTCCTCCGACGAGAACCTCCAACCCAGCGCCAAGCTCACTCTGTTCTTCAAAGGCGTGGCGGCGGCGCTCTAGCAACTCCGGGAACGGATCCCAAAGCAGTTGGCCGACGAGTCACGCTCGATTTGTGCCGGAGTTCTGGAGAAGGTGCTGGTGAAGGTGGCCTTCCGCAATCCGGGCCTCAACCTCACCAACGTCCTCAAGAAGCTGCCGGCGGACGCTGATCTTGACGCACTTAAGGCCCTCGTCGCACCCATTGTGGACAGGGTGAACGAGGTCAAAAGGGTTGACGGCGGCCACGTAGATTAGGCCGTCCGTTTTCTTGTTTCCTTGTCGCTGCCGCCATGTCATGGGAACACTTTATTAGAGGCGCGACAAGTTATTTTTGTAATATAACTCTATCTTAGGCAAAAAAATTGATGTGTTACTTCCTTTACTCGACTCTTGGCCTTGTATGGTTCTGCCCTACGCTTTCTAGGGAAACTTGCCGGTGCAGGCACCCTTGCCGCGAGCGCCGAGTGCGGAATTTCAGCAGCCTGCTGGCGGGGTCGCTACCGACAAGCAACCTTGTCGCAACTAGTTGCAGCTCTCTTAAGTTGTTGAGCGAACTCGAAACAAAGTAAGGGCGCTAGCAGCTCACTTAAGTTGCTGAGCGGACTCGAAGCAAAGTAAGGGCGCTAGCAGCTCACTTAAGTTGTTGAGCAGGCTCGAAACAAAATAAAGGCGCAACTAGCTACGAGTTGGTTCCTCCGCGCACAGGTTTTCCATACAAAGCACGGTCGTTCAAGGAAAATAACTCAAAAACTTAAAAAACTGATTGCTCAAGCTTTAGCAACTTAGCTTTTCTGTTCTGCTTCCCGGCAAGGAGAAACTTTCTTGAACGGCCTGGTCCACACCATTATCTTCTCCTTCCCCCCCGGTAAACCTTGTGGGCAAGGGAACCTTCCTTCTTTTGAGAAAGAAACAGAGAAATAAAGTAATGATATGGAGCCTTGGGCTCGTTATCGCTTACCGGGGTCTGGTGCTGCACAAAGTGTCAGATAACATATGCGAAAAAGGATTATAGCATAAAAGAAAGCTGACAAGATGTGCGGGGCACATGAACTTTACTGGTGCACGGGGTCTGCGCCCGGCTTTGTACAAAGGATTACATGCAACAGCGGCAAGACTTGTACAAAAGGTGGTTGCTGGAAAATCTTCCGGCAACCGCGCCTTACGGGTAAAACTTACGAAGATGTTCAATGTTCCAGGAGTTGCTCACTGAAATGCCATCTTCGGTCTCAAGGCGGACAGCGCCGGGCCTAGTGACTCGTTTCACCCGATAAGGGCCTTCCCACTTCGGTGTCAACTTGTTGGAATTCTTGGCGGACTGAACGCGCCGAAGAACAAGGTCGCCTTCCTCGAAGCTTCTGGCTTTTACTTTGCGGCTAGGTAGCGACGCAAAGCTTGCTGGTAGCGAGCGGCTCGCACAGCAGCCTGAAGACGGTCTTCCTCAAGGAGGAGCGCGTCATCTTGTCGCAGCTGCTCTTGCTCGAGCTCATCATAAGCGAGCACTCGAGGTGACCCGTATACGAGTTCCGTGGGGAGAACTGCCTCCGCTCCGTAGACTAGAGCGAAGGGCGTCTGGCCAGTGGCTCGATTTGGCGTCGTTCTGATCGACCAAAGAACCACCGGCAGCTCCTTGATCCAGTTTCTTCCGCACTTGTGCAGCCTATCGAAAGTTCTGGTCTTGAGGCCTCGCAGCACTTCAGCATTTGCCCTCTCTGTTTGACCGTTGCTTCTTGGATGAGCAACAGAAGCGAAGCAGACCTTGGCGCCAAGGTCTTGGACGTACTGCATGAAGGTGCGGCTCGTAAATTGCGTGCCGTTGTCGGTGATGATCCTGTTCGGGATCCCGAAAAGGCAAACAATCAACCTGAAGAACTTGACTGCTGATTGTGCTGTCACCTTCCTCACTGGTTCCACTTCTGGCCACTTTGTGAACTTGTCGATTGCAACGTACAAGAACTCAAAGCCCCCGACAGCTCGGGGGAAGGGCCCGAGGATGTCGAGCCCCCAGACCGAAAATTGCCAGGATAAAGGGATCGTCTGGAGAGCTTGAGCTGGCTGGTGTATCTGTTTGGAATGGAACTGGCACGCTTCACACTTGGTTACTTGTGCAGTTGCATCCTGGAGGGCTGTCGGCCAGAAGAAGCCTTGTCGGAATGCTTTGCCGACAAGTTCTCTTGCGCCAATGTGGTGACCACATATGCCTCCATGTATCTCTGCCAACAGCTGTTGTCCATCTTCCTGGCGAATGCACTTCAATTTCACACCGTTGAGTCTTATTCTGTATAGTGTGCTGTCGACAAACTTGTACATACTTGACTGCCGGGCTACTTTTTCAGCTTCTTCTTGCCCTTCGGGAAGCTCTTCCGTCTGAAGGAAACGGACAAGCTGCTGCGCCCATGCTGGAGCTTGCGGCTCGACAACAAGGACTAAAGGCATGTCTGTTGCTGCGGGAACATCCGCTTCTACGGCAAGAACCTGTGGTTCTGCCGGAGCGTGATATTCCCCGGCAAGCTTGCCGGAGCAAAACTTGTCGGGAGCGTTTGCTTCGACAGAACAAACCATAAGGTTTGCCGGAGCAGACTGCCCCTCAGCATCCTTGGTGTTGATCTTGGGGACTTTCTTGGCGGCGGCTTCGGGGAGCTCTTCCGGAGAGTAGTCACCAGAAACCAACTTCCTCTTCTTATTCTGTCCAGTTGATGGTGTCACGGATGGTTGAGTCAGCTTGAGCACAAAGATCCCTGGTTCCACAGGCAACTTTAGTGCAGCGCACTTTGACAGGCCATCTGCAATGTCATTCTGAGCTCTTGGAATATGCTCCATTTATAGGCCGTCAAAGCGCTCTTCTAGCTTCCTCACTTCATCAACATATGCTTCCATCAACGGACTCTGGTAGTTCTTGTTCACTTGGCGGACGACAAGCTGTGAGTCACCCCTGATAATGAGCTTCTTGATCCCAAGGTCGGCTGCGATTCTGAGACCGGCAAGCAATCCTTCATACTCTGCAGTATTGTTGGTTGCTTGCTCTTTGGGAAAGTGCATTTGGACTACGTACTTGAGGTGCTCTCCGGTGGGTGCGACAAGCAGCACGCCAGCACCGGCGCCTTGCAGCGAGAAGGCACCATCAAAGTACATCAGCCACTCTTTGCTTGTCTCCTTGACGGGGATGCTCGTCTCTGGTATTTCTTCGTCCGGGGTTGGCGTCCACTCTGCTATGAACTCTGCCAATGCCCTGCTTTGGATAGTTGCAGTGCTCTCAAACTTGAGGCCAAAGCTTGACAGTTCCAATGCCCACTCGACAATCCTGCCTGTTGCTTCTGGATTCTGCAGTATCCTCTTCAGCGGAAAGCGAGTGATGACTGTGAACTCGTGTGCCTGGAAGTAATGGCGCAGCTTTCTCGAGGCCATGAGAAGGCCGAAAAGCAATTTTTGCACACCAGGGTACCTCGACCTAGCCCCCTGGAGAAGGGAGCTGACAAAGTAAACTGGGCGCTGCACCATCTTCTTCTGCACGTCCTTGCACGTCTGCGCAGATCTATCTTTGTCGGGACCAGAGCTTGCCGGACCAGAGCTTGTCGGAGAAGCCCCCTGCTTGTCGCTGGATTCACTTGCCGCGGTTGCTGGCTCATCGTCCGCCTCCCTCTCCGCTACTAACGCAGCACTAACCACTTGATTGGTTGCCGCTAGGTACAGCAGCAACTTCTCTTGTGGCTTAGGTGCAACAAGTATTGGAGTGGAGGACAGGTACCTCTTCAAGTCCTGCAGCGCAGCCTCCGCTTCCGGAGTCCATTTCATTGGACCTGCCTTTTTCAATATTTTGAAAAACGGCAGGGCGCGCTCAGCAGACTTAGAGATAAACCTGCTGAGAGCAGCCACGCAACCGGCAAGTCTTCGGACATCCTTGACTCGCTTCGGTGCTTCAATCTGCTCGATGGCCTTAATCTTGTCGGGGTTGGCTTGAATTCCCCGCTGAGACACAAAGAACCCGAGAAGCTTGCCGGAAGGGACTCCAAACACGCACTTCTCGGGGTTGAGCTTGAGGTTGATCTTGCGCAGATTTGCAAAAGTTTCTTCTAAATCTTGGATCAGGGTAGCCTTGTCCTTACTCTTGACCACTATATCATCCATTTAGGCTTCCACATTTCTGTGTATCTGTGGCTCAAAAGCGACATGGACTACTCTTGCAAATGTTGAACCAGCATTCTTCAACCCAAAGGGCATCCGTACAAAACAGTATGTGCCACAAGGGGTGATAAATGCGGTTTTTTCCTCATCCTCTTCTGCCATGAAGATTTGATGGTATCCTGAATACGCGTCAAGAAATGAAAGCAAATCACATCCAGCTGTGGAGTCAGCAATCTGGTCAATGCGCGGCAAGGGAAATGGATCTTTGGGACAAGATTTATTGATATCAGTGAAGTCTATACAAAGCCTCCATTTCCCGTTCGCCTTGCGCACAACTACAGGATTGGCCAACCACGTGGGATGGAGCACTCCCCTGACAAGGCCTGCTGCTTCCAATTTCCTGATCTCTTCTGCGATGAACTCTTGGCGCTCCACTGCCTGCTTCCTGACTCTCTGCTTGACGGGCCGCGCATGAGGACAGACGACAAGGTGGTGCTCAATTACTTTCCTGGGAACACCGGGGATATCTGACGGTTACCATGCAAACACGTCGACATTCGTCCACAGGAAAGCAATGAGCGCGCTTTCCTATTTGGGGTCAAGTGTGGCACTGATGGTGAAGGTACCAACAGTGCCGTCCTCCTTGGTGGACACCTTCTTGGTCTCGGGTGGAGCTGCCATCGTCTTCTTGCACTTGCCGGTGGAGCTCGATGGTGCGTCCTCGACGGTAGCGCAGCACTCTGAAGAGGTGCGCTTGCCGGAGTGGGCATCAGAGCTCTTGCCGGACTTGGCCTTCTTCTTCCCCCCGGGAGCTTCAGCGGCAAGTGTGTGGTGATCAGCTGCGGCTGCTGCTTCCCGGTAGATCTTGTCGGCGCAGATAAGGGCATCCTTCTTGTCGCCGGGGACAGAGATGACACTTATCGGGCCTGGCATTTTGAGCACGTTGTATGCATAGTGAGAGGCTGCCATAAACTTGGCGAGCGTTGGACGACCAAGGATCCCATTGTAGGGCAATGGAAAATCGGCAACGTCAAATGTGACCCTCTCAGTTCTGAAATTCAGCTCGTTGCCAAATGTGACCGGCAGCGTGATCTTCCCTTTCGGCTTGCTCCTTCCCGGGTTGATTCCTTGGAATGTGCCGGTCTCTTCGAGCTCGCTGTCAGGGATCTGGAGTTTGTGAAGGACCGCGGAGGAGATGAGATTCAAGCCGGCCCCGCCGTCAACTAGCATCTTTGTGACCTTGAGGTTGCGGATAGTTGGTGAAACCAACATCGGCAAGCACCCGACCGCAGTTACGCGATCAGGGTGATCCCCAATGTCGAAGATGATAGGCGTGCTGGACCATTTCAGGGGCTTGCGTGACTCTATGGATGGCTCCGCTGCATTCACTTCCCGCATCCACTGCTTGAGCTGGCGGTGCGAAGTATGCAGAGAGGCGCCACCGTCAACGCACAGGACCTCTATGGCTTTCTGAAATTCCTGCTCATCGGCCTCATCATCATCCACGTCTTCGTCATCGTCGTCATCTTCATCCTTGTCGCGACCGCGGGGAGGTCTATCTCCTTGCCGCTGCTTGGCCTTGCCGCGGCGTCCTCCCCGGCCAGGGCATTTCTTGCCAGATCCACCGGTTCCTTCCTGGGCCTTCTCTTTATCGCGTCGCTCGTATTCAGCTTTCTGCTGCTCAGCAAGCTGTTCGACCTTCTTGCAGTTCTGGAGATCGTGACCCTTGGTGCGGTGAATCTTGCAATACTGCCTGCCGGAGCTGTCCTGCTTGTCGGCGGCCGCCACAGGATGGGCCTCCTTGTCGGAGCCACCAGCTTCCTTGGCGCCACCTCCGTTGCCGGTCTGCTCGACAGCTAATACTTCCTTGCCCTTATTCCTTTTGTTGTTCTGCCGCCGGCCTTTCCTTGCCGGGGCGGCATCCTCACTGTCAGATCCTCCTGCTCCTGTACTCTCTCCGGGGAGCCTCCTCCCCTCTTCAGCGCGTGCACACTTGTCAGCCAGGGCGTAAAGCTCGCTGACGTCTCTGATCTTACACATCGCCATCTCCTCCCTCATCCTTCGGTTTCGCACGTTCTGATGGAACGCGCTGATGATCGCGGCGGGGTGGACGTCTGGGATGTTGTGCTGTACGCGGCTGAATCTCTGAATGTACTTGCGCAGTGGCTCTCCTTCCTTCTGGGCGAGTAGATGAAGATCGCTCTCTTGGCCATGTGGCTTGTGGCCGCATGTAAAGGCGCCGACAAACTGATGGCACAGATCAGCCCAGGAGGATATGGAGTTGTCCGGCAAGTGCATGAGCCAGGATCTGACATTGGGCTTGAGCACCAGCGGGAAGTAGTTGGCAAGGATCTTGTCATCTCGTCCCCCGGCAGCCTGCACCGCAATGGTGTAGATGCTGAGGAACTCCGACGGGTGCGTCTTGCTGTCGTACTTCTCCGGCACGTCTGGCTTGAAATTCTTTGTGCTGGGCCGCTGGACTTGCCGAAGCTCACGGGTGAACGCAGGACAACCTACCGCGTACGGCAGATCGCCTGGTTCCCCTGGCGCATGCATGTCAATAGAGAGCCTAGCGCGCTTGTCGGATTGACGTCGCGCTTCTCTTCGGCGCTCGATGCGGGTTCGAGCGTCTTCTTGTTGTCGTTCATGGAGAACTTGGCGCTGGTCGCAACGAGATCGTGGGTCCGACGACGCGGTGGAGCCGCTGTTGGGGTGGACCCGGCGAGTCGGCGATTTTGGCCTTCGTAGTGGAGAGTAGTGGAGAGTGCATGGAAGTCGCACCTCCCTCAGTCTTGTTGCCATCGGCTCGCGTCCGGCTGTCCTGCCGCGGCAGCGAGGTGCTTGGTCGCCGCGCAGTGTCGCCGTTAGCGAAGCCGATGAGGCTCTGGATAGTGGCCCTCCATTCGTCGGTCTTGTCCGCCATCGGAGGATATTCCAGGAGCAGCTGGGCCCGCGCCAAGGCTTCTGCTGGGGTGGTGGGCGGCGGAGGTGAACGGTGCGAGGAGAGGGGCGTGCTCGGACTCCTAACCAAGTTAGGAGGAGCAGCGTCCCGTCCCGGCGACCGCACCTCGCTGGGGCCGGCATGCTGGCGTGCATGCTGGTCTTGAACGCCACGCGAACCACCATCTTGATCTTGGGTCAGCGGACGTATGGCGCTGCGAACGCTATGACGCTGCTGGTCCCGCGCCTCCTGAGAGGGACG
This sequence comes from Triticum dicoccoides, assembly GCF_002162155.2. Classification (NCBI taxonomy): domain Eukaryota; kingdom Viridiplantae; phylum Streptophyta; class Magnoliopsida; order Poales; family Poaceae; genus Triticum; species Triticum dicoccoides. The sequence goes on from NC_041388.1 coordinate 171,000,642, forward strand.
CGGTGCGCGCATGGACGCCGAGGTCTGTGCCGCCTTGTCCTTGGACTTGGCAGCGCTGTGGGCACCCTCGTCGACGCCCATTCCTCCGCCGGCGTCCACTCCACCACCCGTTTGTTCCGGAGGCGGTGGAAGCGACGCAGACGGAACAGCTGCCTCCGAATCCTTCTTCTTCGGTGGCATGTCAATGAAGACGATGAAGATTTAGCTTGCGTGCACGCTGGATCGGGTTTGCACAATCTCGACGCCCCCTACCTGGCGCTCCAAAGATGTCGGGGAAACTGATCCACGAACACCTATGGGGATCGGCGGACCGAACCCCTTTCGGTTCGGTGAGGGCCGAGGTTGAACAAAGAGCAGATCGAGGCAGTACACGCGGGCGGTTTTACCCAGCTTCGGGCCGCACGGATGCGTAAAACCCTACTACTGCTTGTTTGTGTGTATTCTATCTTTGCTCAGGAGCGATTGATGCTATCAGACTGAGCGTGGGAGTGTTTCTGGTGTTTCGAATGAGACGAACCGGCCGAACCCCCTCTACGTTGCGCCTGGGCCTCCTTTTATACTTTCAAGGGGTCACCGACAGGTGGCAACGTAGACTAGAAGGGTAAAAATAGAAAAGGATGCGGTAGGTGCAGCTACCGCTACTGTGGATACAGTGCACCCTACCTAACTCTGACGGCAGGGGACAAGGGCATTAAATGTCTGTCTGAGTCTCCTAAACAGTGCAAAAGGTGACCGTTAGGAGCGCCACCGTTTGCCACGATGGGCTTCTCTTCATCTCCGCTTGCCACCATGTACCCCTAGCTGCACGGCCTCCTGCCACGTGTGCTTGGGAGAGTCATAGAGCGACATGTTAGCAGGTGTGCTGGAGCGCGGGCACGAAGTGGGGGTTTCCCGCGGCAAGCTCCTTGCCGCGGCGGTCGTCTTGTCGCGTCCGGAAGCTTGTCGCTCGCCGGATCTTGCCGGGACGCAGGGCGCGTCGCGGCAAGCTTTCTTGGTATGCCTTGAGTGGCCTTCCCGGCAAGCTCCTCTTGCCGGGGTCTTGTCTCTTCCCGGCAAGATCCTCTTGCCGAGGCCTTGGTTGGCCTTCCCGGCAAGCTCCTCTTGCCAGGGCCTTGGCTCTTCCCGGCAAGATCCTTTTGCCGGAGCCTTGGTTGGCCTTCCCGGCAAGCTCCTCTTGCCAGGGCCTTGGTTGGCCCTCCCGGAAAGCTCCTCTTGCCGGGGCCTTGGTTTGTGTACTTTGTTCTTGAATGGTCTTCAAGGGAACCACGGAGGGTCTTGGCGGTCACCCGGCAAGCCTTGCCGCGGGGTGCTGCAACTGCCCGTGCATGAGTTCGGGATACTAGGGTACCCCTACTCTAGTACACCGACAATGGGCCGTAGAATCAATGGGCCTTCTATGGTCCATATGATCGATTGGCCAAACATGGGCCAATAAGAGACCACATTATGGGCCGTAAATGGGCTAGAGTTGGAATTGTCTATTCATGGGCCGACCATAATGGGTCGTCATTGATCGGTCGTATATGATCACACTATGAAAATGGCCCAATGGATTAACAGGCCACAAACAGGCCGACTTTAACCACGGGCTCAATTTGGCACACAACCGGAACAAGCCAGTAACAGACCATAAGTAATTGAATGCTATAAATCATCCCAAGAATAAATGGGCCCTGAGAAGGCCGAAAGATAACACGGGCTGGAAACGGCCCAATAGAATAATTCACCATTAATGGGTATAAAGAGATAACTATTCACTACTGGCCAGTTTCACCACGGGCCGTTAATGGGCCAAGAGTTACAAAGGGCCTCATATGGGCCGAAAGACGTCATGGGCCGAAAGTTACAACGGGTTGGAATCATATTGGACGGCCTAGATGACGCTACAGGGCCTAATTAGGATAGGCCATTGTCAGTGTCAAAACCGGCGGATCTCGGGTAGGGGGTCTCGAACTGTGCGTCTAAGGCGGATGGTAACAGGAGGCAGGGAACACGATGTTTTACCCAGGTTTGTGCCCTCTTGATGGAGGTAAAACCCTACGTCCTGCTTGATTTATTCTTGATGATATGAGTATTACAAGAGTTGATCTACCACGAGATCGGAGAGCCTAAACCCTAAATGCTAGCCTATGGTATGATTGTATGTTGTCATACGGACTAAAACCCTCTGGTTTATATAGACACCGGAGGGGGCTAGGGTTACACAAGGTCGGTTACAAAGGAGGAGATATACATATCCGTATTGCCTAGCTTGCCTTCCACGCCAAGTAGAGTCCCATCCGGACACGAGATGAAGTCTCCAATCTTGTATCTTCATAGTCCAATAGTCGGGCCAAAGGATATAGTCCGTCTGTCTGGAGACCCCTAATACTGGACTCCCTCAGTAGCCCCTGAACCAGGCTTCAATGACGATGAGTCCTGCGCGCAGTGTTGTCTTCAGCATTGCAAGGCGGGTTCCTCCTCCGAATACACCTCGGAAGAATTTGAATACAAGGATAGTGTCCGACCCTGCAAAATAAGTTCCACATACCACCATAGAGAGAATAAATCCAATCTGCTGACACGTTTTGGCAACATGATGTTATGTCAAGGCCCGGTGATTATTCGAACCGTTTCCTTTAACAAGCCCCGCACATAACGCGAGGCAGTTTCTTGACATGTCTTGCCAAGTAGGGATCGTGTCCCTCTTATTACAGGATTCTCATTAATACGGGCGTGGGTAACCCAACTGCGCCATCGATTATGGCGCTTGCAGAGCAAGCGAGTTTTACCAGGCTAGCGGGGGCGTATAGTTTCGGCTACCTTTATAAAGGGATAAGGTTTAACCTTTCTCTACCCACGCCTTCTTCCTCCTTGCTCATCCGTTCTTACGCACTCGAGCTCCAACGCCCAAGTCCACATCCTTCCCCTCAACCTTCTACAAACATGTCCGGAGCGGGGGGCAAATGGATGGATTCCTCCGTTACGGAGGGGCACATCAAAAAGCTGCGGGGCGCCGGATACTTAGCCGCGAATATCGCGCATCGGCTGCCTGCTGCGGGACAGATCGTTCCTACCCGGAACCTCATGAGAGGTAGTTTTCCTCCACCACTTCCTCTGCGGACTGGGGTTTCCCCTCCATCCATTCGTTTGTGGTCTTATGTTCTACTACGGGCTGGACTTTCATGATCTGGCCCCAAACTTCATCCTCAACATTTCGGCGTTCATCGTCGTTTGTGAGGCTTTCCTCCGCGTCCGGCCCCACTTTGGCCTATGGCTGAAGACCTTTAATATCAAGCTGAAGGTGGTGGAGGCCAGCAAGCAGAATGCGGTGGAGCCATGGTGGGCAAAATGCCCAATGTCACATGGCTTGAGGGCTCCTTCATGGATACCATAAAGGGGAGGTAGTCGGCCTGGTTCTACATCACCGAGCCGCGCGACACCCAATGGGAAGCGGCCCCTGAGTTTCGATCTGGAATCCCCACGAGGCTCACCTCCTGGAAAGAGAAGGGCCTATCCTGGGGTCCATCGGTGGAGCTGGACGGACTCCAGAAATGTATCCGGAATATGGCAAGCAAGAAGCTCAAGCTTGTCAACATAGTCCAGGTCATGGTCATCCGCTGGATCCTCTCGTGTCAACAACGAGATTTCAATTTGTGGGAGTTCGAACCGGCCCAGCACCAGACTCTGAGCGAGCTCTTCGAGACGACGCACAAGGACGTCTGGAGGGTGTTGTTCAAGGGCGCCGAGGTCCCTCCCTCTCTCATCGAGGACCGCGGGTTAAGCGCAAAGCGCCTAGCGCATCTGGTCAGTTCTATACATCCAATAGGATATTTATTTCCCCTAGCTTAATCATGTGCGGGGTCTGAGCTCCATGCCTTTGACAAGACTGGGTGGAGACGTCGGGGCAGATTAACTATCCGGCCCCTCTGCCCGAAGACACTGCGGACGCTCTCCTGACGGAGATGCTGACTCCGGCTCCTTACAAGGTGCCGGAGAAGACCAAGAAGGCCAAGGGAACCTGAAAGAGTTTCCGGCGCCAGATGATATCGGACTCATCGTACGGTGACTCCTCGGCGCACTCCTCCCACGAAGACGAGGATGAAGATGAAGACGCTCCCCCTCCAGTCGGGGGAGACAAGAAAAGGAAGGCCGCCCCTACTGGGGGGGGCGACGGGTCCAAGAAGGGAAGGACTCTCCTTCCGGACAGTTCCACCACCGCTGCCGAAGGCGAAGACGAGTGGTTGCCCAGGGCCAAGCCCCTGGCAAAGTCGTAAGTATTCGGATACCGAAGTAACTCATAGCATTCCTTTGTCGCACTGCTTCTCCTAACGCTGAATTGTGGTTATGCAGACCGACCCGAGCCCGTATCAATGTATCCTCATCGGACGGCTCCCTGGACTCGTCGGATATGGATAGCGATCCACTTCCGACCGCCACCTCCCCTTGTCCTACGGACAACGCCGAGGTGTTGTCTCAAGAGGCACCGGGTCGAGGGGAGATAGTCCCGGAGGTGCCTCAAGGCGACCTTCCGGACTCCAGGACCAGAGGGAGCAAGACCCCCGAGGGCTCTGAGTTTGTCCCTCAGCCGAACACCGCGCCTGAACCTCCAGTGGTTCCAGACTCGGGCAGGCAGCCTCCTTCCAAGAGGGACAAGACGCCTGTGCCGGTGACCTCTCTCCATCAAGAGGCACCGGACAATCTGCTAGGAGCGCTTCGCAGCGCTTCCATCGACGAGGAGCACCGCACTATTATGAGTGCGGTCCTCCATAAGGTTCAGTCCGCCAAGAGCAGACTGACTGAAGCCTGTGCCAGCCTTCTAACAGGTTTTGAGGTAAGTTTTTGATATATAGGAAAAATATTACCGCATTGACAGTAGCCCCTGATGCTCTGTTCGGTGTTCACAAAGGAAATCCGAACAGAGGATCAAACAATATCGCAGGAGTCTAATATAAGTATGTCTATATGCGTATGCAGGCTTCACTGCTGGCCTCTGCCGCACTGACTGTGGAGGTCACCGCACTGAGGCAGGACCTCAAAGGGTCCAAGGAAGAGCTTGGCCTTGCCAAGAGGCAGCTCGAGGAGAACAAAGGTAGGTAGTACATAGTCTATGGATATATATGAAAGGAATGCGATTGCAAAATGACAGGATCATCATGAATTTGCTAGGGGCCATGACCGAGGTGGCGACCCTGAAGCAAGCGCTATCCGAGGCCGAAAACAAAGCGGCCAAGGAGCGCACTGAGCGGGAAAGGCATGAGGCATGGGTGGGTGAGGTGCAGCAAGAGCTCCATGCTCTCGTGACGAAGCACGATGCGTTGGAGCTTGACTTGAAGATGCGAGAGTCCGAGCTTCCCACGGCCCTTGAGAGTGCAAAGAGTGCCAAGGCCGATGCCCAAAACGCCCTCTAGGAGATTGATGCGATGAAGAAGATAGCAGCGGGTAAGGCATTCTATATGCAAAGCAAGCATGTGAAAGTAAATTACTTGTTACTTACCCGAATTCGGAGCTCTCCAGGAGCATTCGCAGATTTGCCCCGCAGCGTGTCGGATGCCGCAACGTTTTACCAGGCCAAGGAGGGAAGCTCAAGGGAGAAGTTGCTCTGGGCCCAATATACTGGGACCGAACACGCGGTGCCTATGAGCGACCAGCTAAAGCAGCTGGTCGAGCTACACAAGGCGGCCGAACAGGCCATGAAGGGCTTTATAGTCCGGATGTGGCCTGGCGATGCCCTTCCCAACAGCTACTTCGGCCTGGTGAGGCGGCTTGTGGATGCCTGCCCACGGCTGGAAGTCGTCAAGCGGTCCGTCTGCATCGAAGGTGCACGCCGGGCTTTCGCCCGTGTGAAGGTGCAACGGGCCATGATGGACGCCGTGAAGCTGGTGAAGGAAGGGCCGCCAGAGGGCGAGGAGCATCGCCACCCTGAGATGTACTATGAGGGTGTACTGAAGGGTGCCCGTCTAGTAGCGGACGAGTGTACAAAAGATGTAGTATTTGAGTAAACTTGCTCGTGTAATCCTGTGTTGATGAAAACTTGTTCATATGCGCTATGCAACGCTTGTTTGAATTTAAAATATTACCTTCTGTTCGGCTGTTTATCAAATCTGAGAGATGGTGAGTCGTCGGCTTCTGCCCCCATGCCACGAGTGCTGGGGTGTTCGGGATAAACCTGAGCACTCTTGTTCCCTTTTTTGGGTCCTTCGAGGGAGGTGCTCAACACAATGAACAAGGCAATTAGACTATAATGCGTTATCACTCTCACTTAGCCATAGAATTCTATAATTTTAAATTTCGGCGAAGCCCCTAGTATTCGGAAGGCCGAATTTGGGGCGCGATATACGCCTTAAGCCGGACAGGGCCGACTCCTCGCTCTAAGCGGCATAAGTCTTTAGGGACACGAAACCTCTCGAACAGCGACCAGTCTCTCGCCTTATCTTGACAGTCAGTTTTAGCTTTCTCTACTGAGGTGCCTAGCCCAGCAGAACCGGGGCACAATCGCAGTAGTTCTCCCAGTGCTACCTTAGCCGACATAGCGGAACGTAAGGTACCAAAACATGGGAGCCGGGCAAACCCAACTATTGACCCAAGACATGATTCAGAGCTGATGCATATAATGCTATAAGTTCGGGGTGCCGCACTGTCGAAAGTGTTCGGACTTCTCACGTCGTATTATGGGGTATGCTTAAGCCCCTAGCATATTGACTGTACCAGAGTGTACGGGTGCTAGATGTCATGAATGAACATATATATGAAAAATAAGAATGCAATAATAGTCATAATGTTATGCATTGTTTATTCAAAAAGGTGCATTAAAGCAGAATGATACAGGTAATGCGATAAGCAAAAAGTATAACTATGTCCCCTCCAAGGGCAAGCTGAGGAATAGCATTAAAGCAAGTATTTCACTCGTTATCGTAATCCACCTGGGAATTCCGTGGTGTGAAATAGCTTTCTGCCTCCTTGGTTGCTGCATCATGTGTTCGGCAATCATGCTGCCGAACAGGGTGTCCAGAGATTAAAGTCCTGAAAAGACAAAAAGAACAAAATGAGAAGCCCCTAGTGCTGTTTAAGCCGCGTCTTGGGGCATGCCGTAGTCGTGCCCCCTCCCTGCGTATGCCCATGGTATTTTTAATGCGTAATTATGTACGCTTTGCATGGTTTTCGCCGTTTGGCTGGGACCGGGTGGGGGCCGCATTTCTATGCGAGCTCGGAACGTGCCAGGCGGTCCTGTTGCCGATTATTTCGGGCGCGCTTGAAGGTGTTCGGGTCCTTAAACGCCGAACTAGTGGATTGCCTTAAGAGGCTGCTTTGCACTTCCGCTGCGAGGGTCGCAGTGTGCTCCTCCGTTCGGAGAGAGCGCTCTGTGTTTCCATTAACTGTAATGACCCCCCCGAGGTCCTGGCATCTTGAGCTTGAGGTATGCATAATGCGGTACCACATTAAATCTCGCAAATGCGGTTCGCCCGGGCAGTGCATGATAACCACTGCGGAACGGGAATATATCGAAGATTAACTCCTCGCTTCGGAAGTTATCCGGGGATCCGAAGACCACTTCCAGTGTGACTGAGCCTGTGCAATGGGCCTCTACACCTGTTATGACGCCTTTAAAGGTCTTTTTTGTGGGTTTGATCCTTGAGGGGTCTATACCCATTTTGCGCACTGTGTCCTGGTAAAGCAGGTTCAGGCTGCTGCCGCCATCCATAAGGACTCGAGTGAGGTGAAATCCATCAATGATTGGGTCTAGGACCAGTGCGGCGAATCCATCATGACGGATACTAGTGGGGTGGTCCCTACGACTGAAGGTGATCGGACAGGAGGACCATGGGTTGAACTTTGGGGTGACTGGCTCCAACGCATATACGTCCCTGAGCGCACGCTTCTGCTCCCTCTTGGGGATGTGGGTTGCGTATATCATGTTCACCGTCCGCACTTGTGGGGGGAACCTCTTCTGTCCTCCGGTCTTCGGCTGTCGAGGTTCTTCCTCGTCATCTCTATGTGGCCCCTTATCTTTGTTTTTGGCATTTAACTTGCCGGCCTGCTTGAACACCCAACAATCCCTGTTGGTGTGGTTGGCTGGCTTGTCGGGGGTGCCATGTATTTGACATTAGCGATCGAGTATACGGTCCAAACTGGACGGGCCCGGAGTGCTTCTTTTGAATGGCTTTTTCCATTGACTGGGTTTAGAGCCTTTGAATCCGGCATTAACTGTCGTATCCTCCGTATTGTCATTGTTAATGCGGCGCTTATGCTTGTTGCGACGTGACCTGCCATTGCCGTCATTGGTATCCGAAGTACCATGTTTCTTTGATATGTTATTGCTTCGAGCCAACCAGCTGTCCTCTCGCGCACAAAAGGCGGGTCATGAGTGTCATGAGGGCTGCCATAGATTTCGGCTTTTCCTGGCCAAGGTGCCGGGCGAGCCATTCATCGCGGATGTTGTGCTTAAAAGCTGCTAGGGCCTCTGCATCCGGACAGTCGACGATTTGATTTTTCTTTGTTAGGAACCCTGTCCAGAATTTCCTGGCTGATTCCTCTGGCTGCTGAATTATATGGCTCAGGTCATCGGCGTCTGGTGGTCGCACATAAGTGCCCTGAAAGTTGTCGAGGAATGCAGCTTCCAGATCTTCCCAACAGCCAATTGACTCTGCTGGCAAGCTATTGAGCCAATGCCGAGCTGGTCCTTTAAGTTTGAGTGGGAGTTATTTGATTGCGTGTAGGTCATCACCGCGGGCCATGTGGATGTGCAGGAGGAAATCCTCGATCCATACCGCAGGATCTGTCATGCCGCCATATGATTCTATGTTTACGGGTTAGAAACCCTCTGGGATTTGATGATCCATTACTTCCTCTGTGAAGCATAAGGGGTGTGCGGCGCCTCTGTACTGGGCTATATCGCGACGCAGCTCCAATGAGTTTTGCCCGCTGTGTTCGGCCCGGCCGGATTTAATTTTACTGTATCCGGCGTGACGATTATCGTCTCGCATAGTGGCGCGCCCTCGTGATCCGTAGATCGATCTTGTGTGTTTTGCTTTGTCCTCCAATACGTCTCGCATGTCTGGCGTATTTCCCCATGCCTTTTTATTTGAATGGCGTCGGGGTGCGGGCTGAACTTTTGGCTGGAATGCCTCTCTGTCGCGGCCACGAGGTGGCAGATCAGCCGCGTCATATGCTTCTTGCTCCAGTCGGGGTAGAAACCTGCATTTTGGGTAACTCTTGGAGGGGCGTTCGAGTTTATATTCCTCGGCCGCGAGGACTTCAGTCCATCTGTCAGCTAGCAGATCTTGATCAGCTTGAAGCTGCTACTGCTTTTTCTTAAGGCTATTTGTCGTGGCTATAAGCGGCGCTTGAAGCGCTCTTGTTCGACGGGATCCTCTGGCATGACGAATTTGTCATCGTCGAGGCTTGCCTCATCTTCGGAGGGAGGCATGTAATTAAGATCCTCCGCCTATCCATCTGCCGCTCTCTCTGGAGGGCTGGCTTCTCCATCCTCGTGCCCTAAATTGTGCTGGAGGGGATTGTGGCCGTCCTTGGCACTGTCCAGAGTGCTATTATCTCATGTGTCGGTATCACCACTTTTGCTTTGGCGAGACTTAGAGCGGCGCTGCTGACATCGGCGCTTGGGTTGCTTCTTGGAGGGGTCATCCTCCGCTGTCTCGTCGCCATTGCCTTCTTTGGGTGTGTCCACCATGTACATGTCGTATGATGAGGTGGCTGTCCAGTGCCCTGTGGGCAGTGGTTCCTCTTCGTCTCCCGCATCGTCTTCCATACCGTCGATGTCTTCGGAGTCGAAGTCGAGCATGTCGGTTAAGTCGTCGACAGTGGCTACTAAGTGGGTGGTGGGTGGGCAAAGAATTTCTACGTCAGCCGCATCCCAATCCTGCCGGACATAGTTCGCCCAGGATATTCCTAACAAGGAGAGAGATTTTAATGAGTTTAGTATGTCGCCAAAAGGCGAGTGCTAAAAAATATCCGCAGAGGTAAACTCCATGATCGGCGCCCAATCGGATTCACTAGGAACGGGCGTAGGCGGTTCGAAGTCTGTGGCCGGAGAAGGATCCGGCAGTTTGACGACACGGCTCTCATGGAGGGTAAAGTGGATGTTCGGCTCGATCGCCGCTGAGGATAAGGCCTTAGTGGCGGGGTCCATCCACCCGTCCATGGACGGCGCAACTGGCTCCGGATTAAGGGTTGGAGCGGCTGCCGGTGCGATCTCCTGAACACTGTCCGATGGTAGAGCTAAATCATACTCATCGTGACCATGTGACGCACAAGGCAGAGGCTCGAATCCGTCAAAGATCAAGTCTCCGCGGATATCGACCGTGTAGTTTAAGCTTCCAAACCTGACCTGGTGGCCAGGGGCGTAACTTTCGATCTGCGCCAGATGGCCAAACGAGTTGGCCTGCAGTGCGAAGCCACCGAACACAAAGATCTGTCCGGGGAGAAAAGTCTCACCCTGGACTACATCGCTATCGATGATCGTAGGAGCCATCAAGCCTAACGGCAACGACACAGAGGAACTCTCAATGAAAGCACCAATTTCGTGTCAAAACCGGCGGATCTCATGTAGGGGGTCCCGAACTGTGCGTCTAAGGCGGATGGTAACAGGAGGCAGGGAACACGATGTTTTACCCAGGTTCGGGCCCTCTTGATGGAGGTAAAATCCTACGTCCTGCTTGATTTATTCTTGATGATATGAGTATTACAAGAGTTGATCTACCACGAGATCGGAGAGGCTAAACCCTAAAAGCTAGCCTATGGTATGATTGTATGTTCTCCTACGGACTAAAACCCTCTGGTTTATATAGACACCGGAGGGGGCTAGGGTTACACAAGGTCGGTTACAAAGGAGGAGATATACATATCTGTATTGCCTAGCTTGCCTTCCATGCCAAGAAGAGTCCCATCCGGACACGAGACGAAGTCTCCAATCTTGTATCTTCATAGTCCAACAGTCCGGCCAAAGGATATAGTCCGGCTGTCCGGAGACCCCTAATCCCGGACTTCCTCAGCCATAATGGGCCGTGAGTTAGCGGGCTGTAAATGGGCTATATGAGAACAGGCCGCTAGCAGGCTTTAAGTGGGCCGGCTGTTACCTTTGGACCAGGTAAAACGAACCGGCCTTTTCACCTAAATGGGCCACTGTTGGGCCGAGACACGTGTCGATGTATCATAGGCGCGTCCCGTCCATTCGCTGGATGACAACTGTCCGAACGCTAGGCCGACCCGTGGATCTTCCGGTGAATGAGAATTTTACACGTGGAAAATCCCCATTGGTCTGGGCTATTAACGGGTTATCGGATCCAAACCAGAACCCGATAGCATAACGGTGACCCCGTTACGGTGGATGCCACGTGTCGGTTACCCTAGATGAAAGCACTTCCAATAGGCACCATTTATCATCATGGAAGTGGACAGTTCCATGATGATAATTTTGGTAATGTCATGGAACACTTCTACGACAGCACAGGTATGACTATCTTGATTCTGTCATGAAATCATCATGGATGTAGATGCATGAAAGAAAATGTGACCTATCGTGACAAACACGTATCATCACGGAAGTGTATCTTTTTTTGTAGTGAGTTCATGAAAAAATTAGTTGTAAATCCTCCATATCCAAGACCACCTTCGGCTGCTGGCCAACAAGATGATCCCACCAGCGCCAGGCGTGGTGAGGAATTTCCTAAAGAATGGGCCAAGCACCAAGCCAAGCTTCAGAAAACTGCTGCAGAAGCAGTGAGGAAATTTAATGAGGATTCTCGAGCTACTACCGCTAAGACCTCTGCTAGCATAACATAACCAAAGAAGGCCATGTTGAAGAAGTCTTCTATGAAGAAATCTTCAAGCTCAATGCCCTCACGACCAAGTTCTTCAATGGCAAAGCCCTCAGGGAAAATTCCTTGAGCAACTTCTTCAAGGGCGGCACGAATCCCCTCAGTTGCTTGAAAATCCTCAGCAGCTGCCACAAATTCCTCAACACCCGTGCACCTTGCAACGTGTCAGCGGACTACAGGTTTCTCTATTGCCTCAGGGGATTCTGCATCTTCCTCAGCTCGAGCACAACCCTCAAGTGGTCCAACTTTGCTGAAGGTCAAGACCTCTGCTGGACGTGGAACAAGGCCAAGTCCTCACAAGAAGTAAGTGGCATTCCATGTTCCGTCTAATGATGATGATGAAGCTGATGATGAGGAACTAACTGAAATCATCAAGGATAGACTGGAAAGAGCTACAAGAGTCAAAGGCACCTCTGTGCCTCTTATTCTAGATTGAAAGAAGATCCTCGATTTCATTGACTTATTGCACAAAGATCCCAACACTCCACTTCCTGATTATAACCTCACTCCTGGTCAAAGTCACATGCTGAATGCCTTCATTGGCAAGGAAAAATGGAAGTTTTAGAAGGCCAGACAAGTGAAGAAGGCTCGATATAAGGAGAGATTCATGAGGAACAACGTTCTTACACTGGCTACTGAAGAACTTGTAACTGTTCAGAGGGAGATCAGAGATCTCACTGATGAATTTGACAGATATCATGAAGATTGACTCGGTGCCAAAGTCATATTTGTCAAGATTGCCAAGAACCTCAAGACAGATGTTGCAGCATCATCGCAATAGCAAATTCCGCAGGCTCAAGCATCTTCTCGGCAGACTGAAAAAATGAAAGCGCAGCTATTGAAAATCAGGCTGCTGAAGAAGCAACCAGGGCTGCTGAAGAAGCTACCAGGGCTGCTGAAGAAATTCCAGCTCCTGAAGAACATGCCAGGGAAACTACCAATGTTGCACCTGAAGAACAACCCAGGCCAGCTGAAGAATCTGATGTGTCTGAAGAAACAGAAAACGCCATGACGACTGCATCAATCGTGCCTGAAGAAACTGCACCAACTTCATCTGCTCCTCCAGCAAAATCTTCAACCTTCAACAATGAAGCAAATCACTCTTCCCTCTGCATCAGAAGTGAAGAAAATGAAGGCTGCGGAGAAGGAAGCCGCAAGGAAAAGGAAAGCATCAACCTCTGGAGAGTCCTCAGCTCCCAAGAAAGTAAGGACATTGACTAGCTCTTTCACGGAACCAATTGTTGTTGTTCCAATATCCATTGTGCCATCAAAGGAGCTCATTCAATTTGGTGAAGAATATGTCATTCCAGATGACACCGATGAAGAAAATCCTTCTGCTTCTTCCACAGAGCAGTTGGAAAAAGAAACTAATGTGGAAGATGTTGTTTCCACACCACTGGTATCATCACCTATGCCTCACTTCACAGCTGAAGAGGCAGCGTTGATGAAATTGAAGAAGATGTGGATATTGGCTCAACAACACCTATGCTGAATGATGACAATTGGGAAATCTTCACCCCAATTCACCAATGGCCACACATTTGCATCCAATTCCTCAGTACCCTGTGCAGACTGAAGAAATACTAACAGGGTCTGAAGGACGTCCAACTTCTCTCCATTCCATACCTGAAGAAATTACAGATGCAACAACTGAAGAAATGGAGAATCAGACTGCTGCTGCAGAACCTGAAGCTTCAATTCCTCAGTCGGCAGCACCAGAGGTTCTGACACAAGAGGGTGTGAGACCGTCAACTGCAAATCTTCAGCCCACGCCACAAAATCTTCATGCAAAGAGGCCAAAATTCAAGGCTGGTGATTTCTTCGCTGAGCATCATTTCTTCACTGATGCAAATCCATATGACTCAGTAAGACTTTGACGCAAGAGGTGCTGGACTGCAAGCCATATGAATTTCTATGCATCACTTCTCTTTGATCAGGACAAGGTATTTCAGCACCGTCAAATTCCTCATGTGGATATGGAGTCCCTTCCTTGCTTCCAACCTGTTTGAATGTTCTTCATGAAGACGGGCTCCTAAATTTATATGCTGATATATGTGACTGGAATGAAGAGCTAGTTCTTCAATTCTATGCAACTCTGCACCTCACCGGAAATGTGGCTGATGTCCACTCATGGCTACTTGACTGGATGACTGAGAACACTCACTATAAAGCTCCGGCCTCTGAATTGCTTCATGTCGTTCCAGTTAGTCCTCCTACAAAAGGTGCAAGGCTCATGAATGAAGAACCTGAACTTCAAAATCATCTCATGCAAGTGTTGATGAAGCCTTTGCGGTCTGGCCAAGCTCCAAGAACCACCTTCCTAGTGACAGATTTGTTGTATGTGCCAAGGACCATCTATCACATATCGACCAAAACCCTCATTCCAATCAAAGGCCACAACTCGAAAGAAGAAGAAGTTGTTGGCATCATGAAGAATCTGTAGTTCAACATTATACATGGGATTCCCATTAACTATCATGATTTCTTCATGAGGACTTTGGAGAATGTTGCATTGTCGCCATTTGTATTGAAGCCCTATGCTCCCTACATAATGAAATTCATCAGAACCAGGTCTTCAATTCACTAGAAGGCAGATTTTCAGAATCACCTCAGCTTTCTGCCTCCCATTGAAGTCCTCAAAAGGACTATTTCTTTAGTTGATGAAAAAGGCAAAGTTGCAGTTATTGATGAATACACTCGTCCATTGGATGCTCAGTTTCGCAAAGTTGCATCATATCCCACCAATGATGATTCTGCTACTCAAGATTCTGCCAGAGCCCACGAACAAAATCCTCAAGCCACTGTGATACGTCCATTTTGCATCATGTTTACCTACTGTTATTTATAATGTTTTTATGTATAATAATGTTTTTTGGAGTAATTCTAATGCCTTTTCTCTCATAATATGCAAGGTTCACACAAAGAGGGAGAATACCGGTAGCTGGAATTCTGGACCTGAAAAAGCTACGTCAGGCTACCTATTCTGCACAACTCCAAATGAGCTGAAACTTTAGGGAGATTTTTATGGAATATATAAGAATTATCGGAGAAAATAAGTACTAGAGGGGGCCCACCAGGTGGGAACTACCCACCTGGGCGCGCCAGGGAGCCCAAGCGCGCCCTGGTGGGTTGTGCCGTCCTCGGCCCACCTCTGGTGCCCCTCTTCTGAAATATAAGTCATTTTAACCTAGAAAAAAATAAGGGGAGGACTTTCGGGATGAAGCACCATCGTCTTGAGGCGGAACTTGGGCAAGACCACATTTGCCCTCTAGCGGAGCGATTCCGCCAGGGAAACTTCCCTCCCGGAGGGAGGAAATCATCGTCATCATCATCACCAACAACTCTCCCATCTTGGGGAGGACAATCTCCATCAACATCCTCAACAGCATGATCTCCTCTCAAACCCTAGTTCATCTCTTGTGTTCAATCTTTGTGCCAAAACTATAGATTGGTGCTTGTGGGTGGCTAGTAGTGTTGATTACATCTTGTAGTTGATTACTATATGGTTTATTTGGTGGAAGATTATATGTTCAGATCCATTACGCTATTTAATACCCCTCTGATCTTGAGAATGATTATCATTTGTGAGTAGTTACTTTTGTTCTTGAGGTCACGGGAGAAATCTTGTTGTAAGTAATCATGTGAATTTGATATGTGTTTGGTATTTCGATGGTATGTATGTTGTGATTCACTTAGTAGTATCATGTCAACATCGACTACATGACACTTCACCATATTTGGGCCTCAAGGAATGCATTGTGGAGTTGTTATTAGATAATGGCTTGTGAGAGCGACATAAGCTTAAACCCTAGTTTAGTCTTTATTCCGTAAGGGACTGATTTGGATCCAAAAGTTTAAATCTATGGTTAGATTTGTTCTTAATATTTTTCTCATAGTTGCGGATGCTTGTGAGGGGGTTAATCATAAGTAGGAGGTTTGTTCAAGAAGAATAGAACCTAAGCACTGGTCCACCCACATATCAAATTATCAAAGTAGCGAAGACAAATCAAACCAACATGATGAAAGTGACTACATGAAATTCTCGTGTACCCTCAAGAATGTTTTGCGTATCATAAGAGACCATTTTGGCCTGTCCTTGGCCTCAAAAGGATTGGGCTACCTTTCTGCACTTTTTTCACCATTACCGTTACTTGCTCATTACAAATAATCTTGCTATCAAACTACTTCTTACATATAATTTCAGTGCTTGTAGAGAATACCTTGCTGAAAACTACTTGTCATTTCCTCCTACTCCTCGTTGGGTTCGACACTCTTACTTATCAAAAGGAATAAGATTGATTCCTATACTCGTGGGTCATCAAGGCTCTTTTCTGGCATTGTTATCGGGGAGTGAAGCGCTCTTGGTATGTGGAAATCGGTAAGAAAAAATTGTTACTACGAGCTAAAATTTATTGCCGCTTGTTAGTATGGAGAAAAATCCTTTGAGGGGTTTGTTTGGGGTATCTTCACCTAGACCGGAACCACAATTAGTTATCCCTTAACCTACTGCACCTACTGAAAATATTGGTTATGAAATTCCTTCGGGTGTGATAGGACAACTGCTAGCTAATCCTTATGCATGAGATGGAACCGAACATCCTGATATGCACTTGACATATGTGGATGAAATTTGTGGATTATTTAAGCTTGCAGGTTTACCCGGAGATGAAGCTAAGAAGAAGGTTTACCTGGAGATGAACATATATTGGATCTCCGAATTGGAATTGATCGAAATTGGAATTTCACCTAAAAATTTATCCTATGCATCTAGTTCATCGTGATCGGTGTCGGTGTCAAACCCGGCAGATCTCCGGTAGTGGGTCCCAAACTGTGCGTCTAAGGTCGATGGTAATAGGAGATAGGGGACACAATGTTTTACCCAGGTTCAGGCCCTCTTGATGGAGGTAATACCCTATGTCCTGCTTGATTGATCTTGATGAGTATGAGGATTACAAGAGTTGATATACCATGAGATCATTGTGGCTAAACCCTAGAAGTCTTGTCTCTATGGACTAAACCCTCCGGTTTATATAGACACCGAAGGGGACTAGGGTTACACAAAGTCGGTTACAGAGAAAGGAAATAATACATCTGGACGCCATGCTTGCTATCCACGCAAAGGAGAGTCCCATCAGGACACGGGAGGAAGTCTTCTATCTTGTATATTCATGGCCCAGCAGTCCGGCCCATGTCACACAGGCCGGACGCCCGAGGACCCTTTAATCTAGGACTCCCTCAGTAGCCCCTGAATTGGGCTTCAATGACGAGGTGTCCGGCGCGCAGATTGTCTTCGGCATGGCAAGGCGAGTTCCTCCTCCGAATATTTCAAAGTAGTCCTCGAACATAGAGAACGTGTCCGGCTCTGCAAAACAGGCTCCATAAAGAGTATAATATTTAACAAGTCCCTTCTACTAACATTTTGGTAGTGAGATGCCACGTCTCCGCCCGGTCATTATTTCAAACCATTTTTTAGCCTCCCATTCCACGTTTCGAGATGCGGTTTTCATTGGCACGTCTTGTCAAAGCAGAGATCGTGTCCCCTTATTGCAGTATTCTCATCAATACGGGCATCGGCAATCCAATCATGCCGCCTGCCCGACCCTTGGGGGAATAGGTGAGTTTTAAGGAGAGTGGGGAGGCGCTGGATATTCACTGCCTTTATAAAGAGATAAGGATTGACCTCTTTCACCCATGCCTTCGTTCTCTCTGCCCATCCATTCTCAAGCTCCAGCACCCAAGCTCCCATCTTTTTCGCCTCAAAAAAGCAGTTCAGCCATGTCCTGATCCGGAGTGCAGGGCAAGTGGATGGCTTCCTCCATCACGGAGAAGGATATTACGAAGCTCTAGGAGGCCGGGTACTTGGCCCCAGAAATCGCCCACCGGCTTCCGGCCAAGGGGTAAATCATCCCCACCCCTAAGTCCCATGAGAGGGTGGTGTTCATCCCCCACTTCGTCCACGGGCTGGGATTTCCACTCCTCCCATTCGTCTGCGGACTCATGTTCTACTATGGGCTATATTGTCATGATCTGGCCCCCAATTCCTTCCTCAACATCTCAACATTCATTGTCATGTGCGAGGCCTTCCTCCGCATCTCACCCCACTTCGGGCCGTGGCTAAAGACCTTCAACATGAAGCCGAAGGTGGTGGGTGGTCAGCACGCAGAGTGCGGAGGCGCTATGGTGAGCAAGCTGTCAAATGTCCCATGGCCCAAAGGTACCTTTGTGGAGACCGTCAAGGGGTGGCAAAAGCAGTGGTTCTATGTTACAGAGCCCCGCGAAACCACTTGGGCCACGGCCCCCAAATTCAAATCCGGGGCCCCAATGCGGCTCACCTCCTCGCAGGAGAAGGGCCTAGACTGGGCATCATCGGACGAGTTGGTTGCGCTGCATATGTGCATCAAGAGCATGGTGGACAAGAACATCAAGCTTGTCAATGTGATCCAGGTGATGCTCTTTCACAGGATACTTCCTTGCTAGAGCCAGACCTGTAATCTGTGGGAATTCGATCCGGCCAAGAACCAGACCCTGCAACAGTTCTTCTGTGTCACGCGCGAAGGTATTTGGAAGGTGCTATTTAAGGCCAATGAGACGTGGCCGAAGACGAACGAGGACCGTGGGTACAACTTGGCCCATCCCGCCAGTCCGGTAAGTTTTTCGCATTGCAATGTGTATCCTTCACCTGTGTATTTAATGAAGATGTCTAAGCTTCCATATTTGTCTTTACAGGGTTATACAAAGAAGGCGGAGTGGATCCAGTGTCCGGCTCCGTGCCCAAAAACCCAGCTATCCCGCTTCTAACGAAGATGCTGGTTCCGTCACCCTACTAGGCGTCGGAGAAGAAGGCCAATGGGACCAGAAGTGGCCTCCGCCATAAACGCACTTCGGACATGACGTTCGAAGACGCCGAAACCTATTCCTCCCCCGTTGCTCAGGACGACGAGGAGGAAGAGGAGGAGGAGGAGGAAATTAACTTTCCTCCGAGGAGGGAAGGAAGAAAAGGGGGGCGTCCACGGATCTAGGGGCAGAGGCACCCAAGAAGGGAAGGGTTCCCCTCACGGATAACTCCGCGTTGGATACAAACAACAGCTACGAGTGGCGCCCCATGGAGAATCCCCTGGCCGAATTGTAACTACTCAAAAGCACCTATGAACACATATATCCAACTTCTTTATTTCATGGTTTTAATGTGTCGAATCACGCGCTGCAGTCCGGTTCACGCCCGCCCCCAGAGATTCTCACCTTCGGGGAACTCTCTAGATCCAAACATGATGGACAGCTGGTCACTTCCGGAGGCCTCCTCTCCCAAGACCAAGGACGACACCGAGGTGTTGTCCCAAAGCACCTTCCCAGGCCAGGGAGAGGAACAGGAGGCCGTCAGGGTGGCGCCAGAAGGCGATACCTCGGCCGCCGGACACATGGGGGAGCAAATCCCCCCGAAGACTGGCGATGGGGGCCATGTCCAATTCGGCCCCCAGCCGAACACTATTCTGGAGGCCCATACGGCTCGGAATTAGGCAAGTAGCCTCCTTCACGAGAAGGAGGTGCACCTATTCCACTGGTGACCTCTCTCCATCCAGAGGCACCAGATACTTTACTGGAAGCACTGCAAAGTGCTTCCATTATTGAAGAACACCGTACCCTCATGGGTATGGTGGTTGGGAGGGTTTAGTCCGCTAAGAGCGGACTGACCGAAGCCTGCACCAGCCTTCTGACAGGCTTTGAGGTATGCGATGTAATTTATGCAAAAAAGAATGTCATAGTATAGGCAGTAGCCCCTGAGACACTGTTCGGTGCTTAAAAAGAGAAGCCGGACAGAGGATCAAATAATTTTCGCACGAGACTAACCAATATATGTCTATATGAATAAGCAGGAGTCGATGCTGGCTGCAACCTCTCATTCTGCCGAAGTCTCTAAACCGAAGCAGAGTTTGGAGCGGGCCGTGGAAGAGCTCGGCCATGTTAAAAAACAACTAGAGGACCAGCAAGTTATGCAATGGTTTATTCGGATGTAGAAAGATAGGAATTGTGTATGTTGATCATACTATCATGATATTTCGTAGGAGCTGCGACCGAGGTGCAGACCCTCAAGAAGTCACTAGCCGAGGCCCAAGAGAGAGCTGAGAAGGAACAGGCCACCCGTGAAAAGCACGAGGCAAGGGTCGGGGAGGTCCAGCAGGAGCTCCAGGATGCCGCAAAGAAATGCGAGTCCTTGGAGCGCAAGATTTTGGACCAAGAGTCCGAACTTGCTAAGGCCTGCCAAAGCATGCAAGAGGCCTGCCAAAACTTGCTAAGACCATCCAGGAGATCCATGCAGCCAAAAAAATCACGGCGGGTAAGGCCTTTATTATGCAGAGCAAGTTTGTGAAGAAAAGGTACCTCTTACTGACCCGGATTTGGAGTTCTCCAGGAGCGTTTGTGCATCTGCCGCGCAGTGTTGCTGACGCAGCGGAGTTCTTCTAAGCCGAAGAGGGAATCTCAACGGAGAAGCTATTCTAGTCGCAATACCTTGCACCAGAACATCCGATGCCCTTTAGCGCTCAGCTGAAGCAGCTGACCGAACTGCATAGGGTGGTCGAACTGGCCATGAAGGATTTGATAATCTATCTATGGCCTAATGACACCCTACCCAGCAACTACTTCGGACTCGTGAAGCGGCTGGTCAATGCCTGCCCTCGGCTTGACGCCATCAAGCGGTCCGTCTGCATCGAAGGTGCGCGAATGGGCTTCGCCCATGTCAAGGTGCAGTAGGCGAAGATGGACGCCGTCAAGCTCACAACCGAGGGACTGCCCGCGCGCAAGGAGCACCGTACGCCCGAGAGGTATTTTGAGGATGTCCTGAAGGGATCCCGCTTTGTAGAGGGCCAGTGTTCAAAAGAAATTATCTTTGAATGAATACCTTCATGTTATCCCGTCTAGTATGATGAAAACAAGGCAGATATGTAATATAATGTTGTTTATTTTAACATTTTACCTCCTGTGCGGCCGTTTTATTAAATCTGAGATTTGGCCAGTACTCGGCTTCAGCCCCCACATAGGTAGTACGGGGGTGTTCGGTTTGAAACCTAAACACTCTTGATCCAATATTTTGCTCCGTAAAGGAGGTGTTTAGCACAGTGAACCAGGCAATCGGACTATGTGGCTTTATCACCCTCACTTAGCCATAGGAGTTGGACAATAGAAATGTAGGCGCAGCCCCTAGTACTCGTTAGTCCGGACTACGGTGCTGTAGACACCTGATTGGGTGAAGGCCGATCCATCGCATAATGCGGAAAAATCGCAAGAGATTTTAACATCCGAATAACAAAATAGCTCACGCCGCATCATGACAGTCAGTTTTCAGCTTTCCCTACTGAGGTGCTCATCCGGATAAACCAGGACACAATCGCAGTAGTTCTCCCTTTACTACCCTAGCCGATAGAGCGGAACGTAAGGTAGTAAGCACAGGAACCGGCCAACCCAACTATTCACCAAAGACATAGTATGGAGCGCAATGAGGCTCCTGGAAAATCAAGGCATACCAAAGTGTACGGATGTAATCAATAAGAATAATGAACTGAAATGAAGATGTAAGCCAATGCCACATAAGTTGGGCCGGAAACTGTTTCCATTACAATTTAATTAATATGTCAAAGCGTATTTGTACAAATAGTGCAATAGGCAACATGGCTATTTAACATGCCGAGACCAAGGGGGGAGCTTCATGCGGGTCCTGAAAATAGGTATAGTGATCGTCAAAAAGACCACCTAGAAATTCCCCCATACATCGATGCTACTTGCCACCTTGGTATATCCATCCTTCGAAAGGATCGATTATCAGGCCGTCGAGAAGGACCTGTGGAGAAGAAACCTGAAAAGGATAAAAATAAAAGAGAAATTGTGTGTGTCTAGGGACGGTCGAGCCGTATTATGGATCACAATCGGGTTACGCCTCTGTCTTTTCCCATGGTATTTTGAGTGTGTAGTTATGTGAGCGCGGTACGTATGCCGCTAGTTGGTCGGGACTAGGACGGAGGCCGAATTGCCAGTCGAGCTTCTGACGAGCTAGACTGTCCTGCTGCGGAGTAATCCAGACTCGTTCGAAGGTGTCCGGAAGCTTGGCCGCCGAATTAAAGTTTTGCTTGATAAGGCTGCTCTGTACTTCCACTGCAAGGGGCCACGGTGTGCTCCTCGGTACAGAGGGAGTGTTCCATGTTTCCATTGACTGTTATGACACCGCATGGTCCGTGCATCTTGAGCTTGAGATAAGCATAGTGTGGCACCACATCGAATCGAGCAAATGCAGTTCGTTCGAGTAGTGCGTGATAGCCACTACGGAAGGGGACGATATCAAAGATCAAGTCCTCGCTTCAGAAGCTGTCCGGGGATCCGAAGATGAATTCCAATGTAATTGAGCCTGTGGAGCAGGCCTCTACACCTGGTACTACTCCTTTAAAGGTAGTTTTTGTGGGCTTGATTCTTGACAGATCGACGCCCATCTTGCGGACTGTATCCTGATAGAGCAGGTTGAGGCTGCTCCCACCGTCCATGAGGACGTGCGTGAGGTGGAATCCATCAATGATTTGGTCGAGGATCAGTGCGGCTAAGCCGCCATGACGGATACTAGTCGGATGATCCCTGTGATCGAAGGTGATCGAACAGGACAACCGTGGGTTGAATTTTTGGGTGACTGGCTCTATCGCGTAGACGTCCCTGAGCACTCGCTTGCGCTCCCTCTTGGGGATGTATGTAATGTATATCCTTCTCACCGTTTTGACTTGAGGGAGAAACTTCTTTTGTCCCCATGTGTTCGGTGGACGGGTCTCCTCGTCGTCATCCTCACCTTGCGACCCCTTCTCCTTGTCTTCGGTATTTAACTTACCGGCCTGTTTAAAGTCCCAATAGCTTATGTGGTTACACTACAAAAAAAAGACACATTCGTGACATTTTGGGCCGAACTAAAAAATTTCTGTCATACTTATGACACTTCTATGATGATAATTGTGACAAAACCCGGTATCATCATAGATGTGGTGGGATCCTACTTCTATGACAAAAAATAATGATTAAAATGGGCTTTTCGTCCTGGGAGGGCCGGAGACGCAGCTGCATGACATTCTTTGGGCCGTCCATGATGGAAAAAACTGCGGTAGAAGCGAGGGCGTGGAAAATATCGGGGAGTTCCCAGTACGGTGGGTGGTCGGGGGCCGAGCGATGCGCGTTTCTCTCGTACGTACGCGCTTGTATGCGAGGCATTACGCTCTAACTAAACCCGAGCGAGGCGTTGGGCTCTAACTAAATCTGAGCGATTGCACTGCAGGCTACGCGTTACTCAACCCGAGCTATCGATCTATCCCTTGCTATTAACTGAATCCGAGTGATTCCTTCGGTATGGCTGCTAACTGAAGCCGATCGATACTGCCTTTGGATGAACAGTGAGCATTGTTGCGGAGTTTGGATGAATAGTTCCCGGTGGGGGGTTGGATGAACAGGACCCTGTGGTAGTAGAGGTCGTTGCCACTTGGTGAACTGTACCCCGATCGATCGAGCCGGTGGAAGGGTGGATGAACAGGACCCTGTGGAGGGCTGGATGAACAGGACGACCCCGTTGAGGGATGGATGAAGAGTAGCCAGTGGAGGGCTGGATGAACAGTAGCCCGTGGAGGGGTGGTTGAACAGGACCCCGTGGAGAGGGCTGGTTGAACAGTAGCCGGTGGAGGAGCGCGTGGTGGAGGCTGGATGAACAGGAGACCGTGGATGAACAATCGCAGGTGGAGGCTGGAGGAGGTCGACGGTGGATGAACAGTAGCCTGTGGAGGCTGGAGGAGGTCGGCGGTGGAGATGAACAGTATCCCGTGGAGTCCCGTTTTGCGGTACGCCACACCCCTCCCGATGAACATGACCCCTGTTTCGATCATAGCCCTCCAACACAAGTCCGTTTCCGCTGTTTTGCGGTACGCCACACCCCGCCCGGTCAACAGGACCCCGTTTCAACCGTAGGAGGTCCAACAGAAGTCCGTTTCCTCTGCTTTGCGGTACGCCAGACCTGTCGCAATGAACAGGATCCCATTTCGACCGTGGCCGGTCGAACACAAGGCCATTTCCTCCATTCTGCGGTACGCCAATCCTCGTTTCCATCGGCTGTTCCGTCCAAGCCGGTTGGCTCCTGATGAACAGCACGTGTTCTGTTGCCTCCCGATGAACACGATGAATTCTGTTTCCTCCCCATGAACACAATGACTATGCAGTTTCTCCGTTCCCACCTAGCCATGTACACGAGCCCTGGCCGTACGTATGTGCGAGTAGGCGTTTGAGACCCCGCCCGTATGTACGTACGTGGCCGTATTTTCTTTCTTGCACCCTGGCCACTGTACGTACGTGTGCATGCTACGTGCGCACCTCTACTACTACACGTGCCCTTCCTTGCATGGCCATGGTTCATCGTTGCAGCCTGCAGACAGACTAATCGACCAGTATGTACGTACACGTTCGTGACCAGAATGACAATGCTACGTATGCTTCGACCAGGTGGGTCCCGAATGTCAGGCACTTCCTTGCGTGCGAAGATGTAGCTAGTGGGTCCCAGCAGGTAGGGGGCGAATCACTTCTTCTCGTAATATTGACGCACTTCCTTGCATACGAAGATGTAGCTGGTGGGTCCCAGCAGTCAGGGGGAAACATTTTTTCGTGAAATACAGTGGCCTGTCTGGTGGGTCCCTGCTATCAGGTGGAGGAATCATTATTTTCCGCGTAATAAGGAGGCACTTCCTTGCTGCGGCTGTGGACCCAGCTGTCAGCCCCTCCACGTACAGCACTCTTCCGATGGAAGTAGGTCATTGACCACATTGACCACGCCGCGCCGAGAGCACCAAGGTGGTGGACGATGGCGAGGCCTAGGAAGGGGACGACGCGGAGCTGGGGAAGATGCGGAAGTGGATGACCACGTGGAGAGGAGTATGAGGGTTCATTGGTTCGGCTGCGGTGTGAGGCTACCGTTGCCACATAATAGCAGTGGGTGTGGGTGAGTGGAGGGATGGCCTGGCCAACAATGGGAGTAATAGGGGGCTGTGAGGCCTTCGTGTCAGCACAGCCGGCCATGGGAGGTAGGAGCAGGAGGCATGACTGGCGCTGCTTTGAGCGGCTGGATCAAGAAGACCAGAGGTTGAAGAAGCACGACGGCCGTTGGATGGACATCGTAAGGTAACTACAGCTAGAATCGTTTATATTGACTAAGTTGACAAAGCCCTTGGTACGTGTGAACTTAGTAGGCCCACAGGTCAGCTTCCGAAACGGTGCACCCCAGAAGTAAGGGGAGGAATCATTTTTTGGGCAGATGAAGCTAGAATATCCGAGATTCAAGAACAAGCACGACATCCGTTGGATGGACATCCAACGGCCACTTCTGCTAGAACCGTGTGTTGACTATAAGTTGACAAAGCCTTGCATACGCGTCAACTATTTTTTTTGAGGGGACGCGTCAACTTAGTAGGCCCATAAGTGTGTGGCAGAGAACTTATAGCCCATTTGAGATTTGTAAGAATGTACAACCCATTTTTGAATTCTAACGGAATTTACTACAGCCCATTTACAGTTTGTTAAAAGTACAGCCCATTTTCTAGCTAGGATAACGACTGATAATTTCAACAAACCATTCAATACGGAATTCAATAAAATTTCCCACATTTTGATGGGATCTAAAATATTTTTATCCCAAAATTTCTAGTCAGATTAAATACAATTTCAATACAAATTTGTATTATGTAAAAATCCAACGAAACATTGCGCGCGCAACAATTAATGAAATTAAAATTTTCAAAATCCAGAAATAATATTTTATAAAGTAATTACGTGTTTGGTGCATTTTTTCATAGTTACTGCCCAGTTTTTATAATTACATCCCATTTATTATTTCTTAAAGCCCATTTTCTTTTTAAGCCTAATGCATCCTTCCTAGGAAAGATTTGTAGCCCAGCGGGGCGGAGAATAAGAAGTTGAACTTGCCTCGGTATTCCTCAAAAAAAAGTATAGCTGGGCTAGCCATTTTCAGCTTGAAAAAAATAATATCTGGGCTGGATATCTAGACTGGGCTAGACGGTCCATAGCCCGCCCAGTTAATACCCTACTCTCCTCTGAACAACAATGAAAACATCGCTCAAGAAAAACTCTACAGTGCTCACACCTCAAAAAGAAAAATACTGCTCGAGCTGCTTTGTCCCAGCTATCGCCCGCTCCTTGTGCAATTCTCTCGTTTATTGACTACATAGGTTGACAATGGTGTGGGACCATGATGTCAGGAAACCAGGAGGGAGCAAAACATATTATAGTTGTATATAATAAGGAGGCACTTGCGTACGTGCGGCTATGGCCCTGGTGGGTCCCCGCTGTCATCCTCTCCAAGTAAAGTCAAATCCTCATTCCTCATGTCGTTGACCATGTTGACAACGTGAGACAGCGGCGCCATGGCGAGCGCAAAAACTCGAAGAACGACAAGAGGGCCTCGTGGGCCCTACGGATGGTCTGATACAGCGCCCGCTGCTCATTTGGGGATCCAGGATCATAGGGCCACATGTCCATGACGGCATTGTCGTTCGCTTGTTCACCGGTGCTCATTGAGGAGACAGAGGTTGCAGCACAGGTCCTCCTGCGTTGGTAGCTCTTCCGCCATTAGGGCATCGAAGTGGGCCGCACCTACTCTATGGTGAACACGGCATGAACCGGCTGGGATAGTGGCGCCGGCTGTCGGTGTCAAAACCGGCGGATCTCGGGTAGGGGGTCCCGAACTGAGCGTCTAAGGCAGATGGTATCAGGAGGCAGGGGACACAATGTTTACCCAGGTTCGGGCCCTCTCGATGGAGGTAATACCCTACTTCCTGCTTGATTGATCTTGATGATATGAGTATTACAAGAGTTGATCCACCACGAGATCGTAGAGGCTAAACCCTAGAAGCTAGCGTATGATTATGATTGTTGTTGTCCTACGGACTAAACCCTCCGGTTTATATAGACACCGGAGGGGGCTAGGGTTACATAGATTCGGTTACAAGGGAGGAGATCTACATATCCGAATTGCCAAGCTTGCCTTCCACGCAAAGGAGAGTCTCACCCGGACACGTGACGAAGTCTTCAATCTTGTATCTTCATAATCCAATAGTCGGGTCGAAGGATATAGTCCGGCTATCCGAGGACCCCCTAATCCAGGACTTACTCAGTAGCCCCTGAACCAGTCTTCAATGACGATGAGTCCGGCGCGCAGATTGTCTTCGGCATTGCAAGGCGGGTTCCTTCTCTGAATACTCCATAGAAGATTTCGAACACAAGGATAGTGTCCGGCTCTGCAAAAAAATTCCACATACCACCGTAGAGAGTATAATATTTCCACAAATCTAATCTGCTGACAACTTTTCATAATGAGACATCACGCCATGGCCCGGTCATTATTCGAACCGTTTTTTCTCAACCAGCTACTACACATATTGCGAGGCGGTTTTCTTGGCACATCTTGTCGAAGCAGAGATCGTGTCCCCTTATCACGGGATTCTCATCAATACGGGTGTGGGTAACCCAACCGCGCCATCAATTACGACGCTTGGGGAATAAGCGAGTTTACCAGGTAGGTGGGGAGGTGCATAGCTTCTTCCGCCCTTATAAAGGGACAATGACTCCTATTTTTCACCCACGCCTTCTTCTTCCCTGCCCATCCATTCTTGCGCACTCGTGCCTCAGCGCCCAAGTTCGCATTTTCTCCACAAAACCACTCCAAACATGTTCGGAGTGGGAGGCAAGTGGATGGTCTCCTTTGTTACGGAGGAGAACATTACGAAGCTCCGGGAAGCCGGATACCTGGCCGCAGATATCGCGCATCGGCTCCCAAATGAAGGGCAGATCGTCCCTACCCCCGAACCCTACGAAAGGGTTGTATTCCTTACCCATTTCGTCCGTGGGCTAGGATTTCCCCTCCACACATTTGTTCGTGGGCTCATGTTCTACTATGGGTTGGACTTCCACGATCTGGCCACCAATTTCATCCTCAACATCTCGGCGTTTATCGTCATGTGCGAGGCCTTCCTCCGCATCAAGCCCCACTTCGGCCTGTGGTTGAAGACCTTCAATGTCAAACCGAAGCTGGTGGTCGGCCAGCAAGCGGAGTGCGGAGGCGCCATGGTGGGAAAAATGCCCAACGTCACCTGGCTCGAAGGCTTCTATGTGGAGACAGTGAAGGGGTGGCAATCGGGGTGGTTCTACATCACTGAGCTGCGTGACACCAACTGGGTGGCGGCCCCCGAATGTCGATCCGGCATCCCCACGCGGCTCACCTCCTGGAAAGAGAAGGGCCTATCCTGGGGTTCATCGTTGGAGCTGACCGGACTCCAGAACTGTGTTAAAAACATGATAAGCAAGAGAATCAAGCTTGTCAACATGGTCCAAGTAATGCTCTTCAGCCGGATCCTCCCGTGTCAAAGATGGGCATTCAATATGTGGGAGTTCGGCCCGGCTAAGCACCAGACGCCGCAAGAGCTCTTCGACACGACACAACAGGACATCTGGAGGGTGTTGTTCAAGTCCGCCGACGTACCTCCTCCCCTTACCGAGGATCGCGGACTCAGCGCAAAGCGCCCTGCCAATCCGGTAAGCTTCTTATATCTCATAAGATGTTTCTTTCCCCAATATAATCATGTGGGGGATCTAAGCCTCCACGCCAATTAACAGGAATGGGTCGCGACAGCGGAGCGGATCGATTGTCCGGCCCCACTGCCCGAGGATCCAGCAAGTGCTCTCTTAATGGAGATGCTGGTTCTGGCACCCTATGATGCACCGGAGAAGAAGGCCAAGAAGAAGGCCGTGGGGACTAGGAAAGGTCTCCGGTGCAAGGTCGTATCAGACTCATCATCCGATAACACCGAGGTGCCCTCCTCCCACGAAAATGAGGAGGAGGAAGAGGAAAGTTCTCCCCACCCCCAACCGGGGGAGACAAGAAAAGGAAGGACGCCCCGTCAGGGGAACCCGAAGGGTCCAAGAAGGTAAGGACTCTCCTTCCGGACTGCTCCACGGCGGCCGCTTTTAGCGACGGGGAGTGGTTACCCAGGGACAAGCCCCTAGCGAAGTCGTAAGTATCCGGATACCGTAATAATTCTTGGTATGTTTTATTTTATTACTTCTTATCATGCCGAACATGATCATGCAGCCCCTGTAAAGCCCGTATCGACGTATCCTCTTCAGATGAGTCTTTGGGCCCGTCGGAGATGAACAACGATTCCCTCCCGACCGCCTCCTCCCCCGGCCCTATAGACGACGTCGAGGTGCTGTCTCAAAGGGTACCGAACCAAGGGGAGACAGTTCCGGAAGCGCCCCAAGGCGACATTCCGGACGCTGGGCGCACGAGGGGCAAGACTCCCATGGGCTCTAATGCCGGGGGCAACAAGTCTGTGCCGATGGCCTCTGTCCATCTAGGGTCATCGGACAATTTACTGGAAGTGCTTCGCGGCGCTTCCATTGACGAAGAAAACCGCACTATCATGAGTGTGGTGGTCAAGAAGATTCAGTCCGCTGAAAACGGACTGACTGAAGCCTGTGCCAGCCTCCTAACAGGCTTTGAGGTGAGTAATCAAATTATGAGAAAATGTTACAGCATAGACAGTAGCCCCTGATGCTCTATTTGGTGTTCGGAAGAAAGGTCAAACAGAGGATCAAATAATAATCACAGTAGTTTAATCAGAATATGTCTATGTGAATAAGCAGGCTTCACTGCTAGCCGCTGCCGCTCACACAGCGGAGGTCTCCGCACTGAAGCGGGACCTTGAGGGGTCCGAGGAAGAGATCGGCCTTACCAAGATTCAGCTCAAAGAGAACAAAGGTAAGTGATACCTTGTCTGTTTATTGATAAAAAAGGAAATTGGTTGTTAGATCACAGGATCGTCATGAATTTTTCTAGGGGCCACGACCGAAGTGGCGATCCTGAAGAAGGCATTGTCCGAGGTCGAAGGCAAAGCGGCCAAGCAGCGCACCGAGCGCGAGAAGCAAGAGGCCCAAGTCAGCGAGGTTCAGCAAGAGCTCCAGGAGTTTGTCAAGAAGTACGAGTCCTTGGAGCGTGACTCTAGGACGCAAGGGTCTGAGCTTGCGAAGGCCCTCGAGAACGCACAAAATGCCAAGGCCGAAGCCCAAAAGGCTCTCCAGGAAATTGAGGTGGTCAGGAAGATAGCGGCGGGTAAGGCATTCATTATGCAAAGCAAGCATGTGAAGGAAACTTTCCTTTTACTTACCCGAATTCGGAGCTCTCCAGGAGCGTTCGGAGATCTACCCAGCAGTTTGTCGGATGCCACGGAGTTCTACCAGGCTGAGGAAGGGAGCTTGATGGAGAGGTTGTTCTGGTCTCAGTATACTGGGACCGAACATCCGATGCCCTAGAGCGACCAGTTGAAGCAACTGGTCGAGCCTCACAAGGCGGCCGAACTGGCCATGAAGGGTGAGGGAGTCCTGGATTAGGGGGTCTCCGGACAGCCGGACTATATCCTTTGGCAGGACTGTTGGACTATGAAGACACGAGATTCAAGACTTCGTCCCGTGTTCGGATGGGACTCTACTTGGTGTGGAAGGCAAGCTAGGCAATACGGATATACATATCTCCTCCTTTGTAACCGACCTTGTGTAACCCTAGCCTCCTCCGGTGTCTATATAAACTAGAGGGTTTTAGTCCGTAGGACAACAAACAATCATACCATAGGCTAGCTTCTAGGGTTTAGCCTCTCTGATCTCGTGGTAGATCAACTCTTGTACTACTCATACTATCAAGAATAATCAAGTAGGACGTAGGGTTTTACCTCCATCAAGAGGGCCCGAACCTGGGTAAAACATCATGTCCCCTGCCTCCTGTTACCATCCGCCTTAGACGCACAGTTCAGGACCCCCTACTCGAGATCTGCTGGTTTTGAAACTGACATTGGTGCTTTCATTGAGAGTTCCTCCGTGTCGTCGTCATTAGGCTTGATGGCTCCTTCGATCATCGATAGCGATGCAGTCCAGGGTGAGACTTCTCTCCCTGGACAGATCTTTGTATTCGGTGGCTCCGCACTGCGGGCCAACTCGCTTGGCCATCTGGAGCAGATCGAGAGCTACACCCCTGGCTATCAGGTCAGATTTGGAAACTTGAACTACACAGCCGACATCCACGGAGACTTGATCTTCGACGGATTCGATCCCTTGCCGAGTGCGCCACGCGGTCACGATGAGCATGACTTAGCTCCACCATCGGACAGTGTTCGGGAGATTGCACCGGCGACCGCTCCGACCTTCAAATCGGAGCCAATTGTGCCATCTGGTAACGGGTGGATAGACCCCGCCGCGGAGGTTGCACTCTCATCGGCGATCGAGCCGAGTATCGACCTTACCCTTCACAAGAGCCGTGACACCAAATTGCCGAATTCTACCCCAGCCACGGACTCCGAACCGCCTGCGCCCGTGCCTATCGAATCCGACTGGGTGCCGATCATGGAGTTCACCTCTGCGGATATCTTTCAGCACTCGCCCTTCGGCGACATACTGAACTCATTAAGGTCTCTCTCCCTGTCAGCAGAGCCCTGGCCGAACCATGTCCGGCAGAATTGGGATGCGGATGATGAAGAAATTCGCCGCCCACCCACCACCCACTTAGTAGCCACTATCGATGATTTGACCGACATGCTCGACTTCGACTCTGAAGGCATCGACGGTATGGACGACAATGCAGGAGACGAACAGGAACCACTGCCCACAGGGCGCTGGATGCCCACTTCATCATATGATCTATACATGGTGGACACACCCAAAGAAAACGACGACGAAGAACGGAAGGACGCAAAGAAGGGTTGTTCCCTCGAGAAGCAGTCAAAGTGGCGGCGTAAGCGCTGCTCCAAATCCTGCCTCGACAGAAGCAGCGATCATATAAACCCAGCGATAGAGCAAGGCGAGCCAGCGGACGACAAACATGGCATTGAACCATCGTCCGACCACGGCAACATGGAGAATCAAACCGAACAACCCGACTGCGTCGAAGATAATAGTCCGGATAACATCACACCGGACAGGCACCCAGAACAACAGAATACCCATAAAGGGCTTGTTGCCACTGCGAGGAGTCTGAAAAAGTAGAAGCAAAGGCTCATGGCTGCACAATACACACTCAGAATTAGATGGAGTGAAGTACTCAACACTGAAGCGAAGTACGGCGGTAATCGCCACACCAACAGCTACCCGGAGCGAAAGTTGCTGCCTGAATTCGATGAGGAGGCCTTAGATCCCCCGTAATCAAAAAACAAAACGGCCATCTGGCCGGATAGAAGACCTCGTGGCCAACATAGAGCGGCAAACGACGCCGCACATAAGCCAGTATGCGATCCGCGTGAGGGCTCGCATCAAAAGGACGGCGCAACCAGATCCATCTGCGGGCCATGCAGGCGCACTCTAGCATGCAATGCAACACAACAAACATCCCAACACCACGGTACACCCAAATATAGGGGTGCCGCACACCCCCTATGTTTCACTGATGAGGTGCTGGACCATGAATTTCCAGAGGGATTCAAACCCGTAAACATAGAGGCGTACGACGGAACGACAGACCATGGGGTCTGGATTGAGGACTACATCCTCCATATCCATATGGCTCGAGGAGACGATCTCCATGCCATTAAGTACTTACCCCTCAAGCTCAAAGGGCCAGCTCGGCACTGGCTTAAAAGCCTCCCTGAAAACTCCACTATAAGCTGGGAAGAGCTCGAGGATGCTTTTCGAGCAAATTTTCAAGGGACCTATGTCCGACCACCGGATGCAGACGATTTAAGTCATATAACTCAACAGCCCGGCGAGTCATCCCGAAAGCTTTGTAACAGGTTTCTCACTAAAAAGAACCAAATAGTCAACTGTTCGGACGCCGAAGCCTTAGCAGCTTTCAAGCATAGTGTTCGAGACGAATGGCTTGCCAGACACCTCGGCCAAGAAAAGCCAAGAACAATGGCAACATTAACAAGCCTCATGACCTGCTTTTGCGCGAGCGAGGGCAACTGGTTAGCCCGATGCAGCACCAGCGACCCAAGTACATCCGAAGTCAGGGACGGAAACGGGAAGTCACAACGCAGCAAAAACAAGAGCCGGAATAAAGAAGACAGCCCAAAGAGCACGGCGGTAAACTCCGGATTTAGAAGCTCTTGGCCAGGTCAACAGAGATGAATTGTCCAGCCTAAACAAGATTATGGATAAAATATGTCAGATCCACAGCACCCCTGATAAGTCTGCAAATCATACCCATAAAGAATGTTGGGTTTTCAAGCAGTCCGGCAAGCTCAACGCCGAACATAAGGGGCAGGATAAAACAAGCAAAGACGAGGACGAGCATCGGAAGCAAAACACCGGGGAACAGAAGAAATTTCCACCAGAAGTCAAAACAGTAAACATGTTACAAGTAACAAAGGGGAGAAACAAAGCGGCACTCCTAGAGACACATGCCCCAAGGCCTATCACCGTGGAGTTCTGCCACTGGTCGTCCCAACCGATCACCTCTGACCATCGGGATTACTCGGCAAGTATCCGGCGTGCAGGATGGGCTGCCTTGGTATTAGACCCAATAATTGACGGATACCACTTCACACGAGTCCTGATGGACGGCGGCAACAGTTTAAACCTGATATATCAGGACACAGTCCGCAAAATGGGGATAGACCCAACAAAAATTATCCGCAGCAATACTACCTTTAAAGGAGTAACGCCAGGCCCAGAGGCCCATTGCACGGGCTCCCTGCTACTAGAGGTTATAATCGGCTTTCCCGATAACTTCCGCAGTGAAAATTTAATGTTCCACATCGCTCCGTTCCAAAGTGGTTATCAAGCACTACTCAGAAGCGAAGCTTTCGCTCGCTTTAAAGCAATACCGCATTACGCTTCTCTCATGCTTAAGATGCCCGGCCACATGGTATCATTACAGTAAATGGAAATATTGAGCACTCCTTGCGCGTGGAAGACCGTGCGGCTGCCTTGGCAGCCGCACACTAAACGGCCTCACCAACTAAAGCACCTGACAGGTCGGAAAGACCACAGACGCGGTTGGACGAGTCCCGCGCAGCTATATGTAATTGATATAGGTTTGATGGCCATACCCCTATTACAATACAAGGGGCTCCACGCGCGCAAACAAGTGGCAATTAGGCTCAACCTTACTCATTTTGAACTGTACATGGTCTATTTAGTATAACCTACCTTTTGCACAACAACTTTTCAATTAAGTTCCTTTCTTTTTCAGATGACCATCGTGCTACACCCGTCCAGAATACGGCACAACGGAGATACAGGCGCAGACGTGCAGTAGGGACCCGTTCCAAGGATTCTTTTTAGATTAAGACCCTGTGTAAACCTTTTTACTGTCTCTTGTTGATACACATCCCTCGGATTCTCAGTACAATTGAGAAGGATGCTGACGTATTGGCATGTGGCCACGTCAGAATATTGCACGTACCTGGACACCAGCAGCTTATTACAAAGGGCACTTGTTTTGGCCCAGGTTACATCATAAAGATCGAATACCTTAAGGGAGTGTTCGGCGTCGCGAGTTTGGCCTTATATGCATCAGCTCCGAATCATGTATTTGGTCAAATGTTGGGTTTGCCAAGCTCCTATGTTTTGCTGCCTTACGTTCCGCTCTATCGGCTAAGGCGGCACCAGGAGAACTACTGCGATTGTGCCCTGGTTCATCCGGATGAGCACCTTAGTAGAGAAAGCCGAAAACTGACTGTCATGATATAGCATGAGACTGGTCAACCACTCGATGACCTAGCGGAATCTTCGGGATTCCTCCGCCTTAACGAAGGGCCGTTTCTCGGCCAGGCATGTATGTGCCCCGAATCCGGATGAGCGCGGAGCCACCAGGGGCTATATAGTAGCCCCACTGTCAAACTCCTCTAGCTAAGTGAAAGTGTTAACGCATTATAGTCCGATAGCCTAGTTCGCTGCGCTATCACCTCCTTAATGGACCAAGACGTTGGATCAAGTGTGAACATGCGTCTTCTGCGAACACCCCCGCATTATATGCGTGGGGGTTGAAGCCGACGACTGCCATCTTTCAGGTTATATACATATATACATAAACGGCCGCACAGGAGGCATCATAGTACTTTTGGGCAGAAGTATAAATACAGCCTTGATAAATTCAATAAAACATTGTTTTTACAATGGGAATATACATGTCACTCAAACATAATATTCTTCGAACACTAGGCCTCTATCGAACGAGCGCCTTCAAGAACTTCTTAAAAATAGTGCTCGGCAGCCACTCGGCCTATGGCCGAACCCCGCGCCGCAACAGTGGTGGCATCAATCTCCGCCCAGTGTGTTTTGACATGGGCAAGGGCCATCCGCGAGCCTTCTATACACGCCGACCTCTTTAGAGCATCGATGCGTGGTATATCACCAAGGAATTGTTGCACTAAGCTAAAGTAGCTATTCGGCTTGGGCCCTCCTGGCAACAAATGATCCACAACGGACCTCATGGCAAGTCCGGATAATCTATGGAGCTCGGCCTACTCGGCCATTTGCTCATTCAACAGCAGCGGACAGGCTGGAGCATGAAACTGTGACCAAAAAAGTTTTCCCACTTCGCGATCTTTTTGATCTCGGAAGTATTCGGCCGCATCGGCAGCACTCGCGGCTAAGTCCAGATATGCGTCCGCAAAACTCCATAGCCGGTCCAGAGGTGCATACTTCGGATCCCCGAACTTACTTTGCAACAAGAAGGGCTTCCCAGATACAATATCCGCAGCTTGATGCAGCTCCTCCTTCGTCGCTCTAATTTTGGAGCGGGCTTCATTGGCAGCCACCCGGGCCTTTTCTAGGTCCGTCGCCTTCGCCCGGTTTTCTTCTTCAAGAAGCCGGTAACGGTCAGCAGCATCTCTTAACTCTACAACCATCTTGGCTATCTTTTCTTTGCTCTCGCAATGCGCGGCCTATTCGGCCCTTAACTCATCGGCCTCCGTTAAAGCGGCCACATTACTACTCCTTGCTTGCTCCTTGGCTCGGGCAAGCTCCGCCCGAAGGATCTCCACGGTGGCAGCTCCATCTGCAGTCACAACATATTAAAGATACTGGCATCATGCTGCTCTTATTATGTGACAATCACCAGAAAAATCACTCACCCTGTGCCTCTTCAAGCCGCTTGTTAACAAGTACGATGTCGGCATCTGCCGCATCCAGTTGTCGTATTAGTTCGGCAAATCCATCAGTCCGGCTAGCCACCGGAACTTCAACCACCTGCACATAAAGGCGGTCTGGTTATTACCTGGGACTATGATCCTCTGTTTGCCGCCATTCTCGACGACAACCAGAGTCTCAGGGGCTACTATCTGCATGGGATACCTAACATATGCGGTACTATTAAAGGCATACATTATTTTACGTACCTCGAAGCCTTTCAGCAGACTCATAAAAGCTTCATGCAAACCGATTTCGGTGGATGAAATCCTTTCAATTACCGTACCCATTAGCATACGATGCACTTCCGAGATGACAGCTTTCCCCAGAAGATCCTTCAGCGCGTCCGACCGCACATAATACAGACCCTTTCCGTCGCTCTACTCAGGAGCCGGATACTGGGGATGCCGGGTAGCCAAAAGGTTACCCTCTGGCGATATTGGATCCGGAGATACCCTTCGCAATGACACTTCAAGGTCGCCCGCTTCTTGAGCTGGGGAGTCCGGGGGAGGCGTTTCGCTCTCCATCATCTCCGGAAGAAGATCCCCCGAAGATGAACTCTGTCGAGAAGGGTTGTGATCTGGACTACAATTTACAAGCATCGGTTATTGTCTTCGGAAGTAAGGTAGGATATCTTCACTATTAAGTACTTTTTGATTACTTACAGCTCGGTAGAGGGCTGATCCCCTGGCGGACATTGTGTGGCAAGAATACCCTCCGAGGCAGGACCCTCTGGTGGAGATTTCTTCTCCCGTTTGGAAACCTTAGTTTCCGGGTCTTCAGAGGTTGTCCTCTTCCTTCCCCGGGGAGAGAGAATGCCAGATTCTTCCCCTTGGTTATCCTTCCTCGTGGAGGCGCTCATTCCCTCGATTGGAATAGATAGCGATGGAGGCCCTCTTTCGCCCTCTTTATTCCCCCCTCCATCTTCCTTCGAGGGCACTAGACAAGGTGCTGGCTCGAGCATCTTTTCCAGCACCGGATTGTAGAAGCCTTCAAGAAGGGAGGCCGAACACCGGATCATCTTCGCCTTTGTTATCCAGTCCTGGACAAAGAGCGATTCTTCAGAATGATGTCATGATAAATAAAAGGACAGTGTATTCGGCCATGGGATTACTTACTTGGGCAGCAGGGCGGTTGCAGCTCAGGCCCACGTCCTCGGTAGTGTCCGGACACTCTATTTGGGTCCGAAGAACGATTTGTACATCTCCTCATGCGTCATGCCTAGGAAATTCTGAACAGTGCGCGGTCCTTCCGGGTTGAATTCCCACATGCGGAGGGGCCGGCGTTTGCAAGGCTGGACTCGACGAACTAGCATAACTTGCATTACCATAACCAGACTGAAATCTCCCTCGAAGAGATCTGAGATACGGCTCTGCAGTATTGGCACTTCCTTGGCTGGACCCCAGCTCAGCCCCCTGCTGATCCATGACATCAGTTGTGGTGGAGGGCCCGAGCGAAAGGTGGGGGCGGCTACCCACATGGCACTTCGGGGAGCTGTGACGTAAAACCACTCCCGTTGCCACAATCCGAGCACCTCTGGAAAGGAACCCTTTGGCCATGGAGCGTCAGCAATTTTTCTTATTAGAGCACCTCCGCATGCTGCATACTTCCCCTCGACCATCTTCAGCTTCACATCGAAGGTCTTGCGCCACAGGCCGCAGTGAGGGGTAATGCGGAGGAAGGCCTCGCATACGACAATAAATGTCAAAATGTGAAGAACGGAATCCGGGGCCAGATCGTGAATATCTAGCCCAGAATAGAACATAAGACCCCTAACAAAGGGATCTAGAGCGAGGCCTAGTCCTTGGAGGAAGTGGGATATGAACACGACGCTCTCGTTGGGTTCGGGAGTAGGGACGACCTACCCTCGTACAGGTAGCCGATGCGAAATTTTGGCCGTCAGATATCTGGCCTCCCTCAACTTCTTGATGTCCTCCTCTGTGACGGAGGAAGGCATCCACCGACCTTGAAGGTTGGATACGGACATAGTTGAAGATCCGAAGCGCCTAAACTTGAGCTTTGGGTGTTGGAACTCAATGCGAGAGGCGGATTCGATTAAGAGCGAGAGGAAAAAGCCTTGTCCCTTTATAAAGGGGATGAATATCAGGCGTCCTCCTCATGGCCGTTCGAGACTTACCTAAGATCTAGGAGTCATACCAACAGGCACGGTTGGGTTACCCATGTTTGTATTGATAAGAATCCCGTGATATGGGGAACACGATCTCTGCTTTGACAAGACGTGTCAAGAAACCGCCTCGCGTTATGTGTGGGGCTGGTTAAAGAAAAATGGTTCAAATAATTACTGGGCCGTGGCATGATGTTGTGCTACCAAAACATGTTAGCAGATTAGATTTGTGGAAATATTAATCGCTCTACAGTGGTATGTGGAACTTATTTTGCAGGGTCGGACACTATCCTTGTATTCAAACTCTTCCGTGGTGTATTCGGGGGAGGAACCCGCCTTGCAATGCCGAACACAACACTGCGCACCGGACTCATCGTCATTAAAGCCTGGTTCAGGGGCTACTGAGGGAGTCCTAGATTAGTGGGTCCCCGGACAGCCGGACTATATCCTTTGGCCGGACTGTTGGACTATGAAGACACGAGATTGAAGACTTCGTCCCGTGTCCGGATGGGACTCTACTTGGCGTGGAAGGCAAGCTAGGCAATACGGATATGCATATCTCCTCCTTTGTAACCGACCTTGTGTAACCCTAGCCTCCTCCGGTGTCTATATAAACCGCAGGTTTTAGTCCGTAGGACAACAGACAATCATACCATAGGCTAGCTTCTAGGGTTTAGCCTCTCTGATCTTGTGGTAGATCAACTCTTGTACTACTCATACTATCAAGAATACTCAAGTGGGACGTAGGGTTTTACCTCCATCAAGAGGGCCCGAACCTGGGTAAAACATCGTGTCCCCTGCCTCCTATTACCATCTGCCTTAGACGCACAGTTCGGGACCCCCTACCCAAGATCCGTCGGTTTTGACACCGACAAAGGGCCTCATAGTCCGGATGTGCCCTGGAGAGCCCCTGCCTGGCAGCTACTTCGGCTTGGTAAGGCAGCTTGTGAATGCCTGGCCATGGTTTGAAGTCATAAAGCGGTCCGTCTGCATTGAGGGTGCGTGTAGGGCTTTTGCCTGGGAGAAAGTCCACTGGGAGAAGATGGACATCGAAAAGCTGGTGAAGGAGGGGCTGCCGGAGAGCAAGGAGCATCGCCACCCCAAAAAGTATAATGACAGTGTCCTGAAGGGTGCTCGCGTTGTGGCAGAGGAATGTGCTAAGGATGTAATATTTGAATGAATGTACTCATGTGATTCTGTAATGTGAAACAAGTTCTTGTGCGCTATGTAACGCTTGTTGACTTAAAATATTACCTTCTGTGCGGCCGTTTATAAAATTTGAGAGTTGGCCAGTCGTCGGCTTCTGCCCTCATGTAACTAGTACTGAGGTGTTCGGGATAAACCTGATCACTCTTTATCCCAGTTTTGGGTCCTTCGAAGGAGGTGTTCATCTCAACGAACCAGGCAATCGGACTATAAAGCTTTATCACTCTCACTTAGCCATAGAAGTCTACAATTTTAAATTTTGGCGAAGCCCCTAGTATTCGGAGGGCCGAATTTGGGGCGCTATGTACGCCTAAATCGGACAAGGCCGACTCCTCGCCCGAAGCGGAATATTTTTTTAAGGATTTGAGACCTCTCGAATAGCGACCAGCTCTCGCCGCATCATGAAAGTCAGTTTTCGGCTTTCTCTACTGAGGTGCTCATCCGGAAGAACCGTGACACAATCGCAGTAGTTCTCCCAGTGCTACCTTAGCCGATATAGTGGAAAGTAAGGTACCAAAACATGAGAGCCGGGCAAACCCAACTATTGACCCAAGACATGATTCGGAGCTGATGCATATAATGTTATAAGTTCGGGATGCCGCACTGTCGAAAGTGTTCAGACTTTTCATGCCGTATTATGGGGTATATTGAAGCCCCTGGCGCACTGGTCGTATTAGAATGTACGGGTGCGACTTGTCATAAGTAAGCAGACAGGAAAGAAAAAAAGAGATAAAGGAATGCAATAATAAGCTGATGATGTACATGGTTATTTAAATGATACGTCAAAGTGTATGCATACATGTAGTGCAATAAGTAAAAAATAGGACTATTTGACATGTCTTATCCAAGGTCAAGCTGCGTGTGGGTATGCAAAACAGGTATATCGATTGTTATCAGAGACCACCTGAGGATTCCCTTGTATGTCAAAGCTTCTTCCTTCCTTGGTGTTTCTTTCCCATGACGGGTCCGATGATCAAACGATCAGAGAGGGCCTTCAGAGAATAGGGGCCTGAAAGGAAGAAAATGTTAAAGGTATACGGGTAAGCAGTTGAGCCGCATTGTGGGCCGTGCCATGGCCGTACCTCCGCCCATGCCCATGGTATCTTGAGTGCGTAATTATGTACGTGCGGCGCAAATTTTGCCGCTTGACTGGGACTAGGATGGAGGCCGAATTGCTAGGCGAGCTCTAAACATGCCTGGCGATCCTCTTATAGGGTACTCCGGACTCGCTTAGAGGTGTCCGGGGTGTTTTTTGCCGAATTGGCGGTTTCCCTCATGAGGCTGCTTTGCGCTTCTGCTGCAAGGGCCGCAGTGTGCTCCTCTGTGCGGAGCGAGAGTTCTGTGTTTCCATTAACTGTTATAACTCCGTGAGGCCCTAGCATTTTGAGCTTGACGTATGCATAATGTGGTACCGCATTGAATCTGGCAAATGCGGTTCGTCTGAGCAGTGCATGATAGCCACTGCGGAAGGGCACGATATCGAGGATTAACTCCTCGCTTCGGAAGTTGTTCGGAGATCCGAAGACTACTTCCAGTGTTATTGAGCCCGTGCAACAGGCCTCTACACCTGGGATGACACCTTTAAAGGTGGTTTTGGTGGGTTTGATCCTCGAGGGGTCTATACCCATTTTGTGCACTGTATCCTGATAAAGCAAGTTCAGGCTGCTGCCACCGTCCATAAGAACCAATGTGGCAGAACCGCCATGACGGATACTGGTGGGGTGGTCCCTGCGATCGAAGGTGATCGGACAAGAAGACCATTAATACGTCTCCAACGTATCTATAATTTTTGATTGCTCCATGCTATATTATTTACTGTTTTGGACATTATTGGGCTTTATTATCCAATTTTATATTATTTTTGGGACTAACCTATTAACCGGAGGCCCAACCCAGAATTTCCTAGTATCAGTAGGGGCAGCAAGGCACGTATTGTATTATTGCCATCGAGGATAACAAGATGGGGTTTTTATCATATTGCATGACTTTATCCCTCTACATCATGTCATCTTGCTTAAGGCGTTACTCTGTTTTCTTGAACTTAATACTCTAGATGCATGCTGGATAGCGGTCGATGAGTAGAGTAATAGTAGTAGATGCAGGCAGGAGTCGGTCTACTTGTCTCCGACGTGATGCCTATATACATGATCATACCTAAATATTCTCATAACTATGCTCAATTCCGTCAATTGCTCAACAGTAATTCGTTCACCCACCGTAAAATACTTATGCTCTTGAGAG
Source organism: Triticum dicoccoides (assembly GCF_002162155.2). Taxonomy (NCBI): domain Eukaryota; kingdom Viridiplantae; phylum Streptophyta; class Magnoliopsida; order Poales; family Poaceae; genus Triticum; species Triticum dicoccoides. Next base: position 171,042,207 of record NC_041388.1, read on the forward strand.
AAGCCACTAGTGAAAACCTATGGCCCCTGGGTCTATCTTCATCATATTAATTTTCCAATACATAGTTATTTCCTTTGCTTTTATTTTACTTTGCATCTTTATCACAAAAATACCAAAAATATTATCTTATCATATCTATGAGATCTCACTCTCGTAAGTGACCGTGAAGGGATTGACAACCCCTTATCACGTTGGTTGCGATGAGTTATTTGTTTTGTGCAGGTACTAGGGACGCGCGCGCAACCTCCTACTAGATTGATACCTTGGTTGTCAAAAACTAAGGGAAATACTTACGCTACTTAGTTGCATCATCCTTTCCTCTTCGGGGAAATCCAACGCAGTGCTCAAGAGGTAGCAAGAAGAATTTCTGGTGCCATTGCCGCGGAGGTTCGCGCAAGTCAAGATTTGACTCCTGGCAACGAGCCATTTCTGGCGCCGTTGCCGGGGAGTCTACGCAAAAGTCAACATACCAAGTACCTATCACAACCCTTATCTCCCGCATTACATTATTTGCCATTTGCCTCTTGTTTTCCTCTCCCCCACTTCACCCTTGCCATTTTATTCGCTCTCTCTCTCTTTATCGTCCCTCTCTTTCTTTATTTGCCCCTTTTTGCCATTTGCACCTTCTGCCGTTATGTCCGAAATTGGGGAAATTATTGTTGGTATGGACAATAATAATATCATGAAAAAATTTGTTGCTCCTGCTAAAGAACCCCCCATCTTACGTACAAAAAAAATTCTGTGTTGGTAGTGGTAATATTATTGGAAAATGAGTTATTCAAGATTTCTTTACTTGTGCCGGTGCTTTACCTTCTATGGGTAGTTCTATCCTTCATAGAGCTAGTAGTCTTGCAGACGCTATTGCCATGCTTGTAGTTGAACTTGAAATACAATCCATGCACATGCATCCTTGCATACAAAGGATTTTCCTAGTATTTTCTAATATTGAGCATTCTTCTGTTAAGCGTGCCGCTATTATATTTTTGGCTCATGAGTTTAGATTCATAATAAAAGAGGCCAAATAAAACCTTTGTGCATTATAGGGTGGACGCTTGCCGTCTTCCCATAGAGGCTATCCTCTTTGATCAAGTAGAAATAATGCGTTTTCAATCTCTAAACTATGTTGCTCTCAATGAAAATCTTAGAAAAAGGGTTCCTACCAATGTTTTAGTTGATAGAATTTCTGAATTTAATGATGATTTGGCCATTCGAAATAATGAACTAGGATATTCTCTTGAATATAGGCTCACAAAGTTCTGTCAAAAAAATGCTTATAATGATGAATTGGTTGTGCAATACGAAGGACCAAAGGAGGAACCTATACCTCCCAAGCTTGATCTTGGGGACTTTTGTCCCATTAAATTTAGCCCTTTTTATTACTTTTTATTGCCTCAAAGAAAAGTTGCTGCCGAACGTAGAGAATATGAAATGAGTTTTAATGATCTATCTTACTATTATGGCAATACCTAGATCTATCCTTGCTTTTTATGCCTAGCTAGGGGCGTTAAACGATAGCGCTTGTTGGGAGGCAACCCAATTTTATTTTTATTCATTTCTTTTTGCTCCTGTTTAGTAATAAATAATTTACCTAGCCTCTGTTTTGGTTGTGTTTTTTGTGTTTAATTAGTGTTTGTGCCAAATAGAACCGTTGGGAAGACTTGGGGAAAGTCTTGATATCTTGCTGTAAAAAACAGAAACTTTAGCGCTCACGAGAACTGCTGCCATTTTTATTTCGAAAGTTCTATTTAGATAATTATTTTTGAATATGATTAATAGATAAATTCCTCACGTCCAGCAATTTATTTTAGAATTTTTGGGGTTCCAGATCTTGTGCTAGCTACAGATTACTATAGACTGTTCCGTTTTTGACAGATTCTGTTTTTCGCGTGTTGTTTGCTTATTTTGATGAATCTATGGCTAGTAAAATAGTTTATAAACCATAGATAAGTTTGAATACAGTAGGTTTAACACCAATATAAATAAAGAATTAGTTCAGTACAGTACTTTGTAGTGGTCTTTTGTTTTCTTTCGCTAACGGAGCTCACAAGATTTTCTTCTTTATGTTTTGTGTTGTGAAGTTTTCAAGTTTTGGGTAAAGATTTGATGGTATGGAAAAAGGAGTTGCAAGAGCCTAAGCTTGGGGATTCCCATGGCACCCCCAAGATAATCTAAGGACACCTAAAAGCCAAATCTTCGGGATGCCCCGGAAGGCATCCCCTCTTTCATCTACTTCTATCGGTAACTTTACTTGGAGCTATATTTTTATTCACCACATGATATGTGTTTTGCTTGGAGCGTCTAGTATTATTTGAGTCTTTATTTTTTAGTTTACCACAATCATCCTTGCTGTACACACCTTTTGAGAGAGCCATACATGATTTGGAATTTGTTAGAATACTCTATGTGCTTCACTTATTTCTTTTGAGTTATATAGTTTTGCTCTAGTACTTCACTTATATCTTTTAGAGAACGGTGGTGGATTTGTTTTATAGAAACTATTGATCTCTCATGATTCACTTAGATTATTTTGAGAGTCTTAAATAGCATGGAAATTTGCTTAAATAATCATAATATGCTTGGTATTCAAAAATAGTAAAAATTCTCTTATGAGTGTGTTGAATGCGGTGAGAAGTTTGATGCTTGATAATTGTGTTGAGATATGAAGATGGTGATATTAAAGTTGTGCTAGTTGAGTAGTTGTGAACTTGAGAAATACTTGTGTTGAAGTTTGTGATTCCCGTTGCATGCATGTTTGGTGAACCGTTATGTGATGAAGTCGGAGCATGATGTATTTTTTGATTTTCTTCCTTATGAGTGGCGGTCGGGGATGAGCGACGGTCTTTTCCTACCAATCTATCCCCCTAGGAGCATGCGTGTAATACTTTGCTTTGATAACTTGTAGATTTTTGCAATAAGTATATGAGTTCTTTATGAATAATGTTGAGTCCATGGATTATACGCACTCCCACCCTTCCACCATTGCTAGCCTCTCTAATACCGCGCACCTTTTGCCGGTATCATACACCCACCATATACCTTCCTCAAAACAGCCACCATACCTACCTATTATGGCATTTCCATAGCCATTCCGAGATATATTGACATGCAACTTTCCACCGTTCCGTTTATTATGACACACTCCATCATTGTCATATTTCTTAGCATGATCATGTAGTTGACATCGTATTTGTGGCAAAGCCACCGTTCATAATTCTTTGATATATGTCACTCATGAGTCATTGCACATCCCAGTACACCGCCGGAGGCATTCATATAGAGTAATATCTTGTCCTAAGTATCGAGTTGTAATTGTTGAGTTGTAAGAAAATAAAAGTGTGATGATCATCATTATTAGAGCATTGTCCCGGTGAGGAAAGGATGATGGAGACTATGATTCCCCTACAAGTCGGGATGAGACTCCGGACGAAAAATAAAAAAAGAAAGAAAGAAAAGAGGCCATAAAAATAGAAAAGTCCCAAATAAATAAAAAAATGTGAGAAAAAGAGAGGAGGGGCAATGCTACTATCCTTTTACCACACTTGTGCTTCAAAGTAGCACCATGATATTCATGATAGAGAGTCCCTCATTTCGTCACTTTCATATACTAGTGGGAATTTTTCATTATAGAACTTGGCTTGTATATTCCAATGATGGGATTCCTCAAAATGCCCTAGGTCTTCATGAGCAAGCAAGTTGGATGCACACCCACTTAGTTTCTTTTGTTGAGCTTTCATATACTTATAGCTCTAGTGCATCCGTTGCATGGCAATCCCTACTCACTCACATTGATATCTATTAATGGGCATCTCCAGAGCCCGTTGATATGCCTAGTTGATGTGAGACTATCTTCTCCCTTTTTGTCTTCTCCACAACCACCATTCTATTCCACCTATAGTGCTATATACATGGCTCACGCTCATGTATTGCGTGAAGATTGAAAAAGTTTGAGAATGTCAAAAGTATGAAACAATTGCTTGGTTGTCATCGGGGTTGTGCATGATTTAAATACTTTGTGTGGTGAAGATAGAGCATAGCCAGACTATATTATTTTGTAGGGATAACTTTCTTTGGCCATGTTATTTTGAGAAGACATGATTGCTTTGTTAGTATGCTTAAAGTATTATTATTTTTATGTCAATATTAAACTTTTATGTTGAATCTTTCGGATCTGAATATTCATACCACAATTAAGAAGAGTTACATTAAAATTATGCCAAGTAGCATTCCACATCAAAAATTCAGTTTTTATCATTTACCTACTCGAGGACGAGCAGGAATTAACCTTGGGGATGCTTGATACGTCTCCAATGTATCTATAATTTTTGATTGCTCCATGCTATATTATCTACTGTTTTGGACATTATTGGGCTTTATTATCCACTTTTATATTATTTTTGGGACTAACCTATTAACCGGAGGCCCAGCCCAGAATTGTTGTTTTTGCCTATTTTAGGGTTTCGAAGAAAAGGAATATCAAATGGAGTCCAAACGGAATGAAACCTTCGGGAACGTTATTTTCTCAACGAACAAGACCCAGGAGACTTAGACCCTACGTCAAGCAACCAACAGGGAGGCCACGAGGTAGGGGGGGCATGCCTACCCCCCCAGGCACGCCCTCCACCCTCGTGGGCCCCCTGTTGCTCCACCGACATACTTCTTCCTCCTACATATACCTACGTACCCCCAAACGATTATATACGGAGCCAAAACCCTAATTCCACCGCCGTAACTTCCTGTATCCACGAGATCCCATCTTGGGGCCTGTTCCGGAGCTCCGCTTGAGGGGGCATCCATCACGGAGGGCTTCTACATCAACACCATAGCCTCTCCGATGAAGTGTGAGTAGTTTACCTCAGACCTTCGGGTCCATAGTTATTTTCTAGATGGCTTCTTCTCTCTTTTTAGATCTCAATACAATGTTCTCCCCCTCTCTTGCGGAGATCTATTCGATGTAATCTTCTTTTTGCGGTGTGTTTGTTGAGATCGATGAATTGTGGGTTTATGATCAAGATTATCTATGAACAATATTTGAATCTTCTCTGAATTCTTTTATGTATGGTTGGTTATCTTTGCAAGTCTCTTCAAATTATCAGTTTGGTTTGGCCTACTAGTTTGGTCTTTCTTGAAATGGGAGAAGTGCTTAGCTTTGGGTTAAATCTTGCGGTGTCCTTTCCCAGTGACAGTAGGGGCAGCAAGGCTTGTATTGTATTGTTGCCATCGAGGATAACAAGATGGGGTTTTTATCATATTGCATGAATTTATCCCTCAACATCATGTCATCTTGCTTAAGGTGTTACTCTGTTTTCTTGAACTTAATACTCTAGATGCATGCTGGATAGTGGTCGATGAGTGAAGTAATAGTAGTAGATGTAGGCATGAGTCATTCTACTGGTCTCGGACGTGATGCCTATATACATGATCATACCTAGATATTCTCATAACTATGCTCTATTCTGTCAATTGCTCAACAGTAATTCATTCACCCACCGTAAAAATACTTATGCTCTTGAGAGAATCCACTAGTGAAACCTATGGCCCCTGGGTCTATCTTCATCATATTAATCTTCAAATAATTAGTTATTTCATTTGCTTTTTACTTTCCTTTTATTTTACTTTGCATCTTTATCACAAGATACCAAAAATATTATCTTATCATATCTATGAGATCTCACTCTCGTAAGTGACCGTGAAGGGATTGACAACCCCTTATCGCGTTGGTTGCGAGGAGTTATTTGTTTTGTGCAGGTACTAGGGACGCACATGCAACCTCCTACTGGATTGATACCTTGGTTCTCAAAAACTGAGGGAAATACTTACGCTACTTTGCTACATCATCCTTTCCTCTTCGGGGAAATCCAATGCAGTGCTCAAGAGGTAGCAACCATGGGTTGAACTTTGGGGCGACTAACTCCATCGCATAGACGTCCATCGGTGCACACTTCTGTTCCCGCTTGGGAATATGGGTTGCGTATATCATGTTTACTGTTTTCACTTGGGGAGGAAATTTCTTCTGTCCTCCTGTGTTTGGCGGCCGGGGCTCCTCCTCGTCGTTGCTATGCAGCCCCTTTTCCTTGTTTTTGGCATTCAACTTGCCGGCCTGTTTGAACACCCAACATTCTCTGTTGGTGTTGTTGGCTGGTTTATCGGGGGTGCCGTGAATTTGACACGAATGATCGAGTATGCGGTCCAAGCTGGACGGGCCCGGATTGCTTCTTTTGAACGGCTTTTTCTGCTGACCGGATTTAGAGCCACTGAATCCGGCATTAACTGTCGTGTCTTCGGCGTTCTCGCCGTTGTTACGGCGTTTGTGTCTGTTGCGACGTGGCCTGTTGTTGCTATCTTCGGCATCTGAATTGCCAGTGTTTCTTGATGTGTTGTTGCTGTGAGCTAGCCAGCTATCCTCGCCCGCACAAAAGCGGGTCATGAGTGTCGTGAGGGCTGCCATGGACTTCGGCTTTTCTTGGCCGAGGTGTCGGGCGAGCCACTCGTCGCAGATGTTATGCTTAAATGCCGCTAAGGCCTCAGCATCCGGACAGTCGAGGATTTTGTTCTTTTTAGTTAGGAACCGAGTCCAGAATTTCCTGGCTGATTCCCCTGACTGTTGGGTCATGCGACTCAAGTCATCGGCATCCGGTGGTCACACATAAGTGCCCTGAAAGTTGTCAAGGAATGCGTCCTCCAAATTCTCCCAACTGCCAATGGAGTTTGCCAGTAGGCTATGGAGCCAATGCCGATCAGGTCCATTGAGTTTTAATGGGAGGTACTTGATGGCATGTAGATCGTCACCGCGGGCCATGTGGATGTGGAGGAGGAAATCTTCGACCCATACCGCGGGGTCTGTTGTGCCATCATATGATTCAATATTCACGGGTGTAAAACCTTCTGGGAATTCGTGATCCATTAGTCCATAAGTGAAGCATAGGGGGTGTGCGGCGCCTCTATGCCAGGCTATATCACGGCGCAGTTCATACGAGTCTTGTCTGCTATATTCGGCCTTGGTGTGACGGTCGTCGTCACTCATTGGGGCATGCCCCCATGATCCATAGATCGATCTTGTATGTCCTGCTTTCTTTTCCAATATGTCTCACAGGTCCTGCGTGTTACCCCAGGCCTTGGTGTTTTTGTTTGACTGGCAACGGGGTGCGGGCTGGACTTCAGGCTGATACGCTGCTTTTTCTCGGCGACGAGGCGGCCGGTCAGCCGCATCATACGCTGGAAGTGTAGGCTTTAATGCTTCCTCCTCGAGTTGAGGTAGCAACCTATGCTTTGGGTAAATTTTGGTTGGGCACTCGAGTTCGTATTCCTCAGCTGCCAGCACCTCGGTCCATCTATCCGCTAGCAGATCTTGAACAACTTGAAGCTGTTGTTGCTTTTTCTTCAGGCTTTTTGCTGTGGCTATAAGCCGGTGCTTGAAGCGCTCCTGCTCGACGGGATCCTCAGGCATGATAAATTCTTCGTCGCTGAGGCTCACCTCGTCATCGGAGAGGGGCATGTAATTGTCATCCTCTGATTCGTCTGCCGCCTATTCCTTAGGGCTAGCTTGCCCATACTCCCGCTCGAAGCCTGGCTGGAGGGGGTTGTCTTCGTCTTCGGCACTGTCCGCAGCGTTATTGTCTCTTGTGGCTGTACCGCTGCTTTTGCTATGGCGGGGCTTAGAGCGGCGCCGATGACGCCGGTGCTTAAATTGCTTCTCGAGGGGATTATCCTCCGTTGCCTTATTGCCATTGCTTTATTTGGGTGTGTCCACCATGTATATATCATATGATGAGGTGGCTGTCCAGCGCCCTGTGGGCAGTGGTTCCTGTTCTTCTCCCGCATCATCGTCCAGACCGTCGATATCTTCGGAGCCGAAATCAAGCATGTTGGTTAAGTCGTTGACAGTGGCTATTAAGTGGGTGGCAGGTGGGGAATGAATTTCTTCGTCGTCCGCTTCCCACTCAAGCCGGACATAGTTCGGCCAAGGGTCTCCTGACAAGAAGAGAGACCTCAATGAATTTAGCACGTTACCCAAGGGTGAGTGCTGAAAGATATCCGCGGAGGTAAACTCCATGATCGGTGCCCAATCAGATTCGATAGGCACGGACGCAGGCGGTTCGGAGCCTGTGGCCAGGGATGAATCCAAGGGTCCGACAACATAGGTCTCATAGGAGGTGAAGTCAGTATTCGACTCTATCGCCGCTGGGTGTGCGGCCTCCGTGGCGGGGTCCATCCACCCGTCCTTGGACGACACGATCTGCTCCGGATTGAGGGCCGAAGTCGCCACATGTGTGGTCTCCCGAACATCGTCCGGCGATAGAGCTAAGTCATGCTCGTCGTGACTGTGTGGCGCACCTGACATGGGCTCGAATCCGTCGAAGATCAAGTCTCCGCGGATGTCCTTAGTATAGTTCAAGCTTCCGAACCTGACCTGATGGCCACGGCATAGCTCTCAATCTGCTCCAGATGGCCAAGCGAGGTGGCCCGTAGTACGAAGCTGCCAAATATGAAGATCTGTCCAAGGAAAAAAAAACCTCACCCTGGATCGCATCATTGTCGATGATCGATGATCGAAGGAACCTCACCCTGCCAATCTACACAGTGGAATTCTCAATGAAAGCACCAATGTAGGTGTCAAAACCGGTAGATATCGGGTAGGGGGTCCCGAACTATGCGTCTAAGGCAGATGGTAACAGGAGGCAGGGGACACAATGTTTACCCAGGTTCGGGCCCTCACGATGGAGGTAATACCCTACTTCCTGCTTGATTGATCTTGATGATATGAGTATTACAAGAGTTGATCTACCACGAGATCGTAGAGGCTAAACCCTAGAAGCTAGCCTATGATTATGATTGTTGTTGTCCTACGGACTAAACCCTCCGGTTTATATAGACACCGGAGGGGGCTAGGGTTACACGGATTCGGTTACAAGGGAGGAGATCTACATATCCGAATTGCCAAGCTTGCCTTCCATGCAAAGGAGAGTCCCACCCGGACATGGGATGAAGTCTTCAATCTTGTATCTTCATAATCCAACAGTCCGGCCAAAGGATATGGTCCGGCTGTCAGAGGACCCCCTAATCCAGGACTCCCTCACCGGCTCCTGATCGGAAGTTATGTCCATCGTCTGATTGTCGTCGCTCAGCTTGGTGAGCTTGGTGGCGAGCCAGCATGTCCGACTAATGGACCGACCCACTACCAAGCACAAGTCTGACTGCCCTGGCCCACCCAGACCGACTCCCTTGCCCGCGCGTGCTTTTCGCCTGAAACGGTCAGCGCCACCCGCCCCGCTTCCCAGTGCAGGTGATTGCTCCGCCTTCAAATGACACTAGTGTCGTTCGTCCGTCCATCTGCTGCCCACATTAATGATACGCGATTGCCGATGCGGCTACTCCGGTGCCACATGTCCGTCCCTCTGCCGCCCACCATTGCTATATAAACTGTTGTGTCATCCATAGCCATAGTCATCCTCCTCCGTTCCCTTCCTCGTGTCCACACACTACTGCCCACCATGGCTTCCTCGCACTCCAGCACTCTTTAGGACAGGCAGACGACACACCACAAGGAGATGGCAGCCAATGCTGAAAACTACCTGGCGGGCAGGCAGCTGGAGGACGACGACATCCTAATGGAGAACATGGTAGTCGATGATCGAATGCCAACCCCCTCCTCCGCACCATCCTCGCCAGTGCATTGCACCATGACCATCGGCAAGGCATGTGCCCAATACATGGACACGGTGAGGCAGAAGCATGAGGAGCAGTTCCGGGAGGCGCATGCCGACGCCGCCTACAACCACCATCTCCTCCAGGAGCACCTAGAGGGGGAGGAGCAGATTGCTGCGGAGCGAGCAGAGGAAGAGGCGCTGCTCGACTCATACTGCTCCGCCCACGAGGGCCTCCTCGAGTGCTGGCGGTACCGCATGCGGGTGGCGGAGGCTACGGCCGCCTACAAAGAGGGCGATGAAGCGGGCGAGGCGCTGTTTGGCGAGACCGAGGACGAGGCAGAGGAAAATGCCAGCTCCGACAAGTCCCTGCTCCGCTCGCGTCGACGAGGCCCTGCTCCGCCGAGGCCCCGTGGCGCCAAAAACGAGGCAGAGGACACCGTCGGCTCTGTCGAGGCCCCGCCCCACCGGCAGCAAGGTGAAGGCCCTACTCCGCCGAGGCCCCGCCCCGCCAACAACGAGGCAGAGGACATCGCTGGCTCAGCCGAGGCCCCACCCTGCCGGCAACAAGGGGGAGGATTTCATTTATGAATGAATTTAGTTCGATTTTGTTTGAATTCTTGTTTCACTGGCATTGGATGAACATGCAAAACAATACGTACTAGCATTATTCCCAGGGTGATCACCTCGTTTGCAGCAGTTTCACAAGTACTCCCTCCGGTCCTTTTTAGTCTGCATATAAGTTTTCTCTGAAGTCAAAGTATCTCTACGTTGACAAATCTTATAGAAAAAAGTATCAACATTCACAATGTAAAATCAACTGACTTGAAAGAAATCTAATATGTGAAGTAAAAAGGAACAGAGGGAGTACAAAATTTAGCGTTCCTGTACATTGCAATCAACAAACAGGCTTGGCAATTCATAGAGAACATTCAAAACAATCGATGATTATGCATATGAGCAATTCACATGTTAGAGCCAATATTTACTTCACAACTAAAGAATAAAGAAAAATTGATCGATGCTGCTTACAGCAAAGGGCGTCCCATTCGAAAATATCAAACGCATGTCTTCTTGCTAACATCAATGAGCAAAATTTGACAAGGTTGTCCCATTCCAAAATGTCAAATGTGTGTAGTTTTGCGTACATCAATGAGCAAACTTTGACAAGGTTTTCTCATTTCAAAATATCAAATGCCTACTAACGGTGTCCTGGACTAGGGGGTACTCAACACGTCATCTCCCGATCTGATAGATTGGGCCGAGGACCCCCGTGGCCGTATACTCATGGGCCAGTTCGGACAACTGCCGCATACAAGGAAGATTCCACAAGACTTGGCGATCGAGACAAGGACTTCTCCCCACCGGCGTATTTGGCTAGGACTCTTGTTAACCTAGGCCTCTGGTGCATTATATAAACCGAGGCCAGGCTAGTCGATACAATATACACATCAACAATCATACCATAGGCTAGCTTCTAGGGTTTAGCCTCCTTGATCTCGTGGTAGATCTACTCTTGTACTACCCATATCATCAATATTAATAAAGCAGAAGTAGGGTATTACCTCCATCGAGAGGGCCCGAACCTGGGTAAAAAACATCGTGTCCCTTGTCTCCTGTTACCATCGATCCTAGACGCACAGTTCGGGACCCCCTACCCGAGATCCGCCGGTTTTGACACCGACATTGGTGCTTTCATTAAGAGTTCCGTTGTGTGATCGACAAAAGGATCGATGGCTTGCCTGAAGATCAACTGCGACTTCGGCATCTTCGTCACCAGCTCGACTGGTCACCTTGGTTCGACCAAGAATCGCGCCCCGTGTTCGGATCACCATGTCCGGACGAGGGCCTTCATCAAACATCAACTCCGATCTCTATCAAGACCACGGAGGAATCATCTATGGAGCTCGGGGGCTCAACGTCAACATTGCCCTCAAGCGACTGTGCTGTTTTTCTGGATAGCGAACTCGTATCTGCCACCACCACCTCATCGAGTATCGCTTTGACGATCTCTTTGGTGGAATTGTGCGGAATTGAGTCTACAACAACCCTGGAAAATTTCGTCGAGTTCCGATGGAGGAATCTCTGGCAATCCACGATATACCGGAGCCCTGTCAAATCTGGACGGGAATTTGGATGAGTTTAGGGCGTGGTGTCCAGCTTCTAGCTCGGACATCCTTTGGAAGATCCAACCGTTGATCGGCTGCGGAATTCCTATATCTACCACCTCTCAAATTTTCGGCTTGATCCGACCGTCCAAACTCCGGGAACCTTCCGATTAGTGCATCACTTTTCGGATCTGTTTTCTGCGCGAACACGAATCCGACCCGAGTTCATCTTTTTTATGAACAGGATTTCGGACATCCCTTTTGATGGAAGTTTTGTATGGGGTATTGTGTTTTGTTCCCGAACACATCCCACTAACTGTAAGATATTTTGAACATGATCTTCAACATCATGCTGGTGTCAAACCAGTCCGGCAATATTACTCCACGGCTGCTGACCTGCGCTAGACACGGCGTCACTTTGTTGAGCCGAGCTCAACCTCTTCGGATCATCATCTCGGCAAGCCAAACAAGAGTCCGGCATCGCGAAGGATAAATCATCACCAACATCACCGCCCCGCGGATTACACGGAGCGGGCATACCGGCATCGCCGCACGGTCGCTTCTTCAAGCCGGCATCGACCACGTCAGGACCTGCATTGACAGGGCCGCATTATTGCTTCTTCAAGCTGGTGTCCATCATGCCGACCTACTTTGACTCATCGGATGACATCGAGGCTTCGACATCTCGGCTGGACCGGGGCTTCGCCATCTCTTCATCAACCTACTCAGGACACTTCGGCGTCACTAGCCGACCAGCTCCGTCACATTAGCTGGGCCAAGGGCTTTGCCTCGGCGAGTCAACCTTTACCAGCATTGCCATGCCATCGTTTTATCGCCCGTTAGGCAATGGGTGTGCGGAGCGAGTCCCAATTTTGGGAATCACCTTCCTTCGGATGGCTACAACAAATAAACCAGGTGCTATTAACCTCAATATTGTTTTGCTTGCTTGGGTTCATTTTTCCCAAGGAATTATTACTCTGGTTTGTCCATGATATGTACACAGGTCTATCAAATGGTGACCGCGTTAACGACGGTCGCGTGGTGGTTCGATTAGTTTCCGTACATAGTCCGGCGAACGCCGCATCCGGAGCTCAGACCGACCTGTGAATTCAGGCTTTGCCACGCCTTTACTACATCATGCCGACGCCCTACATCGACATTGACTTCGGCGCCAGGCCATATTTCTTCTATTCCTCACTTTGCATAAACTATTTATTATGCAACATTTTTTTTAATTATCATTATTACTATTATCTCCGGTTTGCACTATTTTATGTGGCACAGGAAAATGATCCAGCCAGACTATATCCTTTGGCGTCACCTCGGCTGGACGGGGGGCTTCGTCAACACTTCATTACCCCATGCCGGGGACTTCGGCATCACTCTGCCGGCCTGCATTGACCGTGCTATGTCACCACTTCGTAGTGCCGAGCTCTTTGCTCCGCCACCTTGGGACCGGCTTGGGGGATGGCACCTTGTCTCGCATCAAGCTCGGACCGCGTCATCAATACCGAACACATTAACCAGCTAAGTTGCCTTCATGCTCATAGTTTTAAATTTTTAACTTGTGTTCGTCTCGACCAAGCATTATACTTTTTTGGAAAAAAGTTGCTTGCAAAAAAAATTCCTTGTCCAAACTTTGTTTGTGACGCATAAATTCAAATACCCAATTCATTTGGGGGCTTCCTTCATGAAGCTTTTCCACTTGCATATGATTATGCTTGTACGGCTTCGTTCCTTGTTCGTGTATTATGCCACAATATGCACCACATTGACTTAAGCGATTTGCAAGCTGGGTTGCCTCGCTCCTGTGTTTACCCCTATGTTCCCGATTGTTCGGCTAGGGAGTAAAGGGAGCACCTCTGCGATTGTCACGATCGGGTCACCCGAGCCGGACCTCAGACTAGGTGAAGCCGAAAGCTAGCGCTCTTATAGTTATTCAATGATGGTCGGCACACAACGGAACTCATGAGTACAAAAAATCTATTGCACAAGTCTCATAATAACAATGAGCACCGAAGAAAGGTATCGGTGGGGGTACTATTTTCTTCGAAGATGCTTCTTACACTTCACGGTAATATAGCATAAGTTCCCTGAGCGCGCTTTGTCTGTTACAGCCTTATGGCCTGATTGCCTGGTTATTGGAAACACCGTCGCTATTATCGACCGACGGAGTACATAACACTTTTCGGTCCTTGACCGAAGAGGGAGAAGCCGACGGTCGGTTAACACGCGTTTAAAGTTCGGTTGAACATAGATATGATATAAGTACATCGGTACATGCAATCATTCTTTTACCCAAGTCACTTGGGGGCTCTTAAATTTATATGAACCGTTTTATGATAAGTGTTCTTCTTCTTAGTCGTTGCAAAGTTTTATTATTATTATTATTATTATTATTATATTTTTTTTTTATCACTCCTTTTTTCGACACGAGTGTGCGGTCACTAGCCGGGGAGCCTAATTTCTCTCTCAAAGCCGCTAGAGTTTAGTTTGCTAAACTGGCCTGATGAGAAGTAGTCCGCCCTCGGATAGGAGGTTGAAGCTGTAGGCTGACCCGGTCGAAGTCTTGAGATAGGATGTACCATGTGAAAGGACGACAGAAGCACTTCTTTTTTCTAAGACCAATTTTCGGATTGGCACCGAACACTTGATCTTGTTCAGACGTCATGTTTTTACTGACGTTTCTTGGTTTTCCAAGCTTTTTGGCAATTTTAAACTATTTGTGCTTTTCCAGCATTAGTCTCGCAGTGCAACGCCGGAAACCTTTAGGGATTCGGCAAAAACATTCTCAGATATTGCTATATATGCATCGGTTTCGAATTGTGTCTTCGGTCAATAGTTGGGTTGCCCGGCTCCTGCACTTGCTTCCTACGTTCCGTTTTGTTTGGCTAAGCGTGCAAAGGGAGAACCACTGCGATTGTGCTTCCAGCTCACATGGTTAAGCACCTCAGTGGAGAAAGCCGAAAACTGACTGTCACAATAAGCGTAAACTGGTCAGCGATCCGATGACTATGTTAAATGATGGGCCGTTCATAACATTGGCCGAAGTGTTTACGGCTTGACCCCGACTGTCGCCAAACACTACCGGGGGCTATTAACTGACCTCCCAAACTAAATCCTCGATATTTTGCTCTTACATTAGAGCTGAGGTTTAATGATCATGCTTAGCATGACAACCCAAACAAAGGAACCGATAGCGGTACTATTTTCTTTGGAAGACATTTCTTCTGTTAAACAGTAATATAACTCTCTGCGTACCTTTGTTTATAAAACCATATGGCCAGATTGCCTTGTTTGTTGTAAATCTTTGCCCTCATAAAGGTTTTATAAAGTAGGACAAACACTCCTCTACTGGCCGAGGAGGTGGAAGCCGATGGTCGGTCAACAAAGTTTTGTACAATGCGGATCTGAGCATTAATGACGTAAAGTACTTGGATACATAGAGTCATTACACATAATTTGTGATTTTACTATGGATATTGATCCTTAATTCGGCCACCCGTGCCCGCATTAAGGCTCGGGGGCTACTGGGCTTCGGGCTTATTATTTACAAATATTAAAGGGGCACATCGATCCCCTGATCTGGTGTTGCCACCCGACCAATGTCTCGGGGGCTACTGCATTGCTTGTCCAATGCAGAAAATTTTATGTGCAATATAGTTTCCGAGGAGATTTTGATCCTCAGGTTGGTCGACCGCACCCAACCTGAGTCTCGAGGACTGAGCACGCCGCTTTTAGTGACCCAAAGTATTCTGCCGAGCTTAGACTTGATCCTCAGGCCGATTTTGCAAATCAACCTGAGTCTCAGCGGTCTTACGTCATCCTTCAGGTGCATCTCGGGTTTTAGACCGATACACACCTTGAGAGCTACTCGCTATATATCTCGGCAGAGAATAAATTGCACCAACAAAAAATATTCACAAAAATTGGCCCACATTCGGGGTGGTGCACCACCTCGGAAGCAGTCCGGCATAAAGCTCGGGCGCTAGTGGCTGGCTCCGTAGAGGGCATTTCCGGTGTTAAGCTCGGCTAAACTCCTTCAAACCTTTTTGAACCAAGGTGATATGACACCTCGGATATAGTCCGGCGTTGGAGCTCGGATACATAGTCTGGCGTTGGAGCTCGGATACATAGTCCGGCGTTGGAGCTCGGATACATTCTGGCGTTAGAGCTGGGAAGCGGTTAGGCATTGGTGCTCGGCTGCAAAAGATACCTCGAATACAGTCCGGCGTTAGAGCTCGGACGCAAGAGGACCCTGCCTCCCGGGAACAACTTCAAACCCAAGGTGTGGCATAAAATAAACAAGGCATTGATAAAGGCCGGAAACTTAAAGGGGCTCCTTGGATACCCGACGTATAAACTCGTCGAATGCATTTCGGCGATCCTCAAGATCGAAGATAAAGAAGATTTGTTGAACCAGTTTTCAAGGCCGGCAACCGAAGATGAAGAACAGTTCGAAAGAATCGAGGAGCGTCCCTAACTTGAAGACTGGTTCAGGGGGCTACTGACGGTGTCCTGGACTAGGGGGTACTCAAGACGTCATCTCCCGATCTGATAGATTGGGCCGAGGACCCCCGTGGCCGTATACTCATGGGCCAGTTCGGACAACTGCCGCATACAAGGAAGATTCCACAAGACTTGGCGATCAAGACAAGGACTTCTCCCCACCGGCGTATTCGGCTAGGACTCTTGTTAACCTAGGCCTTTGGTGCATTATATAAACCGAGGCCAGGCTAGTCGATACAATATACACATCAACAATCATACCATAGGCTAGCTTCTAGGGTTTAGCCTCCTTGATCTCATGGTAGATCTACTCTTGTACTACCCATATCATCAATATTATTGAAGTAGGAGTAGGGTATTACCTCCATCGAGAGGGCTCGAACCTGGGTAAAAAACATCGTGTCCCTTGTCTCATGTTACCATCGATCCTAGACGCACAGTTCGGGACCCCCTACCCGAGATCCGCCGGTTTTGACACCGACACCTACGATTGTGGAATGGGCAGGGTTTGCCATCAGTTCGGAAATTGACATGGCACCTTGTGCTAAATAAACCAGCTGTTCTTTTTTGTGCAGTTCCACCAAAATCAACCAAATTCATGCGTAGTCTGTATGATTTCACCTTTATATGTTGCAACGCCTTGAACATATAGGCACCTCCTTTCTTGTGGTGGAAATGAATGATTCGTGAATATTCGATGTATTTGTGAACATTTTGTGCGGTTCCCATTGAAATCAAGCTAAGCACCCCTGTTTGCATAAATACAAAAAAAGTGATTAGTATAAAGCAAACTGTACTATGAATTGATAGTTTAAACAGTCAACCTATATGATCCATGCAGAGCACATATTTAAAAAAATGGAACTCACCGGAATGAATCGTAAAACAACATTGTACTGGCCATCACAACAACAAAGATGGAGATCTGTGAGTCCTTTTGAGCTGAAGTTAGTTTGTTCTTGTGGGCAATAATGTAACCATCCTTCAACGGCTCCCTTCGTAAGAAGAATGGCTTGGCTTCTTTACCCTGGCATAATCGGAACTATGCACTTCACGTACCCCATATTCTTCTTCAGAGGAGGATGATCCTTTTGTGCAAAGACAAGAGAACAACTAAATGTTGGCATCCCTGTTTACTCGAAAAAAGGAAAGGAAATATTTAAAACAACACAAATGAAGCACTTCTCAAGGACAATACCACTTTCTCAGGACAGCATCTAAACGGTAGCACAACACCAATAGAGATGAAAAAGCTTAATCTTGTGGATGAAAACTGTGGGAGAGTACCAACCTTTGTTAGGAGGCTTATTGTGTGGAGCATACAGATCAAGCACTTCTCCGGAACCATCTGTTGTTATCTACTATGGTTGCCATTCTTACTATATCTCCTCGATTAGTTTAATGTTTCCCACATCTTCTTATGCAGTTCGACAAAATTGTCTGTTCAAAGAAGGCTGTTTGAATTCCACGTCATGAGTAGCACAACATGAGATGTTTGAATTGCACGTCATGATATGTTTGAATTCCTTGCATTCCAGCACTCTTTGGGACGGGTGGACGACAAACCACAAGGAGATGGCAGCCATTGCTGCCAACTGCCTGGCCGGCAGGCAGGCGGAGGACGATGACATCCTAATGGAGAACATGGTAGTCGACGATCCGGTCCCAACCCCCTCCTACGCGCCATCCTCGCTGGTGCATTACACCATGACCATCGGCGAGGCATGTGCCCAATACATGGACACGGTGAGGCAGAAGCGTGAGGAGCAGTTCCGGAAGGTGCAGGCCGACACCGCCTACAACCACCATCTCCTCCAGGAGCACCTACGGGCGGAGGAGTAGATTGCCGCAGAGCGGACGGAGGAGGAGGCGCTGCTCGACTCATACCACTCCGCCCACGAGGGCCGCCTCGAGTGCTGGAGGTACCGTAAGCGGGTGGCGGAAGCTACAGCCGCCTACAAAGAGGGCGATGAAGCGGGCGAGGCAATGTTTGGCGAGACCGAGGATGATGCAGAGGACAATGCCGGCTCCGACGAGTCCCCTCTCCGCTCGCGTCGACAAGGCCCTGCTCCGCCGAGGCCCCACGACACCAACAACGAGGCAGAGGACACTGCCGACTCCGCCGAGGCCCTGCCCCGCCGGCACCCAGGCGGAGGTCTTACACCGCCGAGGCCCCTCGGCGCCAACAACGAGGCAGAGGACACCGTCGGCTCTGCCGAGGCCTCGCGCCACCGGCAGCGAGGTGGAGGCCCTACTCCGCCGAGGCCCCGCCCCGCCAACAATGAGGCAGAGGACATCGCCGGCTCAGCCGAGGCCCCACCCTGCCGGCAACGAGGGGGAGGATTTCATGTATGAATGAATTTAGTTCGATTTTTTTGAATTCTTGTATCACTGGCATTGGATGAACATGCAAGACAATACGTACTAGTATTATTCCAAGGGTGATCACCTCGTTTGCAGCAGTTTCACATGTACTCCCTCCGGTCCTTTTTAGTCTGCATATAAGTTTTGTCTGAAGTCAAAGTATCTCTACTTTGACAAATCTTATAGAAAAAAATATCAACATTCACAATGTAAAATTAACTAATTTGAAAGAAATCTAATATGCGAAGTAAAAAGGAACAGAGGGAGTACAAAATTTAGCGTTCATGTACATTGCAATCAACAAACAGGCCTGGCAATTCATAGAGAACATTCAAAACAATCGATGATTATGCATATGAGAAATTCACATGTCAGAGTCAATATTTACTTCACAACTAATGAATAAAGAAAAATTGATCGATGCTGCTAACAGCAAAGGGCGTCCCATTCGAAAATATCAAACGCATGTCTTCTTGCTAACATCAATGAGCAAAGTTTGACAAGGTTGTCCCATTCCAAAATGTCCAATGTGTGTTGTTTTGCGTACATCAATGAGCAAACTTTGACAAGGTTTCTCATTCCAAAATATCAAATGCCTACGATTGTGGAATGGGCAGGGTTTGCCATCAGTTCGGACATTGACATGACACCTCGTGCTAAATAAACCAGCTGTTCTTTTTGTGCAGTTTCACCAAAATCAACCAAATTCGTGCGTAGCTTGTAAGATTTCGCCTTTAATTGTTGCAACGCCTTGAACATATAGGCACCTCCTTTCTTGTGGTGGAAATGAATGATTCGATAATGTTCGATGTATTCGCGAACATTTTGTGCAGTTCCCACTGAAATCAAGCTGAGCACCCTTGTTAGAATAAATACAAAAAAAGTGATTAGTATAAAGCAAACTGTACTTGATCCATGCAGAACACACATTTAAAAAAATGGAACTCACCGGAAGGAATCATAAAACAACATTGTATTGGCCATCACAGCAACAAAGATGGAGATCCGTGAGTCCTTCTGAGCTGAAGTTAGTTTGTTCTTGTGGGCAATAATGTAACCATCCTTCAATGGCTCCCTTCTTAAGAAGAGAGGCTTGGCTTCTTTATCCTGGCATAGTCGGAACTACGCACTTCACGTACTCCATATTCTTATTCAGAGGAGGAGGATCCTTTTGTGCAAAGACAAGAGAACAACTAAATGCTGGCAGCCCTGTTTGCTCGAAAAAAAGGAAAGGAAATATTTAAAACAACACAGATGAAGCACTTCTCAAGGACAATACCACTTTCTCAGGACAGTATGTAAACGGTAGCACAACACCAATAGAGATGACAAAGCTCAATCATGTGGATGAAATCTGTAGGCGAGTACCAACCTTTGTTAGGAGGCTTATTGTGTAGAGCATACAGATCAGGCACTTCTCTGGAACAATCTGTTGTTATCTACTATGGTTGCCATGCTTACTATATCTCCTCGATTAGTTTAATGTTTCTAGCATCTTCTTGTGCAGTTCCACTAAATGGTCTCTTCAAAGAAGTCTAGTACGCTAATGTCACGTCATGAGAGGTCAGTACTAGCCTTCTTTCACACTGCACAATCATGTGAAAGAAGGCTAGTACTGACCTCTCATGACGTGGAATTCAAACAAATCACAAGAAGAAGATCTGAACCAAATTTGCCAACACGGATAGGAAGTAAGATCTCCCCTTGTGCAGTTCCACTAAGATCAAGCAATCAAGCAACGTTGTTGGTGTGACATTTTGGTTGAACTGCACAAAACACGCTTAAAACAAAAGTGTTTTGTGTAGTGCAACAAAAGGTCACAATAGCAACCAGGTGAAGTAGATAACCCTGTTTACACAGAGGTGCAAAGGAAACAACTAGTGGTCAATAACGGTGGATGACATAGAAGACAACAAAAAGAAGCATCGAATTTATCTAAATGGGAAAGAAAGCAAGATAGTAGCAATTCTCAAACGGTGACATTGATTAATATTAACAAAGAGATTATATTAACAATAAAATTCGTTAAACATGTAATTTGCTTTTGACTCTGGCATTGCATCAATTTTCTAGCGACACTATTAGACGGTGTTGTTTACAGGGACATTTTGGTGTAGGGACTAAAAAAGTCCGTGTCAGTCCCATCTAAAGCAAACAGGAGGGACTTTTAGGGTCTAAAGAAACAACACCCCGAGGGAGAGTCTTTTTGGGACTTTTTCCAACAGTTGCTCCTGCACCGCATCGCAACTTGTCTCTATTAGTTCATTACTAGGGGTAACATGGTCTTTTAGCATGTCATTTAATAACCTCCAGTCCATGTTTAGTCCCTCGAACCAAGTAGGTAGGGACTAGGGAGTTTTTAACCAAACAGGGCCTTAGATTAACAACCACTAAAGAGTTGCACGGGACAGTGGACGCACCAGCACCATGTGCATCTACCGATGTATGAAGGGGTGATGCACAGTCTGTTCCAACAAAGAACAAAAACAACCAAGGAGCATATTTGTGTTGGTCCCAGGTTTTTTATCTTTAGACACCTTTCCCTATGTGAGCGTAGCAAATCTAGTCTCGCTCAAACTCTATAGCCATGTCCCCCAAAACAAAAGATCAGTTTGTTGCAGATGTGCGTACTGCGTTTGTCATTGTTTCCCCTTTTCGACCAACGTAGGTGCTGGATAGCCAGTCTGTACTAGTACTTTCCCCCTTCCTTTCCTCTTTGAACCACGTCCTAGATTCATGCTATACAACTTTCCCAATTACTTCCCTGTTTGATCCAACACATAGATTCGAGTGCACAAGCAGAAAAAGCCAACATGAGCTAGAGAAATGCATGTGGAATAAGTAAGTTATACCTTAAGGTTCTTGGGGTGTGGTTCGGTGGGTGACCGGAGGCCGTTCGGCCCACACTATGTACGGCGTCGAGGAAGAAGGGGGCGGAGGCTCTCCTGCGCCGCCGCTGGGTGAAAGAGAACTATTGCGTCGGTAGTGGATTCCTTCCCTTGCCGACGTCGACAGCGGTATGCCTCCTTCCCTTCTTGGCGGACGGATCCTGCCGGCTCTTTGACCAGCAGTGAGGGGATAGAGAGAGGCCAATGATGTCTTGTTTAGATCTGGAGAGGGTGAGAGAGTATGAAGAGAGAAACTACAAGCGCTGACGCTCCAGCATGTATATATATACTAGAGAGTGTGTGTAAAGAGGGCAAACCCTAGAAAACAAGCATCGAGGCTGCAGCGTATATGTGATGAGGTGATTATACGGTCACTATGAGATTGTATAGCTCCGTATCCATCCATTTTGACCAGTCAATGAATCCTCCTAGCACCGCCCCAGATCACTTTCTCTCTCTGTCATGCGGGGCCTACCTGTCATTGGGTGGAAGAAAGAAGTCGAACAAAAAAAATTATGCTCAAGTGTAGTTATCGAAACCGAGACATCAAGTTTGATGAGCGAACAGGATAACCAGCTACACCACCGCCATGTTATGTTTAACGAGAGGAAAATAACCTTTAATACATTCCTGCATTCGTGTGACAAGCATGCCGTGTTTTTTTGCATGGGAGTCATTGGGATTTAAATCATAATCGTGTCATGTGGCTTTGGTGGTAAGGTCTTTTGCGATTTAAAGCAATGTTGGTAGTATAGAAATAATGCAGCCTTAGTCACCTTACTTTTCTCCATGTAGTACATTGGGTCCCACTAGTCAGAGGGTGAAACAAACAAATTAATAAGAAAAATTAAAAGCGCTAGCGGTGTATCTTACCTCACACATCTCTCTACTGCTCGTTAACACTGTCCAATTGATCCATCTGTTTGCTCACGTACTATTTTAAGTGAATCCTTATTATAACATGCACACAATTTTGGGCACTTGTATTTGACCTAAGTCAGTGTGCCACTGTATCTCGTATTAATCCCTCCGTCTACGTGTAATAAGTCATGCTAGAAGGTGCAGCGGAACCAAGGTGCAAGCAGATATTTTTTCAAAACGAGGTGCAAGAAGATTGGAGGAGAAGGAGAAACTTGACCGGTCCTTCCTCCAATCAGAGCCCTGATTTCTATCTCTAACGCAACAATTAATCACAACAACTAAGAGATGTCGTTTTATCTACCATGCAGGACCACATATTAGTTGCGCTCCATACATTGGGTTTCCGAGGGAGATAACAAGGCAGAGTAAGGAGCATTTGGTTACATTGCTAGGCTGGTGATAGTGGTGAGTAACTTAGACTAGTAACATGCATATGTTACTAGTCTGTATTACTACTTTCATAGTAGGTAGTAACATATGGATGGTAACAAGCAAGTCTTCATTAATTGAGATATAGACTCATTATACCTCGACGTGTGTGTCTATGTGTTTAACATCATGTGTGTGTTAGAGAGAGCGACATGTCGACCTACTCCTACAAAGAGATGGTGTGTAGTGTACGATTTAGCCGCAAGAGTCGGTGCATACTCTCGTTTCCGGGCGTCCGGTCGGGACAGGTGGGACAGCTGCCACATGCACTCCTGACCAGCCTGGCCCACCCAAAGCCCCTCCATTTCCCGCGCGCGCTTCCCGCCCAAAACGGTCAGCGTTGCAACCCTTTGACCATTGGATCATTTTGTGCAGTTTCACCAAATCGAGATGAGCATTCCTGTGGCAAAGAAATTGAAGAAGCGTGACTATTATAAGATTACTGGGACTAGTTGATGAGACATAAACTCATCACAAATATAGTACGTAGTAGCCAGCAGAGGTATGTGCGGGGCAAAGAAGTAGAGAAATATCCACATGGAGTGATGTGGGAAGCTGGAGCAGTGGTGCAAGCTGGCTGTAAAGGGAGTTGTACCTGAGGGATGTCGGGACATAGCTCAACCTAGAGGAGGGCGGCGGGAGGAGGCAACTACCCACGTCGCGGCAGTGAGCAATGGACGAAGGCAACCTCACCGGCTTTGTGAGAGAGAATGGCGGGGACCTCTGATCGGGATGTGCCGACAGTGGGTTTTCGCCATCGGTGACGGCGACCTCATCTACACTAAAAGCATCCACCCCTTCCCCTGGCGGACGTGATCCACCGGGATGTTAGATATGTGTCCACGGTCGTTTTGTGCGAGAGAGTGTGAAGACTGAAGAGAGCAACCCCAGCAAGCAACCATGTAGGCTCGTCCTACCTATGTATATATTGGAGCGGTTTCCTTTTCTCTCCATATGAAACTATTTATATTGTGTACGTGCCACTGAAGAAGAAAAACTTTATTTATAAATGACGCAGCACCTACTACTCGTTCTCCTATAAGCCTTGCACTTGGCATCTCCAAAATATTAACCTTGTGATTGGCTCTTCGCCTCTTCGGGAAGTCGAGCAATAATGGTACTATAGTATATATCGTTCTGGCTATATGAGACCGAATGAATTGATGCATGTCCACCACGTGGGGGAGGGTTGAGGGGTGAGGGAGAGTGCGTACTATTACATCTGTTTCAATATGGACTACATACGGAGCAAAATGAGTGAATCTACACTCTAAAATACGTCTATATACATCAGTGTTTGGAGTGTATGTACTAGTAGTTCATATTGAAATCTACTAAAGGGCATATATTCCAAACAGTATGACAATCTCTCTAACCAACGTAGGGACTAGGAGTAAACGGTGGGAGTAGTAAAAATTTCTCCTCGTCCTGTGAGCCACCGCGCGCGTGGGCGAGGGAGCGGGCGCAAAGGCGTACTAGAAAGCAAGCTTCACCTCATCCTGCGAGCCACCATGCCCATGGGCGGGGGAGACGGCGTACTAAGCAAGCTTCTCCTCGTTCTGCGAGTTGACGGGACACATCGAAATTACTCCAGTGTATAGAGCCTTGCCTCTAAGGTAGGCCCCACATGGTTTGCCTCTTTTTTAACATAATGCGTCAAGTCGCAATTTGTTTGTTCACCCATGGTAGACGATCCTCCATCAAGTGGACAACCAGTACATGTGTCAAATTACCACGTGGGCTGCTTTTTCGTACAGAAAGGACCTCCACCGTGTACCCGTGCGAGTGTGGTTGGGAAAGAGACGGGAGTACGTGCGTCGTGCGTGCACCTCTTCTCTTCGTGCACGTCCCCCACCTATGTGGGTGTGTGTGACAGAGATACAAACCTAGACAGATGGCGTGCACATTCGTGAGTGTTTTTTTGGGGGTTGGGGTTTGTGAATGTATTTGTGGGAATATGTGTCGATGACATCTCAAACAAAATTTTGCATGCAATGTGTGTGAAATATAGGCATATCCATATCATATAGAGAGGGCCAGAGGGGGCGATCCACGAGAAGAGAGGGAGGGGTCATAGATATCGATAGAGTCGAAGAGAGGATGAAGTGGGTGGGTGCGAGATGGATGAAGAGAGCCATTGAAATTGTGTGTGTGCAAGTCAAAGATATAGGGCGACTGACCTACCAGAACATCAGAGGGCACATGGCAAGTTTGTGTGTGGCAGGGAGACATGACTAGAGCGCTCGATGTATCGGTGTGTGGGGGGTGGGGGAGGGGGAGGCAGAGGCCTAACTAGAGAGGTGGAACGACTCGTATATGTGTTGAGAATGAGAGACCCAACTATGTGTTGAGGGAGATGGGTCGACATCCATACATAACTGAAGGATGGGAAATAAGTTGGGACAGAGAGAGAGAGAGGGAGAGAGAGAGAGGGAGGGATAGGGATAGAGTGTTGGATGGGTGATGGATTTGCTTCTCGAAGATGGTGGCAGAGGCCTACTAGACAAACTGAGGGTAGAACTGCAATATTATCAATAAGAGTGGGGATGTGTTTCTGTGTGTGCCTATGCGTGATAGATCTGTCAGGACGCATGCATGGACGATGAAGGGGAACCATGTGTTTGCTAAGCAAACATAACTAGATCGGTAGATCATTTGTTGTTTGTCGGAGGAAGGGAGAGACATAACTAATGAGGTAGATCGATCGACGCATGGGCAAAAATGAGTTATAAGGACCTAGCTAGCTATATGTATAGCGGGAGATCAGTCGTGTACATCCATTTGTTAGAGGCAAATAAGGCCCATTGAGACGGATATACAGAGAGAATGGAGCTAGGAGGTGGTGCAAGAGGCCGAGCTACTAGCTAGATAGAAGGAGGAGTGTGCGATTGTGAAATCGACGAAAAGAGGGGCGAGGGTTTACACGTGTGTGGGACCGTATGGGAGACATGATGCATGGACATAGAAAGGAGGAGATGGAAGGTGTTTGTGTATGTATGTTGTGGGTAGACGCTGGAGAGGTTTATCGATCGATGTGTGTCGGAAAGGAATTGTGGAGATTGTGGGAGAATGACCTAAAGAAAAAAATGAATGTGCGCGATGGATAGAATGCTGAGGGAGGGGGAGGGCGAGGAGGGAGTGTGCATGCATGAGAGAAAGTTAGTGCTAGCTACAAAGGTTAGAGGATTGTATGGGTGTAAGAGACTAACAAAGATCATAATTTGATATGAAAGTGGATTCATATATTTTAATAGGAGATCATACTGTTATAAAAATACGCATGCATGAATATAGCGGTGATACGCGTGCTGTGGTTCTGCACATTTTATACCATAATGTGATAATGCATGGTGTTTCCAACTCACAGCTAAATGTCAAACAATCTAAACCATACTATATATCGAACAATCTCACATTTTATTTGAATTTGTGATAATGTGTGGCGTTTGCTGCTTACAAATAAATATCGAACAATCTAAACAATACTATATATCGAACAATCTCACATTTTATTTGAATTTATGGTAATGTGTGGTGTTTGCAACTCACATCTAAATACTTGTAGGCGTAGGGGGCGGGGCACCATACATTACGTGATAAACACATTATACATATGAGACATGGCTTAGATTATGAAGATCTAGCTGGAGCTTGAAATGTACTGTGATTAAAATCAACATAAAGGGGATTCAAAAAATCAAGTTTGAGTTCATATAGTACACATAGTTCATATCTAACTCAAGTTTAATCATGTGGTGTGCTGTGAAGATAATACACAAACGATGGTTTAACTTGACAATAATGATGATTGTAGATCTTATTAAAATAGAGAAACGAATTCAAATGGTTTGACTTCACAACAAACATTATTGTAGATCTTATTCAAATAGAGAAACGAATTCAAATTTAGTTCATATTGAAGCGGTAGTATATACGTTTGGAATGCACTAAAACGTTCATTTGAGTAGCAGGTTGCATGCATTATACACATAGCGAAACATTTTAATTGAACATTAGATGTATTCAAAGTTTTGAATGACATTTGTAGTGCAAATTGTTTTGGTATAGTACACACGACTAGACTCTCTTGTGTGCTGCGAATTGATTTCGTTTTGTTTTTTTGTCGATGGAAGTGCTAATAGATTTGGTATAGTACACATTGGGCTTTTCCAGAAATTTCAACCTGTGCCTTGTTACCCCGAAATATTTAAGATATATCTTTGTATCATTATGCTCCAACAACTCCCTCCATCTCAACCCGCGCCTTGCTATTTCAAAATCACAAGCGTGCCAAAACTCCCACCTCCTGTGAAATCCCGACACGCGAAATGCCCGTGATGCCCCTGAACCGAAAGAACAACCTATCTCAAATTGGTGGGGGTACTTTGTAACTTACACCACATTTCAGACAAGCGCGTCCCTAAGCCGTTGTTCCCCACTCCCATCCCATCCGCCCACCCATTCATACACCAAGGCCAAAAAACCCGCGAAGCCACACACCCTCCTCCGTCCGCCACTCAGCCAGAGCGTCTTCCCTGATGATGTCGTCCACAGCAACACCTCGATGTCCCTCATCCACCGTACCGGATGGGGATCCATTGTCGATCTCGTCGTCCCGCCGATTCAGCCACCCCGTCCTCCACCTCCAAGGAGTTACCCCGATGGTCCCCTCGTCTTTCGCGCCGCCTCCATTCCCACACCGCCATCTTCACCTGCACCAGCGGAAGAGCCTCATCATCACCGTTTCCTCGGATGAAGTTGAGGCCTAATCAGCGCCACCAAGGAGGTTGTACACCAATTGCCGCATTTTCTTCTTGATTCGATCTCATGGTGCTGCCGGCGCTCGGTCCCGAGCCGACACGGTGCGGCTCAATCCATGGCGGCGTCGTCGGCCACTTCCTCCATGATGTCGCTCTCTCGGCAGCGGCGTCCACATCAGTAGGAGCTGCTTCTGCTTTAGCTCTCGCTCGCGCTGCTGCTCTGGTCTTGCTCTCGGTCCCTTGCTTGGTCTACTCTTGCTATTGCTCTTGCTCTCACTCGCGCTGCTGCTCTCGCTCTTGCTCTACTTGTGAGGCTGCTTCGATTTAACTACACTTCAGTCAATTGAATCGACTTTTGGGTCACTTGATTTTCAAGGGGTGGGGGGCTCACCGGAGTTAAGGAAGAACCAGCAACAGTGGGGAGGGGGCTCGCCGGAAAGGTACCCCACTATCTATCTTAGGGTTTAGGGTGGGGGCGGTGGTCGCCGGCGGTGGTAGGGCGGTGGCGTGGGGATCGCCGGAGAAAAGGCTCGGCACGAGGGGCCTAGAGGGATGGCTAGGGCGGTGGCGAATCGGCGGTGGGGAGTGGTTTCGGGGCGGGTGGGGCGGCGGACGGTGGCGCTTTGGTCGGTGGTGGCTGGCGGCTCAGGGGGGTGGAGGTTGCAGTTGAACTGCAGACCCTTGATTTTGTATCCAACGACTGGAAAATTGACTGACCAAAGATGAAAAATTCATTCGACCGGCTCACGCTCGCGCTGCTGCTGCTACTACTTTTCTGCTACTAGGTAGTGCGTTCAGTTTCGACAACAAAATTCAGTTTCGACAACAAAATTCAGTTTCGACAGTTAAGTTCAAAGAGGAGTGGTGATGTATTTTACATCTAGCACATTGTGGTTATGTATTTACGTCATCTATTGGAGATGCTATTAGAATTCCACTCAGGTTAACGTTGTCTCTCCTGTCTTGCTTCAGCGTCGGTGTCGTACAACTCATCGGAGCAGCTCCAACGATGAAACCCTCCATCAAAGCGGAGCAGTACCCCGGGCTCCATCTCAATATTCCTAAGATATTCTTCCCCTCCTCTGACAGCCAAGTCAGCCGTATCATCCTCACCGACCAACCCAATCATGTTGAGATCGACATGGCTTCGCCAAAGAGGTTGTACACTTGTTGCATCTCTTTTTACACTACATGTTATATATATTGTCCACTGAGCACACGCAGTAACGTGAAATACGATTAGTTTCTCCTACTATATGACAAGCAGTGAGGTACCAGGCAACTTAGCTATCTGTGATGGACTCTCTTGAACGCCATCATTATTTATCTCTGCGTGTTTGAGCTATGCATTTTTTGATGGGCCTGGGAGTTGAGATAGTAGGGCAGTGGCCTGGGTCCAAAGTAGTAGAAGTAGGCAAGTAGCACAAAAACATTTTTTGAGTGTAGCTTTTCCTTGCTCAAGCCTGCCTACTAGAATCGCCAGTGCTTGAAAGGAGAAGTGAAGGAAAAACATAGGAATTGGAGCAAAGGTAAACTATAGGATTTGTTCCTTTAGTGTCTCCTTGAAAGAAAAACCATACGGATTTTAATTTCCACTTGTCCTCGTTTTCAAAATCCTATTCATGAAGCACAAGACTAAGAGATAGTAGCATAATAGCATTATAACCGTACATTTTCTTGTGGTTTGACTTAATCTCACCATGCTTCTTTGCATCCTATGATCTTCCAATTCTTGTGAACCAAACACCCGGATTGGCAGAAATCCTGTGTTTTTAAATTCTCTATTTTGCACGTGCATTCCTATCCTATTACTGTGTATTTTCTATCCCTCCATTGTTAGAATCCTCCAATTGAAATGATCCCATACAGAATTACTTCTCTTATAGATAGTTATCAAATAAAACCTTGTGTGGTTTGTCCCGCTCCTACTGCACCTCGTCCATCCAAGATCAGCTGCTCCAACGACAGAAGGGTCCAGCAAAGCAGGGATCCGGCCTAAGGACTGTCTTTCACCACCTCAGATCTTCTTCCCTGCCGCCGGAAGCCATGAGAACTACATTACCATCATCAACCGAGAAGATGACCTAGAGGACTACACGGGTCCGCAAGAGAGGTCGCACTCTTTCGTGTCTGCTTACGTTATGCATCGCTTAATATTACATGCTATTTTATCATCATGTTCACTGATTAGACTCTGAGTTAGCTCCAAACTAATGGCCAAACTTGAGTTTTTAAATGGTTGTGGGGTACATATAGGGGCCGCAATCAATAGTATCTATCTACTATCTGGTTAATCTCTGGTTTCTACTATGAGTTTCATGTCGGGTGGGAAACAAACTGTAAAGAAGCCATTATGTGTATTTTTAACTGAAGCCATCATCTACCTGCTATCATTGGTTTTGGGTCTATCCACAGGTTGCTACCATCACTCTAGATTTCTCCATGCACTCCTTACATAATCTCACTATGTTTTATTCCTATGCATGTCAGTTATTGTACACAATGGAACTGAACATGTAGAGCAAAAAAGATGAGCCTTGCGTGGCAATATAATTTCATGCAGACGTCGCTCCATGGTAGGCGCAAAGGCAGCCCCCCTCCACCCATTTCGGATTGTAATCGAGAGGAAGATATCTGTTCTGAGGGGATTCGGAAGGAGAAGACCACTCCTATTTACCCCCTGAGGTCTTTGCTCTAACTTGGCATGCTGATGTTGGTTATATCATGCATATGGTGCCTTGCATTGCTTACTTTATACATCAAATATGTCAACTGCTTAGTTTAGACATGCTTTGTGTGAATGCCATCTGTTTAGTTTATTCATCCTTTATGTCAATTATGAAACACATCTTATTTAGCCAGGCATCATATATGTGAATTTTGCAATGCCATCCTGCTAGCCAGTCATCTTATATCTAAATTATATCAGTCCATCCTTTTTTCCGTTCCGTATTACATTTGTCAACAATGTTAGTACATTCAACTACTCTTCGTGTGCATCAACCATTTGACATGGTGATGGAAAATTCTGGAGTGAAAACAAGGTCTTCAGAGAGGACTATGCTATCTGACGAAGCGCATATCTCGCTGGTTATGGATAGCTCCTCGGAGGAGGATTCAGAGACAAATGACCAGTCCTATCCCCCCCCCCGAGGTGTATGCTCGAACTTGGGAGGGTTATGTTGCTCATATCGTGTGTATGGTGTCTTGCATTGCTATGTCATTTGATTAGTTTAGACATGCTTTGTGTGAATGCCATCTGTTTAGTGTCTAATTACAATATATGTGAACTATGCATTGCCATCTTGTTGCAAGACATTATATATGTGAATTATGTAATGCTATCTTGTTGCAAAGGCATTATATATGTGAATTATGCAATGCCATGCTATTGAGCCAATCATCATGTATGTGAATTATATCATGCTATCATTTTTTGTATTACGTGTTCCATTTGTCGACAACTTTTGTATATTCAACTACTCTTCCTATGCGTCAGCCATTTGAAGCGGTGATGGAAGTATCTGGAGTGAAAATAAGGTATCCAGAGCAGACAATGCTACCTGCTGAAGCAGACATCTTGCTGGATACAGAGAGCTCCTCGGAGGAGGATTCAGAGACTGATGACCAGTCCTATTTCCCCCATGAGGTCTATGCTCAAACTTGGCAGGGTTATATTACCCATGTCATGCATGTTGTCTTGCATTGCTTAGTTTTTACATCATATATGGATTGCCATCTGCTTACTTGCATACTATATAAATCATATATTTGAATTATATCATGTCATCATGTTTACATAAACAGCATCTATCTGAATTATGGCATGGCAACCCATTTAATAAAGACATCATATAGTTATATCATCTCATCCTGTTTAGTGTTTACAGTCATCATATTTTGAATTATGTCATTCTATCCGGGAATTATATCATGCTATCATGTTTCCATAGGCGGCATGTATGTGAATTATGGCTTGCCAACCTATTTAATAAGCACATTATATGGTTATATCATGTCATCATGTTTACATAGTCATCATATTTTGAACTATGTCTTTCCATCTTTTTTAGTTAGCCATCATAATGTGAAATTGTGTCATGCTATCTTGTTTAGTTAGCCATCATATATGTGAAATTGTGTCATGCTATCCTGTTTGGTTAGACAACATAAATGTGAATTATTTCATGCCCTCTTTTATTCCCCACCATCCATTGCACATGTCTATCATACAATGTCTGTACATTCAATTACTTTTCTTGCTTATCAGCCATTTGAATTGGAGAGGGTGATGGAAGTAGCTAAGGGAGTAACAACACGGTCTTCAGAAAAGATAGTGCTACCAGTTGATGCAGATAGAACCACGGTTGTACTTGTCTAAGAACCAGCCCCACCACACATAACCCAGACTCTCGCAGATTGTACCCCTACCCAGTTGGACGGAGAACTAGCTACACCCCTTCTAACCCCAACACCTGCAGATAGTAACCCAGTTCCAGTTGACACAACACCACCTCCACCACAGAGCACCCAAACACGAGCAGATAGTAAGGGAGCTGCAGTGCCCAAAGAACGAGGACCACCACTCCGTATCCCAACTCAACACTTAAAGGAGAAGAAGGATCGTTCTCAGGCCAGGTTCTGTAGCTATGGTTCATACTCCTTTGCTCTTGCATCATTGTATTTACTCAAACCAACTATTTTCAAATTTGAAGGATGGAATTGAAACTCCAATGGCACAACAGGTATCTTTTAAACCTGTTTCTTTAACTGGTTTGATGTTGTAACTTGCTCTATGTTGATTTTAGTTTCAATTGAATAAACAGTTATGTTCTCATGTCATGCACATTACAAGTGTTGTTATTGCTCTATAGTTTCCCACACTTATATTCTGTCTATTCTGCTTTGTCTTGAACAAATATTATTTGAACTGTGTCTCTATCTTGATTTGAAAAAAAACTAGAATGATATAGACCATAAAGTGACCATGGTACATATATATATGTTTGTTTCATGATGTTATCCTGTGCACTTTACTACTGAACTGATTTACCAAAATGAGCTTCATATACAACATGGTAAACCTGTGATGTGTCTGCTTGTTTCTCTTTTAGAATGTGAAGAAATATTGGAGAACAGTACCCCGTTATGCAATGGTAAAGGAAGTAATGCAGATAAGGTTCAAGATAGTGAGACAGCCTTGTTGGTCTCCAAGAAAGCTGATAAAAACTACCTTGATGACAGTGAGAGAACCCAAAAGACCTATCTTGATGTAGTGTTCGAGTTACTGCCACTACTGCTGGCACAAGATCTTTGAACTTGCTGCCTGAATCAGTTCGTCTTCTTGAGTCTCGGCTTCAAGTTGAAAGATATCGATCAAATGTGTTGCGACAGGAAGCTGAAGGACTGAGGAAGTCCCTACAGAATTCAGATGCATACTTTCTGGTGCAACAGCAAGCACTGGAGGATTTAAGCGCCAAACAAGAGAAAGTTAATAATCTTGCTAAGCATTTGGCCAGCATTATGGGTACCCAGGATATTATTTCTTGAGATCTTCTAAAGCGGTTTCAGTTCTGTACTTGTTTTGCTGCTTCGTTTATTTGCACTGGTCGCCAACTTAGACAACCAGTGTATATGATATGATGCTTTTTCCCTATATTTGGACTGGTGGCGAACTTTGATGCCCATTGGACATAATATGTGTAATAGCCGTGATAGCCTAGTGTATGTTGCTTGCTTATTTATTTCCTGGTTGTCTTGTTTATTTGTTTGCTTGTAGTCAGTGCTGTTCTTTTTCCGCGGTTTGCTAGTGGCCGCAATAACCTATTTTTTAAAAGTAGCCACAATAACCACGGGCTACAAATTTGCTGTAATGACACTGGGCCTTCTACGGGTTGTAGAAACAATGGGCCTTCTACAGGGCGTAGAAACAATGGGCCTTCTACGGGCCGTATGTGTCGGCGTTCTGGGAACGGGGGTCCCCACACTTGCCTGCCTGCGGCCTGCGGCGTGGCTCAAGTGGGGGCCCAGCGCGGCCCATCTTCATCAGCTCAAGCTCAAGACCCTCGCGAGGGGCCAAGCCTCGCGGGGCGGATGACAGGAAGCTTCCTCAAAGGCAGCCTCATCATGCAGGCTCGCGAGGAGGCGGAGATCAAGGCAGGGGTACCTCGCGAGGAGCCCGTGACGCAAGCCATGATGATCGAGACCAGGCGGGCGCCAGGTGGGCGCCGGCCTGCGCAATGTCCTTGTTTCCCCTTCGGTGCAAAGGGGGCGAGCACAGGCAAGAGCATCGGGCAAAGGTTACCATTCCGGTGCAACGAGACCAAGACCAACAGAGCGGCAGGATGGAGGTCACCGTGGAGCCCAAGACGGCGTCATCACCAGTACTTTTGGCAGCCGAAGACCACCTTTTGTCAGGATAACTCATACTAGATGTTCCCCTTCAAAATGGCCAATTGTTGGCGCCCTTCCCGCTCATTATTTGGGGAGAGGCCCAAGGCCTCTATAAATAGAGCCAGCCATCACAGGAAGAAGGGATCATCAATCAATCCATCGGTTGAAAGAAGAGAGAGAGAGAGACATCGACCTAGAGAGACTGAGGTAACTAAACTCACCCAAACAGTTCATCGCACCAGCTCAAGAACACCTCTTGCGAGGCTGTTCTTCCCTTGTACTGTTCATCATCAGCCCCTGAGGCAATCCACCACACCACACACTGGAGTAGGGTATTACACCGCAACGGTGGCCCGAACCAGTATAAACCTCGTGTCCCTTGTGTTGTTCATTGTTTCCAGCTTAGATCACGGGAGGAGATCGGACGTAGATCGGTAGGGGAGAGATCTCTGCGCGCACCCTCGTGTTCGAACCTCAAGGGTCTGCCAGAACCCGAAATCCGACATTTGGCGCGCCAGGTAGGGGTGCGTCAGAATCTTTCTTCCGATGTTCGCGTGTGATCTTCCGTTGTGTCCATGGCTGATGCTCGTCGGGCTTGCGCCGAGCGCCGGGCTGCTCTCGCCACCCGCGTCGCCCAGACGGCGCCCGTCGGCGGTCTCCCTCGTCGTTCCCCGTCGCCTGCCGCCAACGCCGCCATCGGTCCAGCGGGGAACGAGCAGCAGGCCTTGTCCCAACATCCTTCGGTACGGCGGGAGGGCCGCACCGCTACACCATCACTGACTCCAGCCGCGTCGTCCTCCCATGCCTGTCGCGTCCCCACGGACGCGCACGCCGCACTGCTCCTGGCACTGGAGCTCCTGCACTATCGCCCCGTCGATGACCTCTACGAGGACTAGCTCGCCCGCATCACCGAGCTCATCAGCGCCGCAGGGGGCTCCCCCTTGCCATCCTTATCACTGCCTCGCCCTCCATTCCGCGCGGGAGGCGAGGATCAGGAGGTGCCTTGTAACGCCCTCGATGCGGCTATAGCTCCCACGTGTCGAGGCACGACTTAGAGGCATAACTGCATTGAAAGCAATGTCGCAAGTCAGGCAATCATTACAACATCCCATGTATAATATAATTAAAAGGGGAGATACATAGTTGGCTTACACTCGCCACGTCACATCAAAGTACATAAATAACATCCATCATACAAACACTCATGGCCCGACTACGGCGCCAAAATAGAAGAAAACCCAACATGCGACAAGAACCTGAATCGAACCCCAACTAGGCACCACTACTGATCATCGGGAAAGGAAACATAATAACGCTGAGAGTCCTCGTCGAACTCCCACTTGAGCTCGTAATCGTCACCTGGACCTGCATCTGGAATTATAGTATCTGTGAGCCACGGGGACTCAGCAATCTCGCACCCTCGCGATCAAGACTATTTAAGCTTATAGGAAGTGTAAGGCTTATATAAGTGGAGCTACAGCAAGCGACTAGTATGTATGGAGGCTAACTCATTCGCAAAAGAGAGCGAGAAGAGGAGGCAAGGCGCGAGCGAGAAGCTAGAAGAACAACCTGCGCAAGCATAACTCCAACACCGTGTCCACTTCCCGGACTCCGCCGAGAAGAGGCCATCACGGTAACACACTCGGTTGATTCATTTTAATTAATTAAGGTTTAAGTTATCTACAACCGGACATTAACAAATTCCCATCTTCCCATAACCGCGGGCACGGCTTTCGAAAGTTCAATCCCTGCAGGGGAGTCCCAACTTAGCCCATGACAAGCTCTCACGGTCAACGAAGGAATAGACCTCCTCCCAAGATGTTCCGATCAGACTCGGTATCTCGGTAACTCAAGACACTTCGACAGGTTAAAACAAGACCAGCAACACCGCCCGAATGTGCCGACAAATCCTGATAGGAGCTGCACATATCTCTTTCTCAGGGCACACTTAGATAAGCAATCCGTACAGCTAAAACCAGCCCTCGAGTTTCCCCGAGGTGGCGCTGCAAGGGGCTCTAGTTTGGACCAACACTCAGAGGAGCACTGGCCCGGGGGGGGGGTAAAAATAAGATGATCCTTGAGTCTGCAGAACCCAAGGGAAAGAAAAAGGCTAGGTGGCAAATGGTAAGACCAATGTTGGGCATTGCTGGAAAAGCTTTAATCAAGGCGAAATATCAAGGGGTTCCCATTATAACCCAACCGCGTAAGGAACGCAAAATCCGGGAACATAACACCGATATGACGGAAACTAGGGCGGCAAGAGTGGAACAAAACACTAGGCGAGAGGCCGAGCCTTCCACCCTTTACCAAGTATAGATGCATTAAGATAACATAGCAATATAATGATATCCCAACAAGTAAATAAAAGATGTTCCAACAAGGAACGGTCTCCAATCTCCACCTTCAACTAGCAACGCTATAAGAGGGGCTGAGCAAAGTGGTAACATAGCCAATCAACGTTTTGCTAGGACAAGGTGGGTTAGGGTTCAACATGGGAATTGGGAGGCTGACAAGCAAAAGGTAGGCATCAAAGCATTGGCATAGAAAGAGCGAGCAAACTAGCATGGCAAAGATAGTAGTGATTTCGAGGGTATGATCATCTTGCCTGCACAGTTGTCAGAGTTGACTGGATCCTCACAAGCAAACTCAACGGGCTCCTCGGTAGCGAACTCGTATCCCAGCTCTACCCGAACAAGACAAACAAGCAACAAGGATACAATCAACCACGTGCAAGACCAAGCAATAAGATGAAATGATGATATGCTATGCGGGATGCGATGCGGGATGCAAAATGCAAGATAGGACAGGAAATGCATGAACCTGGCCTCAACTTGGAATTCCAAGGGTGCCACTTCAAAGATGAGATGAAATTGCTTGAAAACGATATAAAGATCATTGGAATCGGAGTTACGGTTTGGAAATGGCAAGCGTTTTAAGATATGACACCGGTCTGCGATTTACAGCAAGTAGGCATCTAGACACAATGCAACGAA
Source organism: Triticum dicoccoides (assembly GCF_002162155.2). NCBI lineage: Eukaryota > Viridiplantae > Streptophyta > Magnoliopsida > Poales > Poaceae > Triticum > Triticum dicoccoides. Next base: position 171,079,213 of record NC_041388.1, read on the forward strand.
CATGCTACAACCACCAAACATGACAACAAAATACATGGCAGGGATGCACACAATATGCTTAACAAAAGACTAGCACTGAGCCACGTCCAATTCATCCATTAAGAGGTTCAAACAAGCATGGCAAAAACGCAAATGCAAAACAGATTCCAGCCTTAGTGAAATTAACACTTGTCTGAAATTTCAGATCACGAAGCCCTCTTCGGAGCAGCAAATCAACATGATACATGACCTGAATAAGACAAGCAAGAATATGGCATGGAGCTACTCAACAAGCTTAACAAAAGACCCAAAGTGACCTGGGGCCAAAAGGGTTCACAAAATATGTAAACGAGCACACGAACATAGCTAAAACACAATCAGTTTTCAGACTTGGTGAAAACTGAGACATGCTGAAATATAACTCACGAAGGCATGTAAACGAGCTCGATGCACTCACTACGGTGCAAGTCATGGCAAGGCAAGCATACATCCACTAAGAAGGCACAAAATGCTAGCTATACATGGCAAGAACAATGGCATAGCATGCACGGATCAACTACAACAACGCCGGCAAAATCGCAAACGAGTTGACAATCTGCCCAGATTCACCACGAAGCAAAAGTAGAGCTCGATTGACTCAAGCTATGGTGCTCCATAATTGCAAACAAAGACATGGATGGATAGAGCATAACATGAATAACAAAAGTCCCTTACTGACCATCCTCAAAAGAGGCACGGATCAGTAGGAAACAAGCTGAACATATGGCATCATGAACTAAAATATCCCAGACTTAGTGAAAATCACTGTCCCTGAAAACAGATTTACCGGGTGCCTCACTTTGCAAGCTTGCACAAGTCACCACACAGATCCTAAAAATGCATGGGTTGCACCTCTGGAAAGAAGACAAAATGCTTAACAAAACATATGATGGACTCACAAGCATAGCATGCACACAATAATCATGGCAAAAATGACAAAAGTCTAAGATGAACTAGCAGATCTGGCAATTAACTCAAGAAGCCTCCTTCTAACAGCATTTTGGGCATCAAGATGAACTCAAATGAAAATTATGCAATGGAATGAAATGATTTACTCGTCGAGGCGAACATTTTGATATATTATATGCCCAAATCGGAGCTACGGATGCAAAGTTACGGGCGGTCAAATTAGGCACAAAAATTAGGGTTCGGGAGCGAAAAGTCAACCGAGATATTTTGGATCTGAGATCTGCACGCTTCACGAGGAGATCGCCGGAGTTCGTCAACATGGTGGCCGGAGCTGTTCACGTCGCTGGAGAGGAAGGAGAGGGCCGGGGCTTGGCCGGCCGGTGTGGGGGCTTGCCGGGGCGGCGACTTCGAGGCGGTGGTGGCGGTGCACGGCGGCGGGGC
>NC_041388.1:171080909-171090354 GCF_002162155.2 Triticum dicoccoides
GGCGCGGCGCGGCGGCGGATGGGCCTCGGGGGCCCGGATCGGGCCTCCTGGGCCGGCGGCGAAGCGGTCCCGCGGCGCTGACGCGGAGATCTTTTTTTTAGAACTAGGGTTTCGAGGGGGAGGAGAGATCCGAAAATGGAGGGGGGTATTTATAGGCATAAGTGGAGCTAGGAGAGTCCAAATGAGGTGCGGTTTTCGGCCACGCGATCGTGATCGAACGCTCTAGGACATGGAGCTGAGTTTGGTGGGTTTTGGGACAAATTGGAGGGGTGTTGGGCTGCAACACACACGAGGCCTTTTCGGTCCCTCGGTTAACCGTTGGAGTATCAAACGAAGTCCAAATGATACGAAACTTGACAGGCGGTCTACCGGTAGTAAACCAAGGCCGCTTGGCAAGTTTCGGTCCAATCCGAAAATGGTTAATCCCCACACACGAAAGAAAGCTATAAATGACCACCGGAGGAGAACAAAGCACCGGAATGCAAAACGGACAACGGGGAAAAGGCTCGGATGCATGAGATGAACATGTATGCAAACACAATGCGCATGATGACATGATATGAGATGCATGAAAACGAAAACAACACACGGAGACAAAGACCCGAACCCGAGAAATAAATATAACTTAACGCCGGAGACGACAAGAGTTGGAGTACAATTAGGGAAAGTTACATCCGGGGTGTTACAACACTCCACCACTACGAAAAGATCTCGTCCCGATATCCAGGACTGAAAGAACTCCAGGTACTCAGAACGGAGGTGATCCTCGCATTCCCAGGTAGCTTCACGGTCGGAATGGTGTGACCACTTAACTCTGAGGAATTTGATTGACTTATTGCGAGTCTTGCGTTCAGTCTCTTCAAGAATAGCAACTGGGTGCTCACGATAAGAGAGATCTTCTTGGAGCTCAATGTCCTCGAAGTTGATGGTGCGGTCAGGAGTCTTGAAGCACTTTCGAAGCTGAGAGACATGGAACACGTCATGAACATTTGTAAAGTTTGAAGGAATCTCGAGTTGATAGGCGAGGTCGCCTCTCTTGCTGACAATCTTGAAAGGTCCCACGTATCTGGGGGCAAGCTTCCCTTTGATACCGAAGCGACGAGTACCCTTCATAGGAGAGACACGGAGGTAAACATGATCTCCGATCTCGAAAGCCAAATCACGGTGTTTACTATCATAGTAGCTCTTCTGGCGGGATTGGGCTGCTTTGAGGTTATCACAAATGACTTTGCACATTTCTTCTGCTTCTGTGATTAAGTCATTACCCAAAAGCTGACGTTCACCGCTTTCAGACCAGTTGAGAGGGGTACGGCACTTCCTGCCATACAGAATTTCAAAAGGGGCTTTGCCCGAACTTGATTGAGAACTATTGTTGTACGAGAGTTCAGCATAAGGAAGACAATCCTCCCACTTCATGCCGAAGGAGATCACACAAGCCCTGAGCATATCTTCAAGAATCTGGTTGACAGGCTCGACTTGACCGCTTGTTTGAGGATGGAAAGCAGTGCTGAAGCGGATGTTGGTGCCCATGGCCTTCTGGAAAGAATCCCAAAACTTCGAGGTAAAGATGCTGCCATGGTCTGAAGATATCACTTGAGGAACACCGTGCAGAGATACAATGCGAGAGGTATAGAGTTCCGCCAATTGAGCTGCAGTGATCGACTCCTTGATAGGCAGAAAGTGAGCCACTTTGGTGAGCTTGTCGATGACAACGAATATAGCATCATTGCCACGCTTGGACTTTGGAAACCCAGTCACGAAGTCCATTTCAATGTGGTCAAACTTCCATTCTGGAATGGCAAGAGGTTGGAGGAGACCTGCTGGCCTTTGGTGTTCTGCCTTCACTCTTCTGCAGACATCACATTCATTCACGAATTCAGCGATCTCGCGCTTCATTCGAGTCCACCAATAAGCTTGCTTGAGGTACTGATACATCTTCGTGCTCCCCGGGTGGATGGAGAGGAGAGAATTGTGAGCCTCATTCATGATCACCTTACGAAGTTCACCTTTGGGCACAACAATACGATCCTCGAAGAAGAGAGTGTCCTTGTCATCAAGGCGGTAGCACTTGTACTTGGACTGACTCTTGGCAATCCCAAACTTCACCTTTTTCACCATAGCATCAAGAAGCTGGGCTTGGCGAATCTGGTCTTCTAAGGTAGGAGAGACTTAAAGGTTGGCGAGGAAACCTTGAGGAACAACTTGCAGATTAAGTTTGCGGAAAGCTTCACAAAGCTCGGGTTGATAAGGCTTGAGAATCAGATAGTTGCAGTAGGCCTTTCTGCTCAAAGCGTCAGCAATCACATTGGCCTTGCCTGGAGTATACTCAATACTCGGATTATACTCTTGAATCATTTCGACCCATCGAGTTTGCCTTAGGTTGAGATTAGGCTGAGTGAAGATGTACTTGGGACTCTTGTGATCGGTGAAAATGTCCACTTTTCTTCCCAATAGAAGATGTCTCCAAGTCAAAAGAGCATGCACAACTGCCGCCAACTCTAGATCATGAGTGGGGTAGTTCTTCTCATTAGGCTTCAACTGGCGAGATGTATAAGCAACATCTTTCTTCTCTTGCATCAATACTGCGCCAAGACCTTGGAGAGAGGCATCACAAAAGACCTCATACGGCTTGGATTCATCAGGCAGAGTCAAAACTGGAGCAGTGATCAACTTCTCTTTCAAAATGTTGAAAGCACTATCACATTCCGGAGACCAAACGTACTTGACGTGCTTCTGAAGAAGATTTGAGAGAGGCTTCGCAATCTTGGAAAAGTTTTCAATGAATCTTCGGCAATAGCTTGCGAGACCGAGAAAACTGCGGAGTTGCTTCACGTTCTGAGGAGGTTCCCAACTCACAATTGCGGATACCTTCTCAGGATTCACGGAAATGCCCTTGGCAGAGATGATATGACCAAAATAAAGAACCTCATCGAGCCAAAATTCACACTTGGAGAACTTGGCGTAGAACTGATGTTCCCTGAGTTTATCGAGAACCAAACGCAAGTGCTTGGCATGATCTTCCTTGTTCTTCGAGAAAACCAGAATGTCATCGAGATAGACCAAAACGAAGTCATTGGTGTAGGCGTTGAAGATGAAATTCATCATGCGAGAGAACGTCGGAGGAGCGTTGGCGAGGCCAAAAGACATGACAGTGTATTCATATGAACCAAAGCTTGTTCTGAATGCTGTCTTGGGAATATCTTCTTCACGAATGCGAATCTGGTGATAACCCATACGGAGATCAAGCTTGGAGAATACTTGGGCACCTTTGAGTTGTTCGAACAACTCATTGATGTTGGGAAGTGGGTATTTGTTCTTGATGGTCTTCTTGTTCACTGGACGGTAATCAACACAAAGTCGGTCCGTTCCATCCTTCTTCTTCACAAAAAGAACACCACAACCCCACGGAGAAGAACTAGGCCGGATGAGACCCATTCTTTCTTGCTCATCGAGTTGCTTCTTCAGCTCCTTCAACTCTTCAGGTCCGAGCTTTTAAGGACGTTTGCACACAGGTTCCGTGCCAGGCTCAAGTTCAATAACGAATTCAACTGGCCGGTGCGGAGGCATTCCTGGGAGCTCTTCTGGAAAGACGTCTTGATATTCACAAATGACTGGAATTTGAGAGATGGCATCCAATTCACCCTTCTCATTGTGAGAAAATAGACGGATGGTATTATCCCGAGCGGCAAAGACAATTACATCCTCAGACGAATGAGTCAATTGAATCTGCCTAGCTGCACAATCAAGCTGAGCCTTGTTCTTAGAAAGCCAATCCATTCCGAAAATAAGATCAATATCCGAGTCGCCAAGAACATTTGGAGAGGACAAGAACTTATAGTCACCCAAAGAGATAGTCACATCCGGAACGCATACTCGAGATGTCATTTGACGGGCCGGAGAGACGATAGCCAACGGCTTCGGCAACACTTGAGTAACAAAATCATGCTTAGATGCAAAAGGTCTCGACATGAAACTATGCGATGCACCAGTGTCAAAAAGAACCTTTGCAGGAATATCATTAATAGGAAGGTTACCCATGATCACATCTGACGAGTCCTCTGCCTGGGCTGCATTCACCATGTTGACCTTGGCGTACTTGGGGTTATGCTTGACCACAGCTGTACTTGCCGATCTGACAGGAGGAGGAGGAGGAAGACGCCTCTGGTTGAAACACTTGTTGGCATAGTGACCCTTCTGTTGGCACTTGTTGCACGTGACCTCTGAAAGCGGACGGTGATACGGAGCACTCGATCTTGGAGCTTGAGACAAAGTCTTGTTCTGAAAGCCAGGGTTGGGTGGGTGGGAAGAACCACTGCCACCTTTGCTCTTCTACTGATACGGCTGACGGAACGGAGGAGGAGGAAGCCAAAACTTCTGATGCTTGGCCACTTGAGTAGAGGAAGAAGGAGTAACATCTCTGACTCGCTTCTTGGAAGCATCACACCTCAACTGAGCAGCCTCTTGCTTCAGTGCCATGTTGTAGAACTCATCGTACCTCAAGGGCTCAAAGAGAACAAGAGCGAGCTGAATTTCTTCTCTGAGACCACCGCTGAACTGGTATATCATGCTCTTCTCATCAAGCACGTCCTGCTTGGCAAAGCGGGCAAGCTTCTGGAACAATTTGTTGTAGTCATAGACAGACAAAGAGCCTTGCTTCAGATTGCGGAACTCCTCACGCTTGCTTTCAACCACGCTCTGCGGAATATGATGAGCTCGGAAATCTCGACGGAAATCATCCCAAGTGATAACACGTCCACCTCTGGAATCCTTGTACTGCTGGAACCATTCTGTAGCTTGATCTTTGAGTTGGAAGGAAGCGAACTTGACAAAGTCCTCAGGCCTGATGTTACTCCACTCGAAATGCTTACACAGATCCACAAGCCAATCGTCAGCATCGGTTGCCTCAACACAATTGCTGAAAGTCCTTGGCCCATTAGCAAGGAACTGGTTCAGTGTAGCAAAGTGACTTTGATTGCTGCCTTGATTCCCTTGACTGCCTTGATTGCGCTCTTGGAGAATTTGCATGATCAGCTGTGTGTTTGCATTGGTTGCGGCCATGACAGCTTGCCATGCCTGTGGAGGAGGTGGAGGCGGTGGCGGATCAGGATTCGGAGTCGTGCGCGTTGGAAGAGCCATCCTGAAGAGGTTGACCACCATTAGCACATTGACAGAAAAATACTGAAGCTGAATCCAACGGAATGAAAAATTGCAACATATAGTCTTCACATCCGACCAAAATGAACGAATGCATTCCTCTTCAAATGGTCACATATCCATAAATTGAGAAGCCACGTAGAATTAAGGTAGAGAAATAAATCAACAAGGTACGGATCAAGAACGAATAATCGGTAAGAAATCCCAATCTCAAACCAATATCCGTGGAAGAAGAACTAGAGCTACTAGAATTCCCACCTATGAAACTCCCAAACTTTTCCGGTTATGCAATCAGGTGTTGGGGATACAGGGGAAGCATAATATCTCACCCAAACTAGCAAATCCTACATCCAGCTGTATCCATCCTTCAACACATAACCGAGAAAATTTCGGAAACCATCTACCTCAACCTTCGAAAAGCATCCGTTATACAAGTTATGGCGATACTCCCGAACTCCCGCCCCAGTACTGGGTGGCGTCGAGGTTATCTCACCAACGAACTGCATAAAAGAGATTTTCGATGTCGGCGAACATATCTCAAGTATTTCAGAATTGCAACGATAAAATTATGATGACAACACCTCAGAGCTCAACTCCCCGGGACACTTCCACTAAACCCCTGACAGGAGGCACCAAGACAGTATTCTCATCATAAGCCATCGGAACAAATCCAAGATACTCGCGTGATCCTAAAAAAAATTTAGTTAAAATTTGAGAAGAGAAGAGTCAAAACTCTACGTCAGGATGCCTTACCAGAGCGATGAGGAGACTGGGAAATAAAAAGAATTCCTAAGCTCTCCGATATATAATTCCTAAATGACTCAAAACATTTTTCTAGACACAACTCGGCTGCTAAAAACAATCAAGTAATGGGGCTCCTAAGGTCGGGGAAGGCTCTGATTACCAACTTGTAACGCCCTCGATGCGGCTATAGCTCCCACGTGTCGAGGCACGACTTAGAGGCATAACCGCATTGAAAGCAATGTCGCAAGTCAGGCAATCATTACAACATCCCATGTATAATATAATTAAAAGGGGAGATACATAGTTGGCTTACACTCGCCACGTCACATCAAAGTACATAAATAACATCCATCATACAAACACTCATGGCCCGACTATGGCGCCAAAATAGAAGAAAATCCAACATGCGACAAGACCCTGAATCGAACCCCAACTAGGCACCACTACTGATCATCGGGAAAGGAAACATAATAACGCTGAGAGTCCTCGTCGAACTCCCACTTGAGCTCGTAATCGTCACCTGGACCGTAATCACCTGGACCTGCATCTAGAATTATAGTATCTGTGAGCCACGGTGACTCAGCAATCTCGCACCCTCGCGATCAAGACTATTTAAGCTTATAGGAAGTGTAAGGCTTATATAAGTGGAGTTGCAGCAAGCGACTAGTATGTATGGAAGCTAACTCATTCACAAAAGAGAGCGAGAAGAGGAGGCAAGGCGCGAGCGAGAAGCTAGAAGAACAACCTGCGCAAGCATAACTCCAACACCGTGTCCACTTCCCGGACTCCGCCGAGAAGAGGCCATCACGGTAACACACTTGGTTGATTCATTTTAATTAATTAAGGTTTAAGTTATCTACAACCGGACATTAACAAATTCCCATCTGCCCATAACCGCGGGCACGGATTTCGAAAGTTCAATCCCTACAGGGGAGTCCCAACTTAGCCCATGGCAAGCTCTCACGGTCAACGAAGGAATAGACCTACTCCCAAGACGTTCCGATCAGACTCGGTATCTCGGTAACTCAAGACACTTCGACAGGTTAAAACAAGACCAGCAACACCGCCCGAATGTGCCGACAAATCCCGATAGGAGCTGCACATATCTCTTTCTAAGGGCACACTCAGATAAGCAATCCGTACAGCTAAGACCAGCCCTCGAGTTTCCCCGAGGTGGCGCTGCAAGGGGCTCTAGTTTGGACCAACACTCAGAGGAGCACTGGCCCGGGGGGGGGGTAAAAATAAGATGACCCTTGAGTCTGCAGAACCCAAGGGAAAGAAAAAGGCTAGGTGGCAAATGGTAAGACCAATGTTGGGCATTGCTGGAAAAGCTTTAATTAAGGCGAAATATCAAGGGGTTCCCATTATAACCCAACCGCGTAAGGAACGCAAAATCCGGGAACATAACACCGATATGATGGAAACTAGGGCGGCAAGAGTGGAACAAAACACTAGGCGAGAGGCCGAGCCTTCCACCCTTTACCAAGTATATAGATGCATTAAGATAACATAGCAATATAATGATATCCCAACAAGTAAATAAAAGATGTTCCAACAAGGAACGGTCTCCAATCTCTACCTGCAACTAGCAACGCTATAAGAGGGGTTGGGCAAAGCGGTAACATAGCCAATCAACGTTTTGCTAGGACAAGGTGGGTTAGGGTTCAACATGGCAATTGGGAGGCTGACAAGCAAAAGGTAGGCATCGAAGCATTGGCATAGCAAGAGCGAGCAAACTAGCATGGCAAAGATAGTAGTGATTTCGAGGGTATGATCATCTTGCCTGCAAAGTTGTCAGAGTTGACTGGATCCTCACAAGCAAACTCAACGGGCTCCTTGGTAGCGAACTCGTATCCCGGCTCTACCCGAACAAGACAAACAAGCAACAAGGATACAATCAACCACGTGCAAGACCAAGCAATAAGATGAAATGATGATATGCTATGCGGGATGCGATGCGGGATGCAAAATGCAAGATACGACAGGAAATGCATGAACCTGGCATCAACTTGGAATTCCAAGGGTGCCACTGGAAAGATGAGATGAAGTTGCTTGAAAATGATATAAAGATCATTGGAATCGGAGTTACGGTTTGGAAATGGCAAGCGTTTTAAGATGACACCGGTCTGCGATTTACAGCAAGTAGGCATCTAGACGCAATGCAATGAACATGCTACAGCCACCAAACATGACAACAAAATACATAGAAGGGATGCACACAAGATTCTTAACAAAAGACTAGTACTGAGCCACGGCCAATTCATCCATTAAGAGGTTCGAACACGCATGGCAAAAATGCAAATGCAAAACAGATTCCAGTCTTAGTGAAATTAACACTTGTCTGAAATTTCAGATCACGAAGCCCTCTTCGGAGCAGCAAATCAACATGATACATGAACTGAATAAGACAAGTAAGAACATGGAATGGAGCTACTCAACAAGCTTAACAAAAGACCCAAAGTGACCTGGGCCCAAAAGGGTTCACAAAATATGTAAACGAGCACACGAACATAGCTAAAACACAATCAGTTTTCAGACTTAGTGAAAACTGAGACATGCTGAAATATAACTCACGAAGGCATGTAAACGAGCTCGATGCACAAACTACGGTGCAAGTCATGGCAAGGCAAGAATACATCCACTAAGAAGGAACAAAATTCTAGCTAGACATGGCAAGAACAATGGCATATCATGCACGGACCAACTACAACAACGCCGGCAAAATCGCAAACGAGTTGACGATCTGCCTAGATTCACCACGAAGCAAAAGTAGAGCTCGATTGACTCAAGCTATGGTGCTCCATAATTGCAAACAAAGACATTGATGGATATAGCATAACATGAATAACAAAAGTCCCTTACTGACCATCCTCAAAAGAGGCACGGATCATTAGGAAACAAGCTGAACATATGGCATCATGAACTAAAATATCCCAGACTTAGTGAAAATCACTAAGTCCCTGAAAACAGATTTACCGGGTGCCTCACTTTGCAAGCTTGCACAAGTCACCACACACATCCTAAAAATGCATGGGTTGCACCTCTGGAAAGAAGACAAATGCTTAACAAAACATATGAAGGACTCACAGGCATATCATGCACACAATAATCATGGCAAAAATGACAAAAGTCTAAGATGAACTAGCAGATCTGGCAATTAACTCACGAAGCCTCCTTCTAACAGCATTTTGGGCATCAAGATGAACTCAAACGAAAATGATGCAATGGAATCAAATGATGCACTCGTCGAGACGAACATTTTGATATATTATATGCCCAAATCGGAGCTACGGATGCAAAGCTATGGGCGGTCAAAGTAGGCACAAAAATTAGGGTTCGGGAGCAAAAAATCAACCGAGATATTTTGGATCTGAGATCTGCACGCTTCACGAGGAGATCGCCGGAGTTCGTCAACGTGGTGGCCGGAGCTGTTCACGTCGCCGGAGAGGAAGGAGAGGGCCGGGGCTTGGCCGGCCGGTGTGGGGGCTCGCCGGGGCGGCGACTTCGAGCCGGTGGTGGCGGTGCACGGCGGCGGGGCGCGGCGCCG
>NC_041388.1:171091019-171144147 GCF_002162155.2 Triticum dicoccoides
CGCGGCGCGGCGGCGGATGGGCCTCGGGGGCCCGGATCGGGCCTCCCGGGCCGGCGGCGAAGCGGTCCGCGGCGCTGACGTGGCGGCGGCGGGTGCGGCGATTTTTGTCCGGCCGGGTCGGACGTGTCCGGCTCGGCGCGGAGATCTTTTTTTTAGAACTAGGGTTTCGAGGGGGAGGAGAGATCCGAAAATGGAGGGGGGTATTTATAGGCATAAGTGGAGCTAGGAGAGTCCAAATGAGGTGCGGTTTTCGGCCACGCGATCGTGATCAAACGCTCTAGGACATGGAGCTGAGTTTGGTGGGTTTTGGGCCAAATTGGAGGGATGTTGGGCTGCAACACACACGAGCCCTTTTCGGTCCCTCGGTTAACCGTTGGAGTATCAAACGAAGTCCAAATGATACGAAACTTGACAGGCGGTCTACCGGTAGTAAACCAAGGCCGCTTGGCAAGTTTCGGTCCAATCCGGAAATGTTTAATCCCCACACACGAAAGAAAGCTAGAAATGACCACCGGAGGAGAACGAAGCGCCGGAATGCAAAACGGACAACGGGGAAAAAGCTCGGATGCATGAGATGAACACGTATGCAAATACAATGCACATGATGACATGATATGAGATGCATGAAAACGAAAACAACACACGAAGACAAAGACCCGAACCCGAGAAATAAATATAACTTAACGCCGGAAACGACAAGAGTTGGAGTACAATTAGGGAAAGTTACATCCGGGGTGTTACATGCCTCCACCACCTCCTCCCCAAGAAGTTGCCCTGGCTCCAAGGCGCGCAGCCCCAGGGCAAGACCCACCGCATCCGGCGCCTGCGCAGCAAGAAAGGAGCTGCCAAGAGATCCCTCATCCCCAGGAAGGTGCTCGCGCGCTCTTAGCGCTGGCGCGCCAAGATCGCGTCCCTGCACCTCCACGCCAAGACCCCGCTCTGCTCCAAGCGGCGGCGCGCGGCAATCCCCAAGAGCAAGCCCAGTACTAGCAAAGGGCACAGGTGGCCACAGCCGGCTGCCGCGCCATCACCACCGAGCTATGCGGCGTCGCATCGCCAGGAAAGTTCAAGCCTGACCTGCCCCCTCGCTACGATGGCACGGCGGACCCCGCGGAGTTCCCGCAGCTCTATGAGCTATGCATCGAAGCCGCCAACGGAGATGAAAGGGTCATGGCGAACTGGTTTCCCATGGCGCTCAAGGACGGGGCACGCACCTGGCTCCTGAACCTGGCTCCTGGCACAATCTCCTCCTTGGACAAGATGCGCACCCACTTCATCGCCAACTTCCAGGGCACTTGCGACCGGCCCCCGGCCGTGAGCGATCTGCGCCGCATCGAGCAGCAGCAAGGGGAAACCCTGCAGAAATACATCCGGCGCTTCAACAACGCTCGCCTCAAGATCCCCAAGGTGACTGAAGAAGCCATCATCTCGGCCTTCTCCGATGGCGTACACGACATCAAGATGAAGGAGGAGCTAGCAATCCACGAAGACCTGTGCACATCCCTGGAGCTGTTCAACTTGGCGACCAAGTGCGCCAGGGCTGAGGAAGGGCGCCTTTCCCTCCTTGAACTCCCGGCTGCCGACCCATAAGAGAAGAAGCCTGTCGGTGTACAAAAAGAGGGGTACACTTTTTTGTACCCCTACAACTGTGCACGGACAGTCTGAGCCACGGGCACCACCACGCCAAGCAAGGCAAGGGAGGTGAGCCAGGGTAAGACCGAAGCTCAAGGGAACTAGGACGACGCCAAGGCCAAGACCACGAAGAGAAAAAGGGACAAAGTGGACTCCCCCGACAAGATCCTTCCCGGGAGACAGCTTTGGCAACCCCGGCAAGACCCTTGCCGCGGCGACTCGCCCCACGCCTACGGAGCAAATTACCCTTGAGTCCACTGCCCCCAAGGGGCAAGGATTCGGGAGACATCCCCGTGGTGGCATGCAGATCTTTGTGAAGACATTCAAGATCTGATACGCACTAAGAAGATGACGACCTTTGGCGAGATACCAGCCAGGGAAGACCACGAGACCCCTGGCAAGCGCCTTGCCGGGGATGACAGCAGGCGCCTCGGCAAGACCCTTGTCGGGGCCTCGGCAAGGCCCTTGCCGAGGACATCTGCAGGGCCACCATCAGGCCCACGCCGACTAAACCTCCACCACCGTACGCATGCGGCTGCCGACCCAACCAGCCGGGCAGGCACCTACGTGGCGGCATGCAGATCTTCGTGAAAACCCTCCACTGTGCCACCTCAGCTGCCTGCCTACCTACATGGCATCACATGCATCGCTGGCCAGGGCACGTGTCGACACAAGAAGGAGCGGCGACAGAAGAGACAGGTTTCTCCCCCGTCCCCGATAAAGCAAGGACACCTAAGCAAGACGCATTAAATGTGCCTTGTCATGTAATGCGAGGGATAACCTTGCATCACTGTACCCTTTCCACCTCTTGCGTGCCACTATGGCAACCCCTTTTTCTATAAAGGGACAATTCCAGTTCTGCCCCTAACTTGAACCCACTACTCAGTTTTGCCCCTAATTTTTAGGTATGCTCAGTTTTGCCCCTCCGCCGTTAGTGTCACTTATAGAAATGCCCTTTTACGCCGTTACCGTCCGGTCAAAGGACTTTGGCCACCCAGAAAAAAATAGCACAAAAAATCAAAAAAATCTGAAATTTTGTGGGATCGAAGATAGTCATGTCCGCAAGGCGCGTGCAAATTTGTGTGCCGTTCGGACACCCTGAGAGCTCGTGGCAAAGGAAATCATAAATTTTGTACACATGTGAACAGTAAATTCGAAAAAATAGAAAAAACTTTCAAAAAAATATGAAATTTTGGGGAACTGAATATACTTAGGTGCACAAGATGTGTGCACATTTTTGTTGTGTTTGGACATCGTATGAGCCCGTACGAGCTCGTAGGAGCTAAACTTTATTTTTTCCTCCGCGAGCTCCTACGATGTCCAAACACAACAAAAATGTGCACACATCTTGTGCACTTAAGTATCTTCAGTTCCCCAAAATTTCATATTTTTTTGAATTTTGTTTCTACTTTTTCGAATTTATTGTTCACATGCGTACAAAATTTATGATTTCCTTTGCCATGAGCTCTCAGGGTGTCCGAACGGCACACAAATTTGCACGCGCCTTGCGGACATGACTATCTTCGATCCCATAAAATTTCAGATTTTTTTGATTTTTTTTGCTATTTTTTTCTGGGTGGTCAAAGTTCTTTGACCATACGGTAACGTCGCAAAAGGGCATTTCTATAAGTGACACTAACGGCGGAGGGGCAAAACTGAGCATACCTAAAAATTAGGGGTAAAACTGAGTAGTGGGTTCGAGTTAAGGGCATAGATGTAAATGTCCCTTCTATAAAAGGAGGCCCGAGGCGACCAGGAGGAGGATTCGGCTTTTTTTTGGAGCTCCTAATGCCCCAGAGCTAGCTCAAGAACATGAATATACATCCACCAAAGCAGGAGTAGGGTTTTACGCATCCTCGCGGCCCGAACCTGGATAAACAAACTGTGTACTATCAGTTTGATCCGCTCTTCTCACGACCCCGCGCCCGGCTAACCATAGTAGGGATTCTTGTGATCCCATAGGTGTCGTTCCCACCAACATCTTTGGCGCGCCAGGAAGGGGGAGCAGTTGTGAGAATCGGCTTTAGCACTTAGTTCGACGCTTCTTCATCATCATGGCGCCCAAGAAGAAGACGACGGTGGCGGTTGGCCAGTCGGAAGCCGGACAGCCTGTCCCGACGCGGGCGAGCAGCGGTCCGGTCGCAGAAAGGACCCGGGGCGCTGCTCGCAAACACCAACACCATCCCAGCAGCCGGAATTTGGGAGGCGGCGATGTTTGTGCGCCTTGTAACGGGCCACACATCGCCAAATCCAAAGGCGGAGCCAGGCCCTCCGCTTGTGGAGCGGGGCCTTCCAAGGTCATCGCCACCCCACCCGAAGGCGACGCAAGGGCCTCCAAGACTCCCACGCCGGCCCCAACAGCGCGCTCCTCCCAAGCAACGCGCGACGAACGGCGTAATCACATAGAAGATCCCGGGCGTCGCCGCGGGAAGAGCCCCGAGTGCCACTCCCGGACATAGAAGACCTGCCCGCTCGCCGAAGCGCTGGTGAAAATGGCATGCGACCGCGGGGTCGGGATAGAGCTCCTTCTGACGTGGTCAGAAGTCGAAGCGCATTGCGATCCGTGCAGGTTCTGCTGCCACCGACGCCAGCAGAGGCCCTGGCGCGCACACAGTTGCTCCTCGACTTTCCTCCCACTACTGGGGAAACTCGACGAATGGAGAGCCACTATCCGAAGCCTTGTTGAGGTGGCCCACAAAGACGAACCAAGTCCGGTGGGGCCCCCGGGTCGACGCTCCGATGGAGTCTCGCGCACCAGTGGCGGAAAAGCCAGCGGCGCCGCGACCACGGTGCATTCACCTCTTCCCCATCCGGTACCGCGGACGCCGGCTCGTCGGGACGTCACGAGCGACGACATCTCCATAGCATCGTCTGACCCACGGACCCACTGTGACCAGCGCTAAGTTCTTCGGGAACGAGCCCATGAAGACGCCCGAACCACTATCGAGCGCCAGCGCGGAGCGCGCCACCAGTCAGACAGGCGAGCAGGGCCGGCTGCGAACCACCCGGCCCCGGAGAGCCCTGGAGGCCCACCTTACGAGGTAGGCTGTCCGGCTTTTACCCGTGAGCTACGGTAGTTCCAGTGGCCCGCTCGCCGCACCTTCAAACCTGACGTTGGCGAGAAGTACAACGGCAAGACCCACCCGTCAGAGTTCCTCAGCATCTACACCATCGCGATGCAAGCTGCCGGAGCCCGTGACGATAAGGTTCTTGTGAAATACTTTCCATTGGCTCTTAAACCCAACGCCATGTCGTGGTTGATGCACTTGCCGGTAGACTCGATTTCCTCTTGGTCGGATTTGTGCCATGAGTTTGTGGGCGCCTTTACTGGAGGTCACCAAGCCCATGGCCAAGCAAGCAACCTGCACATCATTCCCAAGAAGGGAGGCGAGAGTCTGCGCAAGTATATACAGTGGTTCAGCCGGGTATAGTACAATATCCCTGATGTTCACCCTGCCGCCATCATCAGTGCGTTCCATCAGAACGTGCGTAACCGCAAGATGCACGAAGAGCTGGCAATGAACAAGGTGAAAGATGTGGAGGAACTCTATGTTCTTGCTGACAGATGTGCCCGAGCTGAAGAGGGAAGGAAGTACCCCGGCGAAGATGCCGGTGTGGAAACCGACTCCTCAAATGAGGATACTGTCGCCCCGGCGAAGAAAGGCCGGCGCCGCAACAGGAAGCGCAAAGGTAAAACTGTGCTTGCCGTCGAGGGATCTGACGACGCCGGCTCCACCAAGAAAACCAAGGCAGATGACCCCGGCAAGGAAATTGCCGGATGTGTCGCTTGCCAGGCCTTGGCGGCTGCCGAGAAGCCAGGAAACTCTGACAAGCAATACTGCAAGATCCATCGCACCAAAGGCCATGATCTCCAGAACTGCCGACAGGTTGAGCTCCTTGCTAAGAAGCTGACGGCTGAATATGAGAGGCGGGACAAGGAGAAAGGCCAGGACGGTGCTGAGGGGTCCGGCAAGAAGCGTGACAGCCAGGCGGGCCATCGCGGCAAAGATAAACAGCAGGAGAGGCCCGCCCGGGGCCATGACAAAAAGGCAGAAGACGATGATCGCAAAGAAGATGATGAGTCTGGTGACCAAGAATTTCAGAAAGCTATGGAGGCCATGTGCGTCGATGGTGGCGCCTCGCTGCATACCTCTCACCGCCAGCTTAAACAGTGGGCGCGTGAGATTACAGTGACAGAGCCGTCGTTTGATGCCCAAAGGCCACTGAAGTGGTCCAGCACACCTATCATTTTTGACACTGAGGATCACCCTGATCGCACTACTGCAGTCGGGTGCTTGCCATTGTTGGTTTCACCAACAATACGCAACCTCAAGGTGACAAAGATGCTAGTCGATGGCGGGGCCGGTCTGAACTTAATCTCGCCTGCCGTGATCGAGAAACTGCAGATTACTGATGAAGACCTCGAAGAGACGGGCACATTTCATGGGGTCAACCCGGGAAGAAGTCAACCAAAGGGAAAGGTCACGTTGGCCGTGACTTTTGGGAGTGACCTGAACTATAGGACAGAAAGGATTGTGTTCGACTTTGCCAAGATCCCTTTGCCTTACAACGGGATCCTTGGCCGCCTAGCGCTGGCCAAGTTCATGGCGGCGTCACATTATGCCTACAACACCCTGAAGATGCCGGGGCCTGTGACGATCATCACCGTCCCATCAGACAAGAAGGATGCGCTAATTTGGGTTGACCAACTCTACCAACAAGCAGTTGCAGCAGCCGCCACTGCTAAGGCGCTTGCTCCTGCCGCTGGAGCCCCGGGAAGGAAAAAGAAGAAGACCGGTGAGACCTCAGGCACCCACTCCGGCAAGCGCACCTCTTCGGAGTGTAGTGCTCCCGTCGAGGACGTGCCAGAGAGCTCCACCGACAGAAACAAGAAGTCCAGGGCAACACCGCCGGGAACCAAGAAGGTTTTTGTCAAGGAGGACGGCACGGGAGGGGCTTTTACCATAAGCTCCACCCTTGACGACAAATAGGAAGACGCGCTCGTCACCTTCCTGCGGGCGAATGTCGATGTGTTTGTATGGAAAGCATCTGACATCCCCGGCATTCCCAGGGAGGTGATTGAGCACCACCTTGCTGTCTATCCTCATGCGCGGCCCGTCAAGCAGAAGGTCAGAAAGCAAGCCTTGGAACAACAAGAGTTCATCACAGAGGAGATCCGGAAACTAGAAGCAGCGGGTTTGGTAAGAGGAGTGCTCCATCCAACGTGGTTGGCCAATCCAGTGGTAGTGCGCAAGGCAAATGGGAAGTGGAGGCTGTGTATTGATTACACAGATATCAATAAGGCTTGTCCCAAAGACCCCTTCCCATTGCCGTGCATCGACCAGATTGTTGACTCCACGGCTGGGTGTGATCTGTTGTCATTCCTCGATGCCTACTCCGGCTACCACCAGATCTCCATGACAAGATAAGGCGAAGAGAAAACGGCATTCATCACCCCATGTGGTATGTATTGTTTCATAGGGATGCCTTTCGGGTTGAAGAGTGTTGGTTCAACGTTTGCAAGGGCGGTCCAGATTGGTTTTGAACTCCAGCTCCATAGAAATATGGAAGCTTATATGGATGATATAGTGGTCAAAACCAAGAACAGGGCAACCATCATACCGGATTTACAAGAAACATTTGCAAGCCTACGCGCAATCTCAAGCTGAACCCTGAGAAGTGCGTCTTCGGCATCCCGTTCGGCAAGCTTCTCGGGTTCTTTGTGTCACAGCACGGGATAGAGGCCAATCCGGACAAGATCAAAGCTATAGAGCGGATTGAAGCACCCAAGCGAGTCAAGGATGTGCGTCGACTTGCTGGTTGCGTTGCCGCCATGAGCAGGTTCATTTCCAAGTCCGCCGAGCGCGCCCTTCCCTTTTTCAAGATTTTGAAAAAGGCGGGACCGATGGAGTGGACACTAGAAGCCGAAGTAGCATTGCAAGATTTGAAGAGGTACCTCTCCTCCGCGCCAATACTAGTTGCAACTAGGCCACGGGAACCGTTGCTGCTATACTTGGCGGCAACGAACCAGGTGGTCAGCGCCGCACTAGTGGTGCAGAGAGAAATTGATGACGAGGTAATGTCAGGGACAGAGCCCGATGCCACCGATGCAGAGACAACACAGCCAGTTGGAGTGCCGCTGAAGAAGAAAATGATGCAGCACTCGGTCTACTTTGTTAGTTCCCTCCTGCAGAGGGCTAGATCAAGGTACTCCGGTGTGTAGAAACTGCTCTTTGACCTTCTTATGGCCTCAAGGAAGCTGCGTCACTACTTCCAGGCGCACGAAATCACTGTCGTCACTCGCCTCCCTCTGCAATGGATATTGCACAATCCAGACGCAACGGGAAGAATCGTAGAGTGGGCACTGGAATTGTCCAGCTTTGGCCTCAAGTTTGAGAGTACCTCGACGATTCAAAGCCGAGTCCTGGCGGAGTTCATTGCAGAATGGACCGCGACGCCTGACGAAGAAGCCCAAGAGACTACTCTCCCCGGCAAGGAGGCAAGTTGTGACTGGATCATGTACTTTGATGGAGCTTTCTCCTTACATGGCGTCGGGGCTGGCGTACTGGTTGTCGCGCCCACCAGAGAGCACCTCAAGTACGTGATCCAGATGCACTTCCCCACGGAGGTGTCAACAAACAATACAAGTGAGTACGAAGGGCTGCTTGCCGGTCTTAGGATCGCGGCGGACCTCGGAATCAAGAAACTCGTCGTCAGAGGCGACTCGCAACTTGTCGTCAAGCAAGTCAACAAGGATTACCAGAGCCCATTGATGAAGGCCTACGTCGATTAAGTGAGAAAGCTGGAGGAGCGTTTTGATGGTATACAGGTAGAATACGTTCCCCGAGCGGAGAATGACATTGCCGATTACCTGTCAAAATGCGCTGCCCTTAGGCTACCTGTGGAACCAGGTACCTTTGTGCTTCAGCTAACTCAGCCATCCGTTGATCCATCAACAGAGCAGAACAAGAGGAGAAAATCAGGGCCCGGCTAGTACTTTCCCGCCGAGCTCCCCGAAGCCGCCGGCAAGGATGTTGTCGGAGACACTGAGGCCGCCTCAGGATGGCTAGCTCCAACGGAGCATCAAGCTCTTGTCGTGGCGACAGCCGCTCCTATAGTGGAGGAAATGCCTTTAGTCCTCGTCGTCGAGCCCCAGGCTCCAGCGTGGGCACATCATACCGTCCGATTCCTCCAAACAGGGGAACTTCCTGAGGAGCAGGAAGAAGCGGAAAAAGTAGCCCATCGCTCTACTATGTACCAGTTCGTCGATGATGTCCTGTACAGAAAGAGGCCGAACGGTGTGAAATTGAAGTGTATCCCTCGAGAGGAATGATTGGGGTTGTTGGCGGAGATACATGGAGGCATATGTGGATCCCACATAGGGTCGACGGCCCTTGCCGGCAAAGCGTTTCGGCAAGGCTTCTTCTGGCCCACCGCCCTCCAGGATGCAACGACACTAGTCACCAGGTGTGAAGCGTGTCAGTTCCATTCAAAGAAGCTTCATCAGCCAGCTCAAGGCCTTCAAACCATTCTTCTCTCCTGGCCTTTCTTGGTCTAGGGGCTCTACATACTGGTCCCTTTCCCCCATGTTGTCGGGGGCTTTGAGTACTTGTACGTTGCAATCGACAAGTTCACAAAGTGGCTAGAAGTGGAAGCAGTGAGGAATGTCACATCACAGTCAGCCGTCAAGTTCTTCAAAGGACTAGTGTGCCGTTTTGGTGTACCCAATAGGGTCATCACCAACAATGGCACGCAGTTCACAAGCCACACCTTCATGCAATATATTCAAGACCTCGACAACAAGGTCTGTTTCGCTTCCGTTGCTCACCCACGAAGCAATGGTCAAGCTGAGAGGGCAAATGCTGAAGTACTGCGAGGCCTGAGGACAAAGACCTTTGATAGACTGCACAAGAGTGGAAGACGCTGGATTGATGAATTGCCGACGGTTCTTTGGTCAATCAGAACGACACCAAATCGAGCCACCAGCCACACACCCTTTTCCCTGGTATACGGGGCAGAAGCAGTTCTCCCCATGGAACTCATATACGGGTCACCTCGAGTACTCGCTTATAACGAGCTTGAGCAAGAGCAATTGCGGCAAGATGACGCAACGCTCCTTGAGGAAGATCGTCTTCGGGCGGCTGGGAGAGCAGCGCGCTACCAGCAAGCCTTGCGCCGCTAACATAGCCGCAAGGTTCATGCCCGAAGCTTTGAGGAAGGCGACCTTGTTCTTCGGCGCGTTCAATCGGCCAAGAATTCCAACAAGTTGACGCCAAAGTGGGAAGGCCCTTATCGGGTACTACGAGTCACCAGGCCCAGCGCAGTCCGCCTGGAGACCGAAGATGCTGTTCTAGTAAGTAATTCCTGGAACATTGAGCATCTTCGCAAGTTTTACCCGTGAGGTGCGGCTTGCCGGGCCCCCCGGCAAGCCACCTTTTGTACGAGCCTTGCCGATGACGCATGTAACCCTTTGTACAAAGCCAGGCGCAGACCCTGAGCATAAATAAATGAAGCGCTGGCGCCCTAAGTTATAGCATGCATGCTAGGTCGAGTCTCATCCTTGGTTATGGTTGATAGTGCTTAGCAGCGACTAACCCCTAGCTTAGAGGTCGAGTGTGCGTCTCTTTATCTTTCTTTTGTCTTCTTTGGTTCACAGGACACACAGATATCCTTGCCGAACCACTTGGGGAGAAAAAAAAGGAACAAAGCAGCATCTAGGCCCCGGCAAGCCAGTATTGCCGGGGGCTGCAAGAGCAAAGATTCACCCACGGCAAACCAGGGTTGCTGGGGGCTGCAGCTTCAGATAAGTTCTTCATCCCTTATCATGCATTCCATTATGGACTGAGGTATGTGAAACCTCATTTTTCCTTAAGCTACCATGCTCCCCTAACTCTAGGCCCTAGGGCTCGTTCCTGGGACCAAGTTTGGTCGTAGACGCGGCAGCGAAAGGATGAAATAAGGAGCCTGAACCCGCCTCATCCTTGCCTCCGCCAAAGGCGTGAGAAAGGTCGAGCGAAGTGGGGAGACGGCAAGGCCTGTTGTCGGGCGAGAAAATGTTTATCTTAGAGATATCAAGAATTTACTCCTTGTCGTGGGTTCCACCCGCAAACAAATGACGCGGCAAGCATCCCTTTTTCATTAAAAACATTCCACTCAGGTACAGTCCGTAGGGAATGAAAAACATGAATGAAGGGATTACAAGTTTTAAATTCAACAAAGGACCGAAGGCTTACAAACTAAAAAGAGATAAGGTGCCCGTAATCCCTTTCTTGTCCCTCTCCTCAGGAGGTAGGTCAAGGAGGCGAGAAGGGCAAAAGGAGCACCTAGGCGAGCTATGGGTGGCAGAAGACGCAGAGAGAACATCTTGGTGCCGTCCAAAGGCTGGATGGTGATGGCGGCGCCGGAAGCAGAGCTCGAAGATGAGGCGGCAGGAGGTCAGCATGCGTCAAAGGCATCGGTGCCCGCGTACTCCGACTTGACGGCCTTGCCGCCCACCCTCTTCCTCTTCGGAAGCCTCCCAACACCAGCCGCCCAAGGAGACGACCCCGAGAAGTTCAAGGAGCCGGCGACACGGATGATATGTTCGCCGGTGCCGCACGGAGTGGCACCGGACACCTAGTCGGACCCGACATCCTGCCGCCTACCGCCCTCGTCGTTGCTGCCGCTGTCCTCCTCGTCACTCCCGCCCGAGGAGGAGTCTTTGCTATCAGAAGAGCTCTCCACGTAGGACCTTGTACGAGTCCCAAAGTGCCCGAAGACCTTGACAGAGAGAAGGCCACCCTCCATCAGGTTAAAATGGGGAGTGAGCCCCTCCGTCAAGCTGTGGATATGAGCAAACGTCTTCCATCCCGGATGAAGATACATCACGTGAGGAGTGGGGATGTCGATGCGGACCCGCGTGCCACTGATCCCGCAGCCCCTCATATGCAGCCGCAATGACTCCGGCGGATCCAGCTCCATCTCCTGCTCAAATGGAGTCGGGAGACGAAGGCGACGGCGCAGCGGCCAATGCAGCCTGACGAAGAACTCACAAGGGTCATCCCCAACATGGCCCTCCATTGGAGGAGGAGCTGCTGCCGGAGGCGAGGCCAACGCGCCACCCCATCCTCCTCTTCACTGAGCGCCCCGGCCTCGCCCATGGCCTCGCCCCCCCCCTTCCCCTCGCGGCCGGCCCTGCCACCGCAGGCACAGGAGAAGGAGGGACGCGTTGTCGAGCGGTGACCCTCGCTGCCACCGTTGAAGGACCGGGATTTCCTCTCTCCATAACGAATGGAAGAGAGGAGCAAAAGCTGAAGGAGGAAGGAGATGGAAGAATGCGGGACGCCATCCCCCCATCCCGCTCTTTATAAAGGAACAGGGTTCAGGCTCAGCCGCCCCGCTCGGCCAATCAAAACACGGAAGGCGCAGGGAGCCAGGACCAACCCGCTACCCCAACCAGCGACGACCCGATTTCCCGCCTCCGCCATTTGCCACCCCAAGCGCATAGGAGGCACGTGGCGGACGTGCAGAACAGAGGGGACGGGTGAGGCGACCTCTCCCCACCCCGTGATCATGGGGAGTGGACGCCTTGAGGACCGCGCCTCGGCCCCATTCAGTAAATGGGCCGCGCCTCCACACCTCCCTCCGTTTATGGGGAAGACACAAACCGCCCCTTTACTACGACGTGACGCATGTGTGTAGAGACCAACCCCACGCATGCCGCCCACGTCACACGCACCTCCCCACGCTGCGCAGCGCACGGGAGTCGTGGGAAGCGCAACGCGCGAAAAATCTTACCACGGTAAAAAACCGCCCCGCCTGCCCGCAAACTGTTTTTGGGCCTAGCCCAACAACGCGTTGCGCTTATGTGTGTCCCAGGCCCGGGGCTCCTGTCGGTGTACAAAAAGAGGGGTACACTTTTTTGTACCCCTATAACTGTGCACAGACAGTCTGAGCCACGGGCACCACCACACCAAGCAACGCAAGGGAGGTGAGCCAGGGTAAGACCGAAGCTCAAGGGAACTAGGACGACGCCAAGGCTAAGACCACGAAGAGCAAAAGGGACGAAGCGGACTCCCCCGGCAAGATCCTTGCCAGGAGACAACTTTGGCAACCCCGGTAAGACCCTTGCCACGGCGACTCGCCCCACGCCTACGGAGCAAATTACCCTTGAGTCCACAGCCCCCAAGGGGCAAGGATTCGGGAGACATCCCCGTGGTGGCATGCAGATCTTTGTGAAGACATTCAAGATCGGATACGCACTAAGAAGACGACGACCTTTGGCGAGATACCAGCCAGGGAAGACCACGAGACCCCCGGCAAGCGCCTTGCCAGGGATGACAGCAGGCGCCTCGGCAAGACCCTTGCCGGGGCCCCGGCAAGGCCCTTGCCGAGGACATCCGCAGGGCCACCGTAAGGCCCACGCCGACTAAACCTCCACCACCGTACGCATGCGGCTGCTGACCCAACCAACTGGGCAGGCACCTACGTGGCGGCATGCAGATCTTCGTGAAAACCCTCCACTGCGCCACCTCAGCTGCTTGCCTACCTACATGGCATCACAGGCATCGCTGGCCAGGGCGCGTGTCGACACAAGAAGGAGTGGCGATGGACGAGACAGGTTTCTCCCCCGTCCCCGATAAAGCAAGGACACCTAAGCAAGACGCATTAAATGCGCCTTGTCATGTAATGCAAGGGATAACCTCGCATCACTGTACCCTTTCCACCTCCTGTGTGCCACTATGGCAACCTCTTTTTCTATAAAAGGAGGCCGGAGGCGACCAGGAGGAAGATTCGGCTTTTTTTTGGAGCTCCTAATGCTCCAGAGCTAGCTCAAGAATAGGAATATACATCCACCAAAGCAGGAGTAGGGTTTTACGCATCCTCGCGGCCCGAACCTGGATAAACAAACTGTGTACTATTTGTTTGATCTGCTCTTCTCACGACCCCGCGCCCCGCTAACTGTAGTAGGGATTCTTGTGATCCCATAGGTGTCGTTCCCACCGACGAAGCCCAAGGCCAAGGACGTGAAGCGCAAGGGGGTTGCCGTGCTTGCAGCGGAACCATACACCAAGCGAGGCAGGGATCAGCCTGATTCAACCAAGGGCAGCCGGTACTGCGTGTACCACGACCTCAACACCCACAACACCAACGAATGTCAAGAGCTCAGGGACGTGAGAGATGGACGTGTCGGCCGACGCCCCGAGCGCAACTACAGGGGCTATGGCCAAGGAGGAGGAAGATGGGGCAGACGATGGGAAGACCGTGGCCCTCGCCAAGGGTGGTGTGACCGACCTCGCGAGGATCGCTGGCAGGACTAGCCTCCCGAGGGAGGCTGGAGAGATTAGCCTCGTGAGGATCGCCCGCACGGCAACGTAGGCCTTCCTCCTCTGCCGCCACCGCCAAGGAGGAACGAAGACCAACATCAAGACGAGGGGGGTGGGGGCTTACAGGAGCCGCGCGCGATCGCTTGCATCTTGGGTGGCGCACAGGCCCAAGTCTCACAGCGTGTCTTCAAGCAGTTTGCTCCCGAGGTGAATGCAGTCCTCCCCAACCTTGAGGCCACGCGCCCACTCAGGTGGTCTGCGTGCGCTATCACATTTAGCTCAGCGGATCAGCTCAAGTGCGCGGCAACGGACGGAGTCCTCCCGATGCTTTGCTCCCCGGTCATCAGCAACATGCAGGTCACCAGGACCCTCATTGATGGCGGAGCAGGACTCAATGTTCTGTCTGTCGAGATGTTCGACAATCTCCAAGTGCCGTACGATCAGCTTCAGCCAACCAAGCCCTTCTCAAGAGTCACTGACGGTTCCACTGTTCCAATAGGGCAGATTCGCCTTCTAGTCACCTTCGGGCAGCGCAACAACTACCGCACCAAGCTCATAGACTTCGACGTCGCCCACATCCGTCTGCCATACAACGCCATCCTCGGGTACCCAGCCCTGGCCAAGTTCATGGCAGTGACTCACCATGGATACAATGTCCTCAAGATGCCAGGAAGCTGCGGAGTCATCACCGTACCCTATGAAGAAGGGGACGCAGTGTGTTGACTTGAGCGCGCGTTCCAAGCCACGGCAATCGAAGACCCAGACCAAAGGAATGGAAGACTTCCCGAGGCGAACCTTCAGAAGAAGAAGGTTTCGCTTGGCCCAAGCCACAAGGAGGCAGGCGCCTCCGGAGGTGTTGCGTCAAAATATGCGCCCAATCAGGGAGCGCCACCCTCTCTTGCATAGGAAGGCGCGCCCGGCGCCCTCCTCAGGCAGGGCTTGGGGGCTCTTTCTTGGAGAGCCACCGACCTTGCCAAGGTCGCGAGGGAGGCGCTCGGGCACCACTTGGAGGGGTGCTTCCAGGCATGTTTCCCTCATGAAGGTACAAGGCACGGAAGACCGAACACACAGGAGTTCCTCGCAAGAAACACCTAGGAGCTGCAGGAGTCAAGAGTCATGTGCGGTAGCCTCCGCTTACCCACCATGGCCCCACATCCAGGCGAGGACGGTGGGTTGCGCATCTGCATCGATGTGCTAGGGCTCAACCAAGCCGCGTCTCAGGAGCGCATCTAGCCTTCGCGCGTAGGGCGTTGCGAAGGTCCACCCCACAGCTACGCTCGCATGCCTTTTGGCCTGCCGAACGCGGACGCCGCTCATCAGTGCCTACGGAGGAGCATTCTGGAGGCTCAGGAAGTCAGGCATTGTGCGGTCCTGGCGGAGATGGAGATGGCCCTCGGAGACCCACCTGCGCCTCCAGAGCCTCTCGAGCCTCCTGGGCCTGGGGGCTCGTGAGGGTCGACGTCATCATTGCGCATCGCCCACTTCTTCAACATCATTTCGTTTTCAACAGCACAAGGTGACATCTTTCTAAGTCCTGTTTTTAGCTGGGAGCGCCCACAGGGCCGCATCATTCCTAGGTCGCGTGGGTCCATCCCTACAGCATGTATCCGTTTTGCTTATGCTCTTTGCTTACTTTGTTGGGGGCGCCCCTCGGGCTGCATCACCCCCTAGCTGCTCGGGTATGGCCCAGCGGCGTTTGCTTTTCCCGCATCTGCTTAAAATGAATTTCCTCCTACGTGCTTAACGTATCCGACTTAATCGCCTGCTCGATTGACGCCCACCTACAGAGCCGCTCGCTCTGGCACGACATTTGTGCACGGGTTCGTCCCTGCAACGCCGATAAATCTGAGTGGTCGAGCTCTGGTCGCGGCAGCCCCGCAAGGCGCCACCTCACCAGGCCCTCAGTGCCCCAATCACTCCCCCCGGAGCGACCAAAGATTGGCTGGCAACCGTAACTATAGGTCTTGTTTCTCTTCATGGTTGGTGTGCAGGACCTACTCCAGGAGCAACGCTAGGGACGTCGCGAGCTGCCTCTCCCTCTCTCCGGCACGGACTGCTTGCACATTAAAAGGGGGGCGCCTGAGCATCGCGACTCATGGGCTCCTACTGGCTCTGTAGCCCTCACCCCTTGGCCTTGACCCACGGCATCGCGACCTGTCATACCAGCGGCGGCTGAGCTCGCTCGAGGGCCGGGACCCGAGGACGTAGAGCATTAAGGAAAGTGCGGGGGAGCGGGAAGAAGCTCGCGAGGACCTAACCCAGCAGCGCCTCAGCTGCCACTACTCGGGCCGGGCGCTTCATCGAGGAACTACACCAAACTCAAGAGATAAGTCATGCCCTTACAAGAGTTGGACAAACGCAGCGCAAAACCCTCGCCCAGTGCGGCTTTGTCATGGCGATGTTGCCTTCCTTTCTCGCCCAGCGAGGGCTGCTTGAGCGCTAAAGGGGACCTCCCGAGCATCGCGACTCGGGGGCTCTTACCGGACCTCGGGCCGCTCACCTCCTGGCCTTGACTACGGCATCGCGACCTGGCATACCAGCGATGGCTGAAGCCTGCCTGGGGACTGGGACCTGTCAGTGTAGAGCGCTAACTCCTCGTGAGGATAGAAAGGGGCAGCCGAGCCGAGACAGGACAAGCACCTTGCATTGATTCATATTAAGACATAATGTTCGCAAAAGACATGGCAGGCGCCTTACGTATCCCCACGGGGTGTTGCTTCGATTCCTCATAGGGAACAAGAGTACTAATCCTAAGGAACACTAATCGCCCGCACCTCCGCAAGGGACGCCATCATCAACAGTGGGCCGCCCAACGTCAGCGCCAACCCCATCTAGATCAGTGGCATCGGCGGCTGGACGCAGCTGCCCCACTCCGAGCACGGCGCGAGCTCGGGGGCTCGTAGCTGTCGTCGCTTGTCTCTGGAGTCGCGAGGAGCTCGGGGGAGCCGCTGGATTCCCCAGCACCTCTGCTGCCGCCTGAGGAGCTATTGGAGGGCCGATGGGCGCGCCAGGTCCTCGCCAGTTCGTCGCCCCTGCCGCTCTCCCTGGCGCAGCACTCCAGCCGGCATCCTTCAGGATCGAAGACCTTGAAGAACATCAAGGAGGCGCCGTCGTATTCAAGATGAATTACGAGGGCACCTACCGTCCGGAAGACCCGGGCGATTTCGCCCCAGCCCCGGGTCATGAAAACCTTGCCTAGAGCGACGACCGCGACCTCCGCTCCGGTCGCAAGGGTACTGCAGTCGGTGTG
Source organism: Triticum dicoccoides (assembly GCF_002162155.2). Taxonomy (NCBI): domain Eukaryota; kingdom Viridiplantae; phylum Streptophyta; class Magnoliopsida; order Poales; family Poaceae; genus Triticum; species Triticum dicoccoides. The sequence goes on from NC_041388.1 coordinate 171,108,207, forward strand.
GTGCAGCCAGATCTCCAGAGCTCCGCTCGACGGCATCTCGAAGGCGAAGGAAGGAGGGAGGCGGATCCAAGAGCTTGGAGGCATGGTGGTGTGGAGCACGAGCTCGCGAGAGGAGCGCTCGGCGTGGACTCCAGGAGGAACGACGCGCACCACCATGACTCGCCGGCGTCGACGGCGGCACCGTCGATGTTGCTCGTCACCTTCTCCCCTAGGACCCACGACGCGGGCGTGCAAGGGTAGCGGAAACCCAGGTGGCGGCCGCTCGTACCAGGGCCTCGGTGCCTCCTGCTGAGCACCCTCGTCTCGGTGGCAGAGAACCAGCCGCTTCTTCGGTGGAAGTGGGTCAGGACCCTCTCGGGGGGCCTTTCCCTTCTCCTCTATGGAGAACCGGCGGATTGGTGCCATTGGCGTAAGGGGGAGCAAGAACGAGGAAGAAGGAGGAAGGGACCAGCAGGAAGGGATGGACTGAAGGGGCTCGCGCAGCCCCGTACTTATAGCCGGAGGAGGCCAACCGCCGAGCACCACGATCGCAGGTAATCATGACCGTTTTCTCAGCATGCAGGGACTTTTTCAAGTCGTGCAGTTGCCGAGGCGTCATGGGGAAGCGCAGACGCCCACGTCCAATCAATCGCCACGCGGCGCCCAAGGCTGCAGACTGTTGGGGCCCATGACACTTCGCGCTTGCCCCTTTGCTTCCCCGCCAGGCCAAGCCCGGGCGCGCCTTGGGCCCAGGGGCTACTGTCGGTGTTCTGCGAACGGGTGTCCCCAGACATGCCTGCCTGTGGCGTGGCTCAAGTGGGGGCCCAGCACAGCCCATCTTCATCAGCTCAAGCTCAAGACCCTCGCGAGGGGACAAGCCTCGTGGGGCGGACGACAGAAAGCTTCCTCAAAGGCAGCCTCATCATGTAGGCTCGCGAGGAGGCGGAGAGATCAAGGAAGGGGTACCTCGCGAGGAGCCCGTGACGCAAGCCATGACGATCGAGACTAGGCGGGCGCCGACCTGCACAGTGTCCTTGTTTCCCCTTTGGTGCAAAGGGGGCAAGCACAGGCAAGGGCATCAGGCAAAGGTTACCATTCCGGTGCAACGAGACCAAGACCAATAGAGCGGCAGGACGGAGGTCACCGTGGAGCCCAAGACGGCGTCGTCACCAGTACTTTTGGTAGTCGAAGACCACCTTTGGTCAGGATAACTCATACTAGATGTTCCCCTTCAAAATGGCCAATTGTTGGCGCCCTTCCCGCTCATTAATAGAGCTAGCCATCACAGGCAGAAGAGAGAGAGACATCAACCCAGAGAGAGAGAGGCGACTGAACTCACCCAAACATTTCATCGCACCAGCTCAAGAACACCTCTCGCGAGGCTGTTCTTCCCTTGTACTGTTCATCATCAGCCCCTGAGGCAATCCACCACACCACACACTGGAGTAGGGTATTACACCGCAACGGTGGCCTGAACCGGTATAAACCTCGTGTCCCTTGTGTTGTTCATTGTTTCCAGCTTAGATCACGTGAGGAGATCGGACGTAAAACGGTAGGGGAGAGATCTCCGCGCGCACCCCAGTGTTCGGACATCAAGGGTCTGCCGGAACCCGAATCCGACAGTATGATCCATTGCCCAAACATGGGCCAATAACATACCGCATTATGGCCGTAAATGGGCTAGAGTTGGAATCGTCCGTTCATGGGCCGACCATAATTGGCCGTCGTTAATCAATCGTATTTGATGACACTATGAAAATGACACAACATATTAACGGGCCACAAACGGGCCAACTGTAACAACGGTCTGAATTTGGCCCACAAGCAGAAAATGACAATAACAGGTCATAAGTTACCGAATGCTGGAAATGAGCCCAAGAATAAATGGGCCCTGAGAAGGCCGAAAGATAACATGGGCTAGAAACAGCCCAACGGTATAATGGCCGTTAATGGGTATAAAGTGATACACTGTTCATTACGGGCTAGTTGCACCACGTGCCGTTAATGGGCCAAGAATTACAAAAGGGCCTCATATGGGCCGAAATACTTCATGGGCTATACATGGGCCAAAAGTTAAAATGGGCTGGAATCATATTGGACGGCCCAAATGACGCTATTGGGCCTAATTCGGATAGGTCGTAATGGGCCTTGGGTTAGCGGACTGTAAATGGGCTATATGCGAACAAGCCGTTAACAGGCTTTCCGTGGGCCGGCCCGCTACCTTTTGACCAAGTCAAAAGGGCTGGCCTTTTCACAGGAATGGGCCTCTGTTGGGCCGTGCCACGTGTCAATATATCATAGGCGCCTTTTGCCCAATGAGTGGATGACATCTGTCCCAACTGTGAGCTCACACGTGTTTCCTCCAGCCAATGATGATTTTACACGTGGAAAATCCCCATTGGTTAGGGTTGTTAACGGGTTATCGGATCCAAAACCGGACCCGATAGCGTAACGGCGAGCCATGTGTCGGTCACCCTTGACAAAAGCACTTCTATGGCGCGGGATTTATTGTCATGGAAGTGGACACTTCTGTGATGATATTTTTGGTAATGTCATGGAACACTTCTACGACAGCACAGGTATGACTATCTTAATTCTGTCATAAAATTGTTATGGATGTACATGCATGACAGAAAATGTGAGCTACTGTGACAAACACGTATCATCACGGAAGTGTCCTTTTTGTAGTGGTATGATTGGCTGGTTCATCGGGGGTGATGTGGATCTGACATGGACGATCAAATATACGGTCCAGGCTGGATGGGCCTAGATTGTTTGTTTTATATGGCTTCTTCCGCTGGCTGGACTTGGACCCACTGAATCCGGCGTTGACCGCCGTGTCATTGGTATTGTTGCCATTGTTTCAACGCTTGTGCCTGTTGCGTCGGGGCTTGCCGTTGCTATTTCTGGCTTCAGAAGTGCCAGGTTTGCTTGCATTATTATTGCTACGGGCTTGCTAGCTATCTTCGCCCGTGCAAAAGCGGGTCATAAGTGATGTGAGGGCCTCCATGGATGTCGGTGTCAAAACCGGCGGATCTCGGGTAGGGGGTCCCGAACTATGCGTCTAGGCAGATGGTAACAGGAGACGGGGGACACGATGTTTTTACCTAGGTTCGGGCCCTCTAGATGGAGGTAAAACCCTACTCCTGCCTGATTGATCTTGATGATATGAGTATTACAAGAGTTGATCTACCACGATATCAAAGAGGCTAAACCCTAGAAGCTAGCCTATGGTATGATTGTTGTTGTTGGTCCTACGGACTAAACCCTCCGGTTTATATAGACACCGGAGGGGGCTAGGGTTACACAGAGTCGGTTACAAGGAAGGAGATCTATATATCCATATTGCCAAGCTAGTCTTCCACGCCAAGGAGAGTCCTATCCGGACACGGGACGAAGTCTTCAATCTCGTATCTTCATAGTCCAACAGTTCGGCCAAAGGATATAGTTCGGCTGTCCGGATACCCCCTAATCCAGGACTCCCTTAGTAGCCCCTGTACCAGGCTTCAATGACGATGAGTCCGGCGTGCAGATTGTCTTCGGCATTGCAAGGCGGGTTCATCCCCCGAATACTTCATAGAAGATTTTGAACACGAGGATCGTGTCCGGCTCTGCAAAACAAGTTCCACATACAACCGTAGAGAGAATACTATTTTCACAAATCTAATCTGCCGACGCATTCCGAAGTGTGACATCACACCACAGCCAGGTCACCATTCAAATCGTTTTTCACAACCAACCTCAGTGTGTTTCGCGAGGCGGTTTCCTTCGCATGTCTTGTCGAAGCAGAGATCGTGTCCCCTTATTACGAGATTCCCATCAATACGGACGTGGGTAACCCAACCGCGCCATCAATTACGGCACTTGGGGGATAAGCGAGTTTTACCAGGTTGGTGCGGGCGCATAATTTCGTCCGCCCTTATGAAGGGATAAGGTTCACCTTTTCCTACCCATGCCTTCTGTAAGTGCATCTAGTGCCACCCCTAGTTGGTTTTGGAGTATTGACGACAAACCTAGTTGAGGGACTAATGTGTTTGTGAGAATTGCAGGATAACACAGGTAGAAGTCCCTCATTCATTCGGTTTTCCTACCAGAGATTACCCCTAAAAATGTATGAAGACATTGAAGTCAAAGGTGGTATATGAAGATATTCACATTGAAGACTATGACAAGAGAAGACACCACATGAAGCCTATGGAGCTCGAAGACTTAGATCTTTCGTAGTTCTCTTTCTTCTGTGTTGAGTCATAGGAATCACCGTACTGTTAAGTGGGGTCCAAGAGAACCAGTCAGAATGACTGAAGTGATGCTTAAACAAAACCTATGTCTTCGAGTGAAGACTTTGAGAGCGAATCTTATCCAGAGTCGGGCAAGTCAGCTTTGCTTGAAGCCCAAGTAAAGTTTCCGTGTGAGTTTGAAATCTGACCGTTGGAACACGTGTCAGTTCCTTAGTGACCCAGGGTCATTTCGGACAAATCAGGCCGGGTTTCCAAGTGGCTATAAATAGCCCACCCCCTACAACCATAAACGGTTGGCTGCTCAGATTCAGAGTACGGCTTTTGTCGTTTGAGAGCAACCCACCTCGAAGCCTTTGAGAGAGAATTCCTTGCGAGGATAAATCCCTAACCACCCAGAGGCAAAGAGAATTAGGCATCACTTAAGTCTTCTTGTATGTGTGATCTGAAGACTTATTACACTTGAGGACGGTGCATCCTCCAGCCGGTTAGGCGTCGCGTTCTGAGCATCCAAGAGACATTGTGGATTGCCGGTGAACGAAGTCTGTGAAGGTTTGGGAGTCTACCTTGAAGACTTACCAGAGTGATTGGGCGAGGTCTGTGTGACCTTAGCTCAAGGGGAATACGGTGCGGACTGGGTGTCCTGAGCTGCGTGTTCAGGACTGGGTGTCCGGGACTGTGTGTCCTAAGGTTTAAATACCTAGCCGCCCTAACCAGACGTACAGTTGTCACAGCAACTGGAACTGGTCCCACAAATCATTGTCTTCAGCGAGTCACTGGTTTCATCTTCCCTTCCCTTTACTTATTGTTACTCCTTGTTAAGTCATTGTATGTTCGCACTATCTTTTGTCTTCACTGAGTGACTGCATGTTCTGTGTGGCTTCACAATATCTTCCTACCTGATCCTTACTACATTGCTGCTATTAGTCATTGTGCTTTCACTCTATTGAATACTTGACTATGGCTTGCCTAGTGTAGTCTACCTTCCGCTGCAGGGTAATAGGTTTATTTCTATCATTTGTCTTCATAACTTCCATGTTTTGAAGACTTTCATAAAAATCGCCTATTCACCCCCCTCTAGTCGATATAACGCACTTTCAATTGGTACCAGAGGAAGGTGCTCCCTTGTTCTGTGTGATTCGGTTTAACCACCTAGAGTTCTAGCTATGTCGACTGCAGGGATAATTAAAGTCTCCGCTGCGTGCCGCGTCTTCGATGGAACTGAATATCCCTACTGGAAGAATAAGATGCGCATGCATCTTGAAGCCATTGACGTCGACCTATGGTATGTCGTCAAGAACGGCGTTCCCAAGGCTGGAGAAGGTGTCACTGCTGCTGATGTCAAGAAGTTTGTTCAACTGGACTCTACTGCCAAGAATATCATCTGTGGTCATCTGACCAAAGGACAGTATGGCTGTGTGAGTGCTTTGGAAACATCTAAGCTGGTCTGGGACTGGCTCTCCAAGGTCAATGAAGGCGTCTCAACCCAGAGAGATCAGAGAATCAGTGTCCTTCGCAACCTCTTCAACCGCTTCAAGCGAAATGACAATGGGAATGTCCAGCTCACATTTGACCGACTCACTGACATCACAAATGAGCTTCAAGCCCTCGGCGCTACCGAGATCACCAAACATGAAGTCGTCAAGACACTACTGAGATCACTTGATAGTTCGTTTGACACCCTAGCCCTGATGATTCAAGAATGTCCTGATTTCAAGACACTCGATCTGTCTGACATACTTGAGAGGCTCAACACACATGAGTTTCAGCTTTCTGAGAAAACAGATATCTACGGTCCAAACTATGGGCGAACTCGTGCCTTGAAGGAAAAAGCTGTCTCCTCATTTGAAGAAGAATCTGACAGCAGTTCGGATGATCCTGAAGACATTGGAAGGGAACTTGCTATGCTTCTGAAGAAGTTCCAAAAATTCACCAAGAAGAAAGGTTTCAGAAAGTCTTCTCGATCAAGCTCAAGGAATGATGAAGCTTCTACTCACGACTACAAGAAGAAAACATGTCACAAGTGCAAGAAACCTGGCCACTTCATCTCTGAGTGTCCACAGTGGGACAATGAGAACAGAAAGAAGAAGAAGAGCAAGGAATATGACTCTAACGACAAGAAGAAGAAGAAATACTCAAAGTCTTCTTCCAGGTCTTCCTCAAAGTCTTCATCACACAAGAAGAGCTCATCTGGCAAGGCACGTGCGTTTGTTGGCAAGGAAATTGATTTAGAGGAGGAGTCCGCTTCTGAGGAGGCGGAGGTGGAGTCTGAGGAGGAGTCCGATTCAGGCGTCGCAAGTCTGGCTACAGCATACGTTGCCAAGTCCATCTTCAACACTGAATACAATGACTTCATCACAGACACCGATGCAAATGATAAGGACTACTCCGCTTCTACCTACTGCTTCATGGCACGCGGTGCCATGGTAAACACATGCACTACTCACTATCAAACATCTAGTGACGATGACTTTGATTGTGGTTCAAAACCCAGCTACAAAACACTTGCTAAAATTGCAACTGAACAACAGAAAGCTATGGAACATATTCAAAAACTATTAGACAGAAGCGATGATCTGTTAGGTGCTGAAATGACTCGATCTGAATCCTTAGTTGAAGACATAAAAAATCTTCACGTTAAGTATGAGGAACTAGAAAGTCGTCATGAAACTCTCTCAACAACTCATGAAAAGCTTTCCTATGATTATCTTCAAAGGAAGCAAGATCTTGAGAAATTGAGAGCGGCTCATGAAGATTTCAAAAGGAAAACGAGTCACTTCGCGCCAAACAGATCAGTTCCGCTCAGGAAGGATTTGAACCACCATGTCTTAAATGCATTGAGCATGATAATGCTACTTCTGTTGCTGAATGTTCTACTGCTACAACTGTTGCAATATCTTCAACTGTTGATGTGGTAACTAACCCCTCTGCTGAGGATACCACTGCTATTGCTGATGAGAATGCTAGGTTGAAGACATTGCTTGAAACAGGGATGTACAAAAGTCTTAAAGGGCATCAGACACTATGTGATGTCCTCAAAAAGCAGATTCTGAACCGAAACCCGAGGAAAGAGGGTATTGGGTTCGTAAGGAAAATGAATGCTGATGGCTCTTACTGGAAACCTGAGCAGTACCCCAAAACCACATGGGTTGCTGCAAAGGAACCTTCAGCAGATCCATCCAATCTATCTGGCTTCACTTGTGCTAATTATCATTGATGAATCCCTTGATGCACACTATAAACTGTATAAGAATCAGAATGGTGAAGTGTTTGCCGGGTACATTGGTACTAACTGTAGGAATGGACCGCCTATGAAGAAGATCTGGGTTCCGAAAAGGTGTCTGGAGAATCTTCCTGTGAATGTCATCATGACACCTCACGTGAAGAAGACAAACCTCAGACCAAAGGATTCATACGGTCCAAAGGCTTCATACAGACAGAGGACTCACCTGAGTCGCACTAACGCAAATGTTTTGCAGGGAAACCAAACTCAGGCATATGAATATGAGAGCGGTTCATCAAACCGCCATGTTCATAAGACCAAGAACTATTCTGCTTATTCTTATGAGTATTATTGTCCGCCTGCAAGACTGTTTGCTAGGGCTCCAAAGCCAAAGTTCTCAGATGCTGCACTTAGACTTATTGCTTCTAAGCCACCCTTGAAGATGTGGGTGGCTAAGAAAGCTTAACTCTCTTTTGTAGGGAAAGGTCTCCAGCAGAAAACCAAAATCGTCTGACGCTATTGCTGGGGACCTTAAACATCTTGTAGGGCGCAAGATCAAATGCCCGAATAGTCTTACAATGTACTTCGTTCCTGAGTCGCTTGCTACTCTCCCTATTAGTCCTAATCTGGATCTAAGCTTTCATAACCCACTGGTTCATCAAATGTTTTTGCTTCACAATGCTCTTCGTGAAGCCTATCCCCCTAACTGCACTGTAGGGTACGACACCAGCGTCTTCAGAATGGATTATTGATAGTGGGTGTACAAATCACATGACTTGCTAAAGAAGCCTTCTTTTGGACTCAACCTTACATCAATCCGACAAGAGCCACATCACATTCGCTGACACTGGTAAAAGTAAGGTATTGGGTCTAGGTAGAGTTGCAATCTCAAGGGATCAACACATGGATAAAGTCATGCTTGTTGAATCCCTTGGCTTCAACTTAATGTCTGTCTCAATGCTTTGCGATTTAAACATGATCGTAATATTTGGAAAATATCGTTGCCTTGTTCTAATGGAATCTGACAAGTCTCTAGTATTTGAAGGGTATCGAAAAGATGATTTGTACGTGGTAGATTTCTTAGCAGGACCACAGCTTGCCGTATGTCTTCTAGCAAAAGCTTTAGAATGCTGCCTCTAGCATTGGAGGCTTGGGCATGCTGGCATGAGGAACCTCCACACCCTGGCAAAGAAGAAGCATGTCATAGGCATCGAGGGTGTCAAGTTCAAGAAAGATCACTTATGCGGTGCCTGTGAGGCAGGAAAGATGACGAGGGCCAAACATCCCTCGAAGACAATCATGACCACTACTCGACCTTTCGAACTGCTTCACATGGATCTTTTCGGTCCCACTCATTACTCAACTCTTACTACTACTGCTTGTCTCTATGGCTTTGTCATTGTTGATGATTATTCTAGATATACTTGGGTGCACATAATCCTTTACAAGACTGAAGTGCAGGATGTCTTCAGACGCTTCGCCAATCGAGCAATGAACAACTATGGCGCCAAGATAAAGCATATCAGAAGTGACAATGGCACTGAATTCAAGAACACTGGCCTTGATACATATCTTGATACCTTGGGCATCACACATGAATTATCAGCCCCGTACACGCCACAGCAGAATGGGGTCGTCGAACGCAAGAACAGAACACTCATTGAGATGGCCAGAACGATGCTAGATGAATACAAGACTCCAAGAAAATTCTGGCCTGAAGCCATTGATACTGCATGCCATACAATCAATCGTGTTTATCTTCACAAGCTTCTGAACAAGACATCTTATGAGCTCCTTACTGGCAAGAAGCCAAATGTCAGTTACTTCAGAGTATTTGGCGCCAGGTGCTGGATCAAGGACCACATCACACCTCAAAGTTTGCACCAAAAGCACATCAGGGTTTTATGCTTGGATATGGAAAGGATTCGCACTCCTATAGAGTCTTCAATCTCTTTCATTACAAAGTGGTTGAAACAGTGGATGTGCAGTTCGATGAGACCAACGGTTCACAAAGAGAGCAACTGCCAAATGTGCTAGATGAAGTTCCATCCAGTGAATCAATCAAGCTAATGGGAACTAGAGAAATTATACCTTCTGAAGCTCATCCTGAAGAACTTATCATCTCAGCACCTGATCAACATGAAGACAATGTTCAGCCTGAAGACATTCCTTCTAACAACGACAATGATCAGCAAGAGCAAAATCTTCGCCCTGTACATCCTCGCATTGCCAATGAAGTGCAGATTGAAAGAATAATTGATAGCATCAATGCACCCAGTCCACTCACTCATTCAAGGGCAACTCAGCTAGCAAATTTCTATGGGCACTTCTCATTTGTCTCAATAACAGAACCCAAGAAAGTTGAAGAAGCCTTCATGGAACCTGAATGGATTCAAGCTATGCAAGATGAGCTTCAACAGTTTGAGCTGAATAATGTATGGGAACTGGTCAAGCGTCCCGATCCGCGGTCAAGTTGTCAGAAACAAAGCTCGTCTCGTTGCTCAAGGATATACTCAAGTGGAAGGCATTGACTTCGATGAAACATTTGCTCCTGTGGCTAGACTTGAAGCCATACGCATACTGCTGGCCTATGCAAATCATCACAACATACTTCTTTATCTAATGGATGTGAACAACGCCTTCCTCAATGGCAAGATTGAAGAAGAAGTGTATGTTGCACAACCTCCTGGCTTTGAAGATCCAAAACATCCTGACATGGTATACAAGCTCAACAAGGCACTGTATGGCCTCAAACAAGGCCATCAGGCCTGGTATGACACACTCAAATACTTCCTGAAGAGCAAAGGCTTCATACCTGGTTCTCCCGACCCCACTCTCTTCACGAAGACATATGATGGTGAACTGTTTCTATGCCAAATATATGTGGATGACATTATCTTCGGCTGCACCAATCAGAAGTACAGTGAAGAGTTTGGATATATGATGCAAGAGCAATATCAAATGTCTATGATGGGAGAGATGAAGTTCTTTCTCGGTCTTCAAATACGACAGCAACGCAATGGCATCTTCATATCTCAAGAGAAGTATCTCAAAGATTGCCTGAAGAAGTTCGGTATGCAAGACTGCAAAGGCTTCACGACGCCAATGCCAGCCAAGCATCATCTGGGTCCTGATGACAATGGTAAAGAGTTCGTTCAAAAGGTATACCGCTCCATGATTGGTTCTTTACTTTATCTATGTGCATCTAGGCCAGATATTATGCTTAGTGTTTGCATGTGTGCTCGATTTCAAGCGGCACCAAAGGAGTCGCATCACTTAGCTGTGAAGCGAATTCTTCGATATTTGGCTCACACCCCAACTCTAGGATTATGGTATCCAAAGGGCTCAGAGTTTGATCTGGTTGGATTCACGGATGCTGATTATGCTGGTGACAAAGTTGATCGCAAGTCTACATCAGGCACATGTCACTTTCTAGGACGATCACTTGTATGTTGGTCTTCAAAGAAGCAGAACTGTGTATCTCTCTCCACTGCTGAATCTGAATACATTGCTGCTGGATCTTGCCGTGCTCAGCTTCTGTGGATGAAGCAAACGCTCAAAGACTATGGCATTCATCTGAAGCAACTGCCACTCTACTGCGACAACGAAAGCGCCATCAAGATTGCCAACAACCCAATTCAGCACTCGAAGACAAAGCACATTGAAATTCATCATCACTTTCTCAGAGATCATGTTGTGAAGGAAGATATTGATATCATACACGTCAACACTGAAGAGCAATTGGCAGATATCTTCACCAAGCCCTTGGATGAGAAGAGATTTTGCAAGTTACGCTGTGAGCTAAATATCATGGAATCCTCAAATGTCCTGTGATCAGGCACACATCCTAACCCTTATGCATATTGATGACTTAGATGTGCAACACATGAAGTAAAGTATATCTTCAATCAATGAAGACATACATTCTAAGTGTGAATACATTAATGTGTAATTTGACTTCGAAGCGCCATGATAATTGTGCGTCGTGTCTGGGTCTAATACTTCCTATACGGTGGGTAACGCCACCACCAAATGTTCTATTTTGAAGTGTCTTCACATTTGGTTTGGCTTCAATCTCAACATGTCTTCATGATTATCTTCACTATGTTGATTATATATATATACTAGTGTTCTGTCCTCTACAACATTCACTTATAGCTATGTCTTCTTGTTGAATCTTTTGAACTAAGTGAATGTGATCGGACCCTAACCTCTCTATGCTATCTATCTCAAACTCTATCTCTCAAAATCATATGCATTCTATTGAAACTGTCGAATGTCTTCTTTGCGTCCTTGTCAGCAAAAGATACAAAGATAAACCTTAAGTCCACCTTCAATGCTCATTCCTCCACATGAAACCCGAAGAAGTAGGAACGACCACCCGACAATCCAGGCGTGCATGGGACGTGGAACAAACCCCAAAATTCTTCATGATGGCCACGTGTTCCTCAGATGCGAATCGCCAGGGGCACCTATGTAATAACGCAGTGCCGCCCCTGTACCTATAAATACACACTTCACGGCGGTCATTATCTCTTCTTCCACTCTCGCACGAACCCTAGTGCCACCGCTAGCCCTCGACGATGCCGATGATGAAGCGCTTCGCTGCCGCAACCTCTCCGACGCCGTCTCACGCCGACCGTGGACATCGTCCTCTCCGCCGTCGCCGTAGGTGTCCTCCGTCGCCATGTTAGGGCACGGAAGATCGAACTGCTCGGCCTCATCTTCCACTCCGTCTAGCAGTTCTTAGTGTGGTAAATAAAACTTGCTTTTTACGGCACCGTTGATCCTATGGCTTTGTCACTTTCTACCACAAGCAGTTTCTATTCACACAAGTTAGATCTCTCTCATACTGCATCTCATAACATGCCTAGTATATTCACTTCTGCTTGACAAAGTAGTTAGATTCCTCACTTGTACTGATCTCTGGATTCGTACAAATCTGGAACCAACTCCTTATCTATGAGTGAATGTCTTTGCACGATGAGGTCAATGTCTTCTAAACCAATTTATATTCAAAATCTTCTGAGAATGCATATGACCTCTTCCCCTTCCCTCGCACCTTAATGCTGTCACAGGTACATGTCCATGGGAGAATCCCTTGGTTCTCATAGTCTGCATTCATTTGCAGAATTCTTACAACATCATATAAATTCTCCCGAAGCAAGTTCCTGTTTGTCCAGCAAGCGAAAATCTTTGAAGCCTTTGAACGTGTTGAAGCCTTTCAGTTTAAAGTTCATGGCTTCAGAGAAATCAGCAAGGAAGGGTGGCAGAAAGCGTCGTGGACAAACATCTAGAGATCTTCCAGATGACCTCTCAGAATTGTACAAGACAGATCCTGAAGAGGATTACAATCAGCGCAAGACACGAATCCAATGGATTCAAAGATATTGGGCAGAACAATGGTTCAAATACCGATTTGTAAACCAGGAATATGCTGAGGAAAATGCCATCAAGAGACCGTGGGGAGACATCCTATACAAGAATCTTCAACCCAGGTCCAGAGATGAAGCCATTGAACAAGGCTTCTATCCCTTCATGGTCCGTGGGCCACAGCCTGTTGATGCACACCCATCGTCACTACTATGGTGTCGTGACGACATTCTGTTCAAGCGCAACTTCCAGTTTGCCCAGAACTCAGCGAAGCAAAACAAGAAGACATTGGGACTAGACTTCAACCCTGGTCCCTCAGCTCCAAGGGCTGATGGCACACGAGATGCAGAACCCAATGTCGTCGGTCCTTTCTACAACCTTGAAGGCCTCATCACTCATATCTTGGTTCAAGGGACTGCAGTGAATGAGCCTGCAGCTGACGCTGAATTAGATGAAGCGCCTGCAACGCTGAAGCCAAAGAAGTTGAAGAAGCCTAAAGCTTGAAAGCCCGCCCCTTCACCAAAAATCTGATGGGCGAAGCCACTGGCAACTGCACCTCCTGAAGACAGCATGCAGTCCGAAGATTTATCACGCATCTCCAAGCCCCAGAAGGTCAAGATGCCTCTGCCACACACCGGCCAAGAGCTAACAGCTGCTGCCATTCTACACAATGATGCCATTGATCTGTCAAGTGTTGAAGATCTTGCAGATGACGCTCTTGAGCAACTCATCAAGAGCAAAGAAGAAGCAGAAATCTTCAATGATCTGCCTCTCTTTGATGTAACAATCATCCACAACTTCATTGATGAATGGTTTGACACGCCAAACATCAGCTTCGATGATCTCCAACTACCCATTGGCCTCAGTGTCGGCTTCCATGGCGCCCTTGCTTCAGAGTTAGCTATCGCCCAGCGCATTGTTGAACTGAAGCAGAAGATTGACTTTGAGAAATCTCAGTTCAAGAAGCATATGGCCAAGCTCAGCGTGCAAGACGTGAAGAATTTCAAGATTATGCTGCACGAGCTCAAGGAAGCCTTTCTAAAGAAACGTGCAGAAGCTTAGGGTTCTCGTGAGCGCATGAAGGTCCTGGCTGATAGGTGTGTGCAAGCCTACAATGAGGCTGAGAAGCGCAAGGCCCTTGGGCGTCCTGGCATCGACCCCAGGATGGCTGCCAAGAAGCAGAAGAAGCGCACTATGGCTGACCTGAAGCACCAAGGCAGGAGGCAGATCCCCTTGTCTTCCCAACTAGCATGACTGGCCCGAAGCCAAAGGTCAGGTCAACCGCTTCAGAACTGAAGAAGACCAGGACTGCTGAGGATGAAGCAAGGAAGAGAAAACATCTTGAAGCCTCTGCTACTGCCCCCGCCAAGAAGAAAAGAATGACCAAGAAGGAACGGGCTGCTCCCACAGAGCCCTTGATTGTTGAACCCATTTCCATGGTTCACCCCGACGCCGATCCACAAGAATGTCAACTGACTGTCCATGAGCCTGCTTTCACAGAGGCTCATGAAGCTGAAGACTTTCCAGCAGCTGATCCCATCGCTGCTGAAGACATTGGTCATCATGACCATGTTGAAGATGATGCAGCCCTTCCTCAGCTAGAACACCAACAGGTATCATCGCCTATGCTAACGCACAGCGAACTCATCAGCATTGGTCGTCCACTGACACCAATTGCACATGATGCTTCATGGGCGGATCGCCCACAAGAGAATGAAGACCTTGAGGCCCAGCCAACAGCAACTCCACAGGCGTCACCCGCATTGCGCAGGCTTCGCAAAGGTCCAAGGCCTCAAGTCTCTACTGAAGACAATCCGGCTGCATCAGCCGCGGAAGAAGAAGTCCCACAAGTTGCCACTCCCCTGTCCCACCAAGAAGCAGTTCTCGAGGAGAACGTGATCATGACCGATCCTCCTGCTCGTGAAGTGGAGGTTGAACATCTTGAGGCTGCCACCACCAACACCACTGAAGCCACTGACGCTGTCATGGCTGAAGCTAATGTGGAGCCCTCACCAACAAAAGCACCAGAAGTCAGCGAAGCCACTGATCCCGCCACTTCTGTTCCTGAGTCTGCTGCCGGTCCCCAGTTCGACTATCATGTTGAGCACAGCCTCAGGTACAGAAGCCAATCCCAAGATTGCCAAGGTTCCTAGGTCCTGCATCAGCACCTAGCTCCTTCAATATCAATGGCTTCAGAGCAGACAACACATTCTTCAACAGCTCCAGGAACCTCTACTCCAGGGAAAGAAAATCATCTGATCGGTTCTGGAGTTATCCGCATCGAAGCTATTACTCATGCGTTCTTTACAACCAAGGTCGCATCTTCCCACACAAGCGCCTTGACATTGAAGCAATAGCTGGTCTGCCCTGTCTGGAAGAAGCTCTGGATTGCTCCAAAGAGGTTGGACTGCTGCCGTTCGTCACTGACCAAGAGCATTGGAATGAAGAGTTGCTGCTCCAATTCTATGCCACACTTCACATCCGCGGGTATAGCAGAGATCCGAAGACTTGGGTCCTGGAATGGATGACAGGAAACGTTCATCACAAAGCCAAAGCCTTTGACATCATTGAGCTCACTGGTTTGCCCACTCCTGGCGATCTCTACGAGCATGGCTGTCAGCTTCATAGTGAAGCTATTGAGAGCATCTTTCAGAAGACTGAACCTAATATGAGTCAGATGCTCAGTATGATGAAGCCATTGCCCCAAGATGCTGCTTATCCCACAGAGTTCTTCGTTGAAGACCTTGAATATCTGCCAAGAACCATTTATCACATCATCAGGCGAACTCTCTAGCCAATCAAAGGACATTCTCCCCATGCCAAGCTGGAAGGTGCAATGAAGACCTTGGTCTTCTACATTCTTCATGGAAAATGCTTCAATACACAATATTTCTTCATTCACCAACTTGCTGCATCTGGCTCTGATCTGTTTGGTTTGAAGTTCTATGCCCCTTGGGTGATGCGGCTGATCAAACTTCACTCCGCTATCTCATATCAGCCCTCGGCTCGCAACCATCGGATCTTTTTGCCTGATGTGGATATGTCTATTGAAGCCATCTATCCTGAGCCTGCCAAGGAACCTCTCAGTCTTCAGAATGCAGAGCATCAAAGTTTCACTCAGAACGTTGAAGGTGTGGAAGTCGTAACTCGTGTGTATCCTTTGGCTCGCACTACACGTGCACCGCATCCTGCTCTCACTGAAGCCACTGACAGTACAACTGCTCCACGACCCAAGAAGCACACTCGTGTTCTCAACGACCGAGAGCTTCTTGTGGCTCTTCATCAGAAACAGGATAGGCATCATGACTGGCTGAAGCGTCAGATGCAAAGCCTCTTGGTGGATGTTCATCGCATTCGCAATCTTGCCACCAAGAATGCTTTTGTTGCCCATGAAACCTCTTGCCGCACATGGAAAGGGCTAACGCTGATGTGTTCTGAAGATGATCTTCAAGACGATGGCTTCACTGAGCGATTCAAGTTTGACTCCACACCTCCTCGAAGGGCAGTGCTGCGACGAACTCCATCCCTTGAAGACTCTGAGTTCTCTTCCTCTGCTGCAACTGTGAATGCCAGAGTGATCGAGGATGAAGACGATGCTACTTCACCACCACCTCCTTCAGCACGCTTCGACTCTGCTCCAAGCTCTTCAGCACCTCCAAACACCACCAACGACCCTACTGCTTCACCTACTCCTCATGGGAACGAGTAGATGCTCTATGTCTTCAAACCTTTTTGGTCCTTACTTACAAAAGGCGGAGAAGCATATGAGGTTGATAGTCTTCAAGCGGGTCCTTATGGGCGGGTGCTTTATATTTTGCTTCGTGCTTACAACTCTCGTTTTGCTACATTTGGTTCTTTGAGTTGTAACACTTAAACTCGATGGTCGTCTGCTACTTATCTGCCACCTTGTGTTGCGATGATAAATTCCGCATGTGCGATGATAAATTCCGCACTTAGATCATTCTGCAGATGTCCATTTTCCATTATGCATGTCATTATCTTCATATACTTTCACATGCATAGTGGATTGTCATCATAAGTTGAAGTGGATCTCCACAAGTACAACCTGCCATGTGCATTTGCATTCCAAAAGCAAATTACTTATATGCACATCTTCAGGGGGAGCCCTTGCAACTTATGAAGACAATTCCTTATCCTTTACAATTTCACAGATTATATTCCCCGTTGAAAACTTCAACTAGTTTGTCATCAATCACCAAAAAGGGGCAGATTGTAAGTGCATCTAGTGCCACCCCTAGTTGGTTTTGGAGTATTGACGACAAACCTAGTTGAGGGACTAATGTGTTTGTGAGAATTGTAGGATAACACAGTTAGAAGTCCCTCATTGATTCGGTTTTCCTACCAGAGATGACCCCTAAAAATGTATGAAGACATTGAAGTCAAAGGTGGTATATGAAGATATTCACATTGAAGACTATGACAAGAGAAGACACCACATGAAGCCTATGGAGCTCGAAGACTTAGATCTTTCGTAGTTCTCTTTCTTCTGTGTTGATTCAGAGGACCACCGTACTGTTAAGTGGGGTCCAAGAGAACCAGTCAGAATGACTGAAGTGATGCTTAAACAAAACCTATGTCTTCGAGTGAAGACTTTGAGAGCGAATCTTATCCAGAGTCGGGCAAGTCAGCTTTGCTTGAAGCCCAAGTAAAGTTGTCGTGTGAGTTTGAAATCTGACGGTTGGAACACGTGTCAGTTCTTTAGTGACCTAGGGTCATTTCGGACAAATCAGTTCGGGTTGCCAAGTGGCTATAAATAGCCCACCCCCTACAACCATAAATGGTTGGCTGCTCAGATTCAGAGTACGGCTTTTGTCGTTTGAGAGCAACCCACCTCGAAGCCTTTGAGAGAGAATTCCTTGCGAGGATAAAGCCCTAACCACCCAGAGCCAAAGAGAATTAGGCATCACTTAAGTCTTCTTGTATGTGTGATCTGAAGACTTATTACACTTGAGGATTGTGCATCCTCCAGCCGGTTAGGCGTCGCGTTCTGAGCATCCAAGAGACATTGTGGATTGCTGGTGAACGAAGCCTGTGAAGGTTTGGGAGTCTACCTTGAAGACTTACCAGAGTGACTGGTCGAGGTCTGTGTGACCTTAGCTCAAGGGGAATACGGTGAGGACTGGGTGTCCTAAGCTGTGTGTTCAGGACTGGGTGTCCGGGACTGTGTGTCCTAAGGTTTAAATACCTAGCCGCCCTAACCAGACGTACAGTTGTCACAGCAACTGGAACTGGTCCAACAAATCATTGTCTTCAGCGAGTCACTGGTTTCAGCTTCCCTTCCCTTTACTTACTGTTACTCCTTGTGAAGTCATTGTATGTTCGCACTATCTTTTGTCTTCACTGAGTGACTGCGTGTTCTGTGTGGCTTCACAATATCTTCCTACCCGATCCTTACTACATTGCTGCTATTAGTCATTGTGCTTTCACTCTATTGAATAATTGACTATGGCTTGCCTAGTGTAGTCTACCTTCTGCTGTAGGGTAATAGGTTTATTTCTATCGTTTGTCTTCATAACTTCCACATTTTGAAGACTCTCATCAAAATCGCCTATTCACACCCCCCCTCTAGTCGATATAACACACTTTCACCTTCTTCCTCCTTGCTCATCCATTCTCGCGCACTCGAGCTCCAGCGCCCAAGTCCACATCCTTCTCCTCAACCCTCTCCAAACATGTCCGGAGTGGGAGGCAAGTGGATGGTCTCCTCCGTTACGCAGGGAGACATCAAAAAGCTACGCGGGGCTGGATACTTAGCCGCGGATATTGCGCACCGACTGCCAGCCGCGGGGCAGATCGTCCCTACCCCGGAACCTTACGAAAGGGTGGTTTTCCTCACCCACTTCGTCCGTGGACTGGGGTTTTCCCTTCATCTATTCATCCGTGGACTTATCTTCTATTACGGGCTGGACTTCCATGATCTAGCTCCGAATTTCATCCTCAACATCTCGGCGTTCATCGTCGTGTGCGAGGCTTTCCTCCGCATCCGGCCCCACTTCGGCCTGTGGCTGAAGACCTTCAATGTCAAACCGAAGGTAGTAGGCGGCCAACAAGCGGAATGCGGCGGAGCCATGGAGGGAAAAATGCCCAACGTTACATGGCTCGAGGGCTCCTACATGGAGACCATAAAGGGGTGGCAATCGGGGTGGTTCTACATCACCGAGCCGTGCGACACCAACTGGGTGGCGGCCCCCGAGTTTCGATCCGGAATCCCCACGCAGCTCACTTCCTGGAAGGAGAAGGGCCTGTCCTGGGGCTCATTGGTAGAGCTGGACGGACTCCAGAAGTGTATCCGGAACATGATAGGCAAGAAACTCAAGCTTGTCAAGATAGTCCAGGTCATGCTCTTCCACCGGATCCTCCTGTGTCAACAACGGGCTTTCAACTTATGGGAGTTCGACCCGGCCCAGCACCAGACTCTACGCAAGCTCTTTGACACGATGCATAAGAACGTCTGTAAGGTGCTGTTCAAGGGCGCCGAGGTCCCCCCTCCCCTTATCGAGGATCGCGGGCTAAGCGCGACGCACCCTGCGAATCCGGTAAGTTCTGTACATCTCGTAGGGTATTTATTTTCCATAGTTTAACCATGTGCAGGGTCTGAGCTCCCATGCGTTTGACAGGACTGGGTGGAGACATCGGAGCAGATTGACTGTCCAGCCCCTCTGCCCGAAGACCCTGCAGACGCTCTCCTGATGGAGATGCGGACTCCGGCTCCTTATGAGGTGCCAGAGAAGAAGATCAAGAAGAAGGCCACGGGAACCCGAAAGAGTTCCCGGCGCCAGGTGGTATCGGACTCATCGTTCGATAACTCCAAGACGCACTCCTCCCGTGAAAATGAGAAGGAGGAAGATGACGGTTCTCCCCCTCCAGTCGGGGGAGACAGGAAAAGGAAGGCCGCCCCAACCGGGGAGGCCAGAGGGTCCAAGAAGGGAAGGACTCTCCTTCCAGATTGTTCCACCACCGCTGCCGACAGCGAAGACGAGTGGTTACTCAGGGCCAAGCCCCTCGCGAAGTCGTAAGTATTCGGATACCAGAGTAACACATAGCATACTTTTATTGCACTGCTTCTCCTAACGTCGAATATGATCATGCAGTCTGCCCCGAGCCCGCATCGACGTATCCTCGTCGGACGGTTCCTTAGACTCGTCAGATATGAAAAGCGAGTCACTTCCAACCGCCTCCTCTCCTCGCCTTACGGACAATGTCGAGGTATTGTCTCAAGGGGCACCGAACCGAGGGGAGGTAGTCCTGGAGGCGCCTCAAGGCGACCTTCCGGACTCCAGGCGCAAAGGGAGCAAGACTCCCAAGGGCTCCATGTTTGGCCCTCATCCAAACACCGCGCCGGAACCTCCAGTGGTTCCGGACTCCAGCAGGCGGCCCCCTGCCAAGAGGGGCAAGCTGCCCATGTCGGTGACCTCTGTCTATCCAAAGGCACTGGACAACCTGCTGGGAGCACTTCGTGGCGCTTCCATCAATGAAGAGCACCACACTATTATGAGTGCGGTGATTAAGAAGGTTCAGTCCGCCAAGAGCGGACTGACTGAAGCCTGTGCTAGCCTTTTAATAGGCTTTGAGGTAAGTATTTAAAATATAGGAAAATATTACCGCATAGACAATAGCCCCTAATGCTCTGTTTGGTGTTCACAAAGAAAAGCCGAATAGAGGATCAAATAATATATGCAGGAGTCTAATACAAGTATGTCTATATGTGTATGCAGGCTTCGCTGCTGACCTCTGCCGCACTGACTGCGGAGGTCGCCGCACTGAAGCAGAACCTTGAGCGGTCCGAGAAAGAGCTCGGCCTTGCCAAGAGGCAGCTCGAGGAGAACAAAGGTAAGAAATACCTTGTCTATATATATATATAAAGATGTGGTTGCAAAATGATAGGATCATCATGGATGTGCCAGGGGCCACAACCGAAGTGGCGACCCTGAAGAAATGTTGTTCGAGGCTGAAAACAAAGTGGCCGAGGAGCTCACCAAGCGGGAGAAACAAGAGGCATGGGTGGGCGAGGTGCAGCAAGAGCTCCAGGCTCTCGTGAAGAAGCACGAGACTTTGGAGCTTGACTCGAAGACGCGAGGTTCTGAGATTGCCGCGGCCCTCGAGAGCACAAAGCATGCTAAGGCTGAAGTCCAAAAGGCCTTCCAAGATTGAGGCGATGAGGAAAATAGCGGCGGGTAAGGCATTCATTATGCAAAGCAAGCATGTGAAAGTAAATTAGTTGTTACTTACCCGAGTCCGGAGCTCTCCAGGAGCATTCGAAGATTTGCCCCGCAGCATGTCGGATGCCGCAAAGATATACCAGGACGAGGAGGGAAGCTCGATGGAGAAGTTGTTCTGGTCTCAGTATACTGGGACCGAACACCCGATGCCTGTGAGCGACCGGCTGAAGGAACTGGTCGAGCTGCACAAGGCGGCCGAACAGGCCATGAGGGGCCTTATAGTCCGGATGTGGCCTGGCGACTCCCTTCCCAACAGCTACTTCGGCCTGGTGAGGCGGCTTGTGGATGCCTGCCCATGGCTAGAAGTCATAAAGCGGTCCGTCTGCATCGAAGGTGCACGCCGGGCTTTTGTCCGTGCGAAGGTGCACTGGGCCAATATGGACGCCGAGAAGGTGGTGAAGGAGGGGCCGCCGCAGGGCAAGGAGCATCGCCACCCTGAAATGTATTATGAGGGTGTCCTGAAGGGTTCCCGTCTTGTGGCGGACGAGTGTGCGAAGGATGTAATTTTTAAATGAACTTTCTCGTGTGATCCTGTAGTATGAAAACTTGTTCATGTGCGCTATGCAACGCTTGTTTGAATTTAAGATATTACCTTCTGTGCGGCTGTTTATCAAATCTGGGAGATGGCCTGTCGTCGGCTTCTGCCCCAATGCCACGAGTGCTGGGGTGTTCGGGATAAATATGAGCACTCTTTTTCCCATTGTTGGGTCCTTCGAGGGAGGTGCTCAGCGCAACGAACAAGGCAATTGGACTATAATGCTTTATCACTCTCACTTAGCCATAGAAGTCTACAATTTTAAATTTTGGAGAAGCCCCTAGTATTCGAAAGGCCGAATTTGGGGCGCTATACACGCCTAAGCCGGACAAAGCCGACTCCTCGCCTTAAGCGGCATAAGTATTTAGGGACTCGAGACCTATTTAATAGCGACCAGCTCTCGCCTTATCATGACAGTCAGTTTTAGCTTTCTCTACTGAGGTGCTTGCCCAATTGAACCGGGGCACAATCACAGTAGTTCTCCCAGTGCTACCTTAGCCGATATAGCGGAACGTAAGGTACCAAAACATGCGAGCCGGGCAAACCCAACTATTGACCCAAGACATGATTCGGAGCTGATGCATATAATGCTATAAGTTCGGGGTGCCGCACTGTCAAAAGTGTTCGGACTTCTCACGTCGTATTATGGGGTATGCTTAAGCCCCTAGCATATTGACTGTACCAGAGTGTACGGGTGCTGAATGTCATGAAGGTGCGGTAATAATCTAGTGCTATGCATTGTTTATTCAAAAAGGTGCGTTGAAGCATAATGATACAAGTAGTGCGATATGCAAAAAGTAGGACTATTTGACATGTCCCCTCGAAGGGCAAGCTGCGGAATGGTATTTAAAGCAGGTATTTCACTCGTTATCAGAGACCACCTGGGAGTTCCATGGTGCGATGTAGCTTTTTGCCTCCTTGGTTGTTGTATCGTGTGTCCAGCAATCGTACTGCCGTACGGGGTTTCCAGAGTGTAAAGTCCTTAAAGAGAGAAAAAATAACAAAGCGGGAAGCCCCTAGTGCGGTTGAGCCATGTTTTGGGGCGTGCCGTAGTCGTGCCCCCCACCTATGCCCATGGTATTTTCAATATGTAATTATGTATGCGTGGCACAGATTTCACTGTTTGGCTGGGACATGGGTGGGGGCCGCATTTCTATGCGAGTTCGGAACGTGCCAGGCGGTCTTATTGCAGATTACTCTGGGCATGCTTGACGGTGTCCGGGTGTTTAATCACCGAACTGGTAGATTGCCTGAAGAGGCTGCTTTGTGCTTCTGCTGCGAGGGCCGCAGTGTGCTCCTCCATGCGGAGAGAGCGCTCTGTGTTTCCATTGACTGTGATGACCCCCCGGGGTCCTGGCATCTTGAGCTTGAGGTATGCATAATGCGGTACCACATTGAATCTCGCAAATGCGGTTCGCCCGAGCAGTGCATGATAGCCACTGCGGAACGGGACTATATCGAAGATTAACTCCTCACTTTGGAAGTTATCTGGGGATCCG
Source organism: Triticum dicoccoides (assembly GCF_002162155.2). NCBI lineage: Eukaryota > Viridiplantae > Streptophyta > Magnoliopsida > Poales > Poaceae > Triticum > Triticum dicoccoides. Next base: position 171,131,291 of record NC_041388.1, read on the forward strand.
AAGACCACTTCCAGTGTGACTAAGCCTGTGCAATGGGCCTCTACACCTGGTATTACGCCTTTGAAGGTCATTTTTGTGGGTTTGATCCTTGAGGGGTCTATAACCATTTTGCGCACTGTGTCCTGATAAAGCAGGTTCAGGCTAGTGCCGCCATCCATAAGGACTCGAATGAGGTGAAATCCGTCGATGATTGGGTCTAGGACCAGTGCGGCGAATCCGCCATGACGGATACTAATGGGGTGGTCCCTGCGATCGAAGGTGATCGGACAGGAGGACCATGGGTTGAACTTTGGGGCGACTGGCTCCAACGCATATAGGTCCCTTAGCGCACGCTTCCGCTCCCTCTTGGGGATGTGGGTTGCGTATATCATTTTCACCGTCCGCACTTGTGGGGGGAACCTCTTCTGTCCTCCGGTGTTCGGCGGCTGGGGCTCCTCCTCGTCATCGCTATGTAACCCCTTATCTTTGTTTTCGGCATTTAACTTGCCGGCCTGCTTGAACACCCAACATTTCCTATTGGTGTGGTTGGCTAGCTTGTCGGGGGTGCCGTGTATTTGACATGAGTGATTGAGTATATGGTCCAAACTGGACGGGCCCAGATTGCTTCTTTTGAATGGTTTTTTCTGCTGACCGGGTTTAGAGCCTCTGAATCCGGCATTGACTGTCGTATCCTCGGTATTGTTGTTGATGCGGCGCTTGTGTTTGTTGTGACATGACCTGCCATTGCTATCCTTGGTATCTAAAGTACCATGGTTCTTTGATGGTTATTGCTTCGAGCCAGCCAGCTGTCCTCTCCCATGCAAAAGCGGGTCATGAGTGTCGTGAAGGCTGCCATAGATTTCGGATTTTCCTAGCCAAGGTGCCGGGCGAGCCACTCGTTGTGGATGTTGTGCTTAAAAGCTGCTAGGGCCTCTGCATCCGGACAGTCGACGATTTGATTTTTCTTTGTCAGGAACCGTGTCTAGAATTGCCTGGCTGATTCCTCTGGCTGCTGAATTATGTGGCTCAAGTCATCGGCATCTGATGGTCACACATAAGTACCCTGGAAGTTGTCAAGGAATGCGGATTCCAGATCTTCCCAACAGCCAATGGATTCTGCTGGCAGGCTGTTGAGCCAATGTCGAGCTGGTCCTTTGAGTTTGAGTGGGAGGTATTTGATGGTGTGTAGATCGTCATCGCGGGCCATGTGGATGTGTAGCAGGAAGTCCTAGATCCATACTGCAGGATCTGTTGTACCGTCATATGATTCGATATTTACGGGTTTGAAACCCTCTGGGATTTGGTGAACCATTACTTCGTCTGTGAAGCATAGGGGGTGTGTGGCGCCTCTTTACTGGGCTATATCGCGGCGTAGCTCAAATGAGTCTTGTCAGCTGTGTTCGGCCCGGCCGGATTTACTTTTACTGTATCCGGCGTGACGGTTATCGTCTTGCACAGTGGCGCGCCCTCGTGATCCGTAGATCGATCTTGCGTGTTTTGCTTTGTCCTCCAATATGTCTTGTAGGTCTAGCGTGTTTCTCCGTGCCTTGACATTTTTATTTGAGTGGCGTCGTGGTGCAGACTGAGCTTTTGGCTGAAATGCCTCTCTGCCACGGCCACAAGGTGGCCGATCAGCTGCGCCATATGCTAGAGATGTAGGTTTTAATGCTTCCTCCTCCAGTCGGGGTAGCAACCTGCACTTTGGGTAACTCTTGGAGGGGCGTTCGAGTTCATATTCCTCGGCCGCAAGGACTTTAGTCCATCTGTCAGCTAGCAAATCTTGATCAGCTTGAAGCTGCTGTTGCTTTTTCTTAAGGCTATTTGTCATGGCTATAAGCCGACACTTGAAGCGCTCTTGCTCGACGGGATCCTCAGGCACGACAAATTCGTCATCGTCGAGGCTTGCCTCGTCTTTGGGGGGAGGCATGAAATTATCATCCTCCGCCTCTCCATCTGCCGCTCTCTCGGGAGGGCTGGCATCTCCATCCTCCTGCTCTAAATCTTGCTGGAGGGCATTGTCATCATCTTCAGCACTGTCCGGAGTGCTATTATCTCCTGTGCTGGTATCACCGCTTTTACCTTGGCGAGACTTAGAGCGGTGCTGTTGACGTCGGCGCTTGGGTTGCTTCTTGGAGGGGTCATCCTCCGCTGTCCCGTCGCCATTTCCTTCTTTGGGTGTGTCCATCATGTATATATATCATATGATGAGGTGCCTGTCTAGTGCCCTGTGGGCAGTGGTTCTTGTTCGTCTCCTGCATCGTCGTCCATACCGTCGATGTCTTCGGAGTCGAAGTCGAGCATGTCGGTCAAATTGTCGACAGTGGCTACTAAGTGGGTGGTGGGTGGGCGGCGAATTTCTTCGTCTTCCGCATCCCAATCCTGCCGGACATAGTTCAGCCAGGACTCTCCTGACAAGGAGAGAGACCTTAATGAGTTCAGCATGTCACCGAAGGGCGATGCTGAAAGATATCCGCGGAGGTGAACTCCATGATCGGCGCCCAGTCAGATTCGATAGGCACGGGCGCAGGCGGTTTGGAGTCCGTGGCCGGGGAAGAATCCGGCAGTTTGGCGTCATGGCTCTCGTGAAGGGTAAGGTCGATACTCGGCTGGATCGCCGCTGAGAATGCTGCTTCCGTGGAGGGGTCTATCCACCCGTCCATGGATGGCGCAACTGGCTCCGAATTGAGGGTCGGAGCGGTTGCTGGTGCGGTCTCCTGAACAATGTCTGGTGGTAGAGTTAAATCATGCTCATCGTGACCGTGCGGCGCACTCGGCAGGGGCTCGAATCCATCAAAGATCAAGTCTCCACGGATGTCGGCCGTGTAGTTTAAGCTTCCAAACCTGACCTGGTGGCCAGGGGCGTAACTCTCGATCTTCTCCAGATGGCCAAGCGAGTAGGCCCGCAGTGTGAAGCCGCCGAATACAAAGATCTGTCCTGGGAGAAAAGTCTCACCCCGGACTGCATCGCTATCGATGATTGACCATCCAGCCTAACAATGACGACACAGAGGAACTCTCAATGAAAGCACCAATGTCGGTGTCAAAACCGGCGGATCTCGGGTAGGGGGTCTCGAACTGTGCGTCTAGGCAGATGGTAACAAGAGACGGGGGACACGATGTTTTTACCCAGGTTCGGGCCCTCTCGATGGAGGTAAAACCCTACTCCTACTTGATTGATCTTGATGATATGAGTATTACAAGAGTTGATCTACCATGAGATCAAAGAGGCTAAACCATAGAAGCTAGCCTATGGTATGATTGTTGTTGTTGGTCCTACGGACTAAACCCTCCGGTTTATATAGACACCGGAGGGGGCTAGGGTTACACAGAGTTGGTTACAAGGAAGGAGATCTATATATCCGTATTGCCAAGCTTGCCTTCCATGCCAAGGAGAGTCCTATCCGGACACGGGACGAAGTCTTCAATCTTGTATCTTCATAGTCCAACAGTCCAACCAAAGGATATAGTCCGGCTGTCCGGATACCCCCTAATCCAGGACTCCCTCAATGGACTTCGGCATTTCTTGGCCGAGGTGTCGGGCTAGCCATTCGTCACGGATGCTATGCTTAAAGGCCGCTAGGGCTTGGCATCTGGACAGTCGATGACCTGGTTCTTTCTAGTTAGGAACCGTGTCCAAAATTTCCTGGCTGACTCTCTAGGTTGTTGAACTATGTGACTTAAGTCATCAGCATCCGAAGGTCTGACGTATGTGCCTTGGAAGTTGTCGCGGAAGGCATCTTCGAGGTCCTCCCAGCTGCCAATAGAGTTTTTAGGCAGGCTGTTCAACCAGTGCTGAGCTGGTCCCTTGACTTTTAGGGGGAGGTATTTGATGGCATGAAGATCATCACCGCGGGCCATATGAATATGGAGAAGAAAGTCCTCAATCCATACCGCGGGATCTGTTGTTCCATCATATGATTCGATATTCATGGGTTTGAACCCTTATGGGAATTCTTGTTCCATTACTTCATCAGTGAAGCAGAGGGGGTGTGCGGCGCCTCTATATCCGGCTAGGTCGCGACGTAGCTCGGATGGAGTCCGTCTGCGGTTTTCGGCCCGGGCGTGATTATGCTTGTCATGTCCGGCCAGATAGCCGTCGTCGCACGTTGGGGCATGCCCCCGCGATCCGTATGGGCTGGTGTTTGGCTTGAGTTGCCGTTTTGTCCCGGCCACATGGTGGAAGATCAGCCGCATTACGTGTTGACGGTACGGGCTCAAGTGCCTCGTCGTCGAATTGTGGTAGCAGTTTACGCTTCGGGTAACTTTTAGTTTGGCGCTCGAGGCCGTACTCCTCGGCTCCCAGGACATTAGTCCACCTATCGTTGAGTAGATCTTGATCAGCTTGAAGGTGCTGCTATTTATTTTTCAGGATTCTCGCAGTGGCTATTACCGGCGCTTAAAGCGCTCCTACTAGAGAGATTCCTCAGGCACAATAAAGTCTTCATCGCCGAGGCTCAACTCATCCTCGGAGAGTGGAAGATAATTACTGTCCTCCGAGTTTTCGTTTATGGCCTATTCATCAGGGCTGACTTGTCAATCTTCCCGATCGTCATGTTCGGAGGTTGGCTCGACAGGGTTTTCTTGGTCTTCGACCTCGTCCGGAGTGTTGTTGTCTCTTGTGCCGGTATCGCTATCTTTTCCACGGCGTGATTTAGAGCGACGCCGCTGACGTCGGTGCTTTGGCTTTATCTCAAGAGGTTTATCCTTGACTGGATTTTTCTCATTATCGCCGTCACCCTCTTTGGGTGTATCCACCATGTACACGTCATACGAAGAAGTGGCCGTTCAGCGTCCGGTAAACGGTGGGTTTTGGGCCTATTCTTCTCCGACATCGTTGTCCATACCGTCGATGTCTTCAAAGCCATAATCGAGCATGTCAATTAAGTCCTCGACTATGGCGATGAAGTGGGTGGTGGGTGGGACGTAAAATTCCCCGCTCTCAGCCCCTAGTCTGGGCTGGGCGTAGTTCGGCCATTGCTCCTCTGTAATAATGAGGGATCGCATCAAGTCCAGAGCTTCGCTTAAAAGCGAGGTTTGTCCAGAGAGAAAAGAATTCGCGGAGTGCGGCGGGAAGGGGACTCCATGGCCGAGCTCACACGATGCTGACTCTGAGGTTTCGGATCCAGTGTCCGGAGAAGAGTCTGGGTTTGTGATGGTTGCCAGCGACACTGCCTCCTTCGACTCTCCCGTACTGGGCTTAGTAGCCGCAAATAGTCCGGTGAGCTTAGAAATCCCGTCTTCGGACCTGGCGACGCGCTCTGGATCTAAGGCCAGAGCATAGGTTGGGGTCATGAATCCTTGGAAGATCAAGTCTCCTCGGATATTAGCGACATAATCTAGGTTTCGAAAACTAATCTAGTGACCTGGGGCGTAGCTGCCGATCTGCTCTAGATAGCCAAGCGAGTTGGCCCGCACTACAAAGCCGCCAAATACGAGGATCTCTCCGAGGAGAAAAACCTCCCCCAGGGCAGCACCGTTGCAGATGATTGATGGAGCCATCGGACCTTCCGGTGGCGACAAAGTGGAACTCTCAATGAAAGCGCCCATGTCGGTGTCAAAACCGGCGGATCTCGGGTAGGGGGTCCCGAACTGTGTGTCTAAGGTCGATGGTAACGGGAGATAGGGGAGATGATGTTTTACCCAGGTTCAGGCCCTCGTGATGGAGTTAATACCCTACGTCCTACTTGATTGATCTTGAAGAGTATGACAATTATAAGAGTTGATCTACCACGAGATCGTTGTGGCTAAAGCCTAGAAGTCTAGCCTGTATGATTGTGATTGTCTCTACGGACTAAACCCTCCTATTTATATAGACACCATAGGGGACTAGGGTTACACAAAGCTGGTTACAGAGAAAGGAAATAATACATCCGGACGCCATGCTTGCCATCCACGCAAAGGAGAGTCTTTTCCGGACACGAGAGGAAGTCTTCTATCTTATATCTTCATGGCCCAACAGTCTGGCCCATGTCACACAGGCCGGACGCCCGAGGACCCCTTAATCCAGGACTCCCACAATCGGAATTACATATATAGTTTTTGGCCTCGTGAAGGAGAAAGTATCGCTCTAGCTTGGGGGAGGCTTAAATCTATGTTATATTCATGCTCCAATCATGAGCTCTCAAGAGAAATTATTATTCAGAATTTTTATGCTCGGCTTTCTCGTGATGATCAATCCATGCTTGATACTTCTCGTACTGGTTCTTTTATGAAGAAGACCATTGAATTTAGGTGGGATCTTTTAGAAAGAATTAAACACAACTCTGAAGGCTGGGAACTCGACGAAGGTAAAGAGTTAGGTATTAAGCTTAAGTATGATTGTGTTAAATCTTTTATGAATACCAATGATTTTCAAAAGTTTAGCACTAAATATGAACTTGACTCTGAGATAGTAGCCTCCTTTTGTGAATCATTTGCTACTCATGTTGATCTCCCTAAGGAGAAGTGGTTTACATATCACCCACCTATTAAAGAAGAACTAAAAGAACCGGTAATAGCTAAAGATGAAACTATTATCTATAATGTTGATCCAGTTATTCCTACTGCTTATATTGAAAAAACACCTTTCCCTATTAGGATAAAGGAACATGATAAAGTTTCAACTGTGGCCAATAAAATTTATATTAGAAAACCTAAAGCGGCTGAACAAATCAAGGTAGAACCTAGTGTTGCTATGGTTAAAGATCTCTTGGAAGAAAATATAGCTGGGCATGTTATTTATTTCTGTGATGAAGCTTCTAGAATTCCTAAACCCGGTGAAAAAGATGAACATAGACCCGTTGTTGGCATGCCTATTGTCTCAATCAAAATAGGAGATCACTGTTATCATGGTTTATGTGATTTAGGTGCTAGCATGAGTGCTATTCCTTTTACCTTATATCAAGAAATTATGAATGATATAGCACCAGCTAAGATAGAAGACATAGCTGTTACTATTAAACTTCCTAACAGGGACACCATCACACCACTTGGGATTGTTAGAGATGTTGAAGTCTTGTGTGGGAAAATAAAATATCCAACTGATTTTCTCGATCTTGGTTCCCCACAAGATAAATTTTGTCCCACAATCTTTGGTAGAACTTTCTTGAACACCGTTAATGCCAAAATAGATTGTGAGAAACAAACCTTTGGTGTTAGTTTTGGTGATGAGTCGAATGAGTTTAATTTTTCTAAGTTTAGTAGAAAGCATCATAAGAAATAACTGCCTAGTAAGGATGAAATAATTGGTCTTGCTTCTATTGCCGTACCTTCTACTGATCCACTAGAACAATATTTGCTAGACCATGAAAATGATATGCATATGCATGAAAGAAATGAAATAGATAAAAATTTATGTGAACAACGTCCTCTACTTAAACAGTTCCCTATTGAATCTCTAGGAGGTCCTCCTCCACCTAAAGGTGATCCTATGTTTGAATTAAAACAATTGCCAGACACTTTGAAATATGCTTATCTTGATGAGAAAAAATATATCATGTTATTATTAGTGCTATCCTTTCAGAGCATGAAGAAGAAATATTATCGAAGGTTCTGAAGAAGCACCGAGCTGCTATTGGATATACTCTTGATGATTTAAAGGGCATTAGTCCCACTCTCTGTCAGCACAAAATCAACATGGAACCTGATGCCAAACCCCTTACTGATCACCAATGATGTTTAAATCCTAAAATGAACGGAGTGGTAAGAACTGAAATACTAAAGCTTCTGGAAGCAGGTATAATCTATCCTATAGCTGATAGTAGATGGGTAAGTCCTGTTCATTGTGTCCCTAAGAAAGGAGGTATTACTTTTGTTCCTAATGATAAGAATGAACTTATTCCACAAAGAATTTTCACTGGTTACCTAATGGTAATCTATTTTAGAAAATTAAATAAAGCTACTAGAAAGGACCATTACCCTCTGCCTTTTATTGATCAAATGCTAGAAAGATTGTCAAAGCACACACACTTTTGTTTCCTTGATGGATATTCTATTTTTTCTCAAATACCTGTCTGACAACCTGATCAAGAAAAAACCACCTTTAATTGTCCTTTTGGAACTTATGCTTATAGATGTATGCCTTTTGGTTTATGCAATGCACCTGCTATGTTTCAAAGATGTATGACTGCTATATTCTCTGACTTTTGTGAAAAGATTGTTGAGGTTTTCATGGATGATTTTCCGTTTACAGAAGTTCTTTTGATGATTGCTTAAGAAACCATGACCGAGTTTTGTAGAGCTGTGAGCAAACTAATCTTGTCTTGAATTGCACACTACTAGGGAAAACCTTATACACAGAGGTATAGTAGTAGAGCTGGTCAGAACAAAGCACTACTGCAACTTAGTCGTAGCATGCATCAACAAAGCGCGTTACAACTATAGTTGTAGCAGTAGCGCGTCTGCACGAAAAAATGCTACTACTATAATTCCCACACTATTGCCGGTAGGCTACGAATAGTAGTAGCGATCCTGAGGAAAACACGTTATGCTAAATACCTTGTAGCAGCATGTTTCTGTTGTAGAGCGCTACTGCTAAGAAAAATAAAATAAGTAGAAAATAAATAGAAAAGTAAATGAAAGAAATATAAAAAAGAGAAATAAAAAAACAAAAAGAAAAGAAAAATAAAAAATACAGGTGAAAGGCATAGCAGTAGCGCTAGTTCTCACAAAGCGCTATGGCTATACTAGCGGTAGCGCTTTTCGAGTTCCCGCGCTATAGCTAAGTTCCTTAGATAAAAGAAAAAGGAAAATAAATAGCTACTTCCTGTAGCAATAGCACGTTTTGGTGGAAAGCGCTATAGCTAACTTAGCTATAGCGTGTTTTTTCTACCAGCGCTACTACTAGTTTGACTTAACCACGTCTGGGCTTAAAATTTTGCTAAGTCCTTTCCCCCCCTCTCCCCCTCTCCCCCACGAGATTTGTCACCGCCGTCGATCGCCCTGCGCCCGAGCATGCCCGAGACACCGGCCGTCGCCCGAGGCCTCACCACCGCCGCCCGAGGCGGCCCTCAACCTCACCGCCGCCGCCCGAGGCCGCCCTCAACCTCACCGCCGCCGCCCTCAACCTCACCACCACCGCACTTGACATCACCGCCGCTGCCCGAGCCCTCCCTGGACCATCGCCACCCGAGCCGCAGACCATAAGCCTCTTCCTCTCCTCTCCCTTGCCCTCCTCTCTCTCTCTATTCCAGCTAGGGAAATTTCATAGAGTGCTATTGTGATGATGTTCATATGAACCCTAGGTGTTCATATGAATCCTAGATTTGTTTACGACAGTAGGAATTTTTTTAGCATTTAGAAAATAATTTAGCAAAAAAATAGGAAATTAGTTAGGGCATTTTTTTATGAAAATGCCTAAACAGTAATTTTATTTAGCTTTGAATTAATAGAGGGTATATAAATAATAGTAGCATTTAGCTTTAAACTAATAGAGGTTATAAACAAAAACAATAGCATTTAGCTATAAAAAATTATTTGGACTATGGACATGAATCTGGTCCAAATTTTATTCAAATGAAATTTGAATTATTTGGACTATGGACCTGAATATTTTTGAAGAAATTGGATGTAGGTACTAAGGTATTGCTATGGAAATTTTGGTGAGGTCAGAAGGCTTAGAGAAAATGGAGTTACTTTGCAATTTCTAATAAGGTCAAGTATTTTTGGAATATTTTCTCTAAAACAATTTGGATGAAAAGAAAATAATGTGTGTGTGTGAGGAATAGCTAGAACAGAATTTGGGTTCTGTCCTAGGCAGAGAAGTGTTTAGTGAGGTCATTTTGCGAAGGTTTTTGGTTTTGAAAAGACCACAATTTTTCATGGAAAAGAATTTGGGCAAGTTTTATTTTAAAGATGATCCCTTCCTAGACTTTTAACTTTAGACAAAAAACAAAAGTATTTAGCTATAAATGAAAAACAGTACCTGTGGCATTTAGCTATAAACAAAAAATAGAATTGTTTTTCTTTTCAAAAACTTGATTAAAGTAATTGTTGCTATGTAAACGAAAAACAAGATTGATGTTATGTGATATATGTCATTGATGTTCATTTGTATATTCCATTATTGTTGATTATATATTTTCATTGAAGTGGTCATGTTATATGCAAAGTACTCAATAGTGTTTGCTCATGTTATATGCAACATTGAAGTGGTTCGATTGTGCCCAAGTGGCCTTTTGTTGTTTCCAGGGAATGTAGCCGAGTGGACTATGTTTTGCCAGAATGTTGATTCATTTCAGTTCTGGCAAATTTTAGGTGCTCGATCTATCCACTTTTTAGCAAAGCTCATGCCAAAATTTTCTATGAATTTCGCATGACTTGTGCTACAAACTAGGACATATCGAGTGCCTGGGATTTGCCGCACTGGGAAGGAATCAACGTTCCTGCAAAACATAGGCCTTTTTATGTCATTATTCATTTTATTAGGTCTAGAATAATTGACTAGATTTAATCGTAGGAAACACGGCTAGCAACGATGAAGGACAGGGTTCTGGTGATTGCAACGTCTACGCAGCGGCAGACGCCTATTTGATCCTTCTTGATGAGCGATAGTCGTTGCAGGGCCCACCTGTCACATCAAAGACTGAGATCAACATCAAGACCGGTGCTGAGAATGACACCGGCGCCGAGACCGGCACCGAGACTGGCGAAGCTGGTATAGAACCGTAACCAAAGAGCCAACGGCGCCCAAACTAGCTCATCACTACTAAAGTGGTGGCACAGAGGTGGATGACGGCAATTTTGAGCCAAAAGAGCATGCGGGAGCACGCGCGTACTACGGCAATCAAATAGGTTACATCCTACGGGCTTTCCCCACCATCAACGATGTGAAACTAAGGAAGATACCAGATATGAAGCAGCCCCTCCTAACGTAGCTGCACCAGGTGTTCTTGTTCTCGGGCCGGGATGAAAGCGAATATAAAAATCCAGATAAAGACACGACAATGAAGAAGATAAACAGACGTGCCATGGGCAAGTTTAGCGGCACGTTGTCCGCCTGGAAAGTAAGGGTGAAACATCGGATCATCGATAGAAAGGAACCCTACTTCGAGATTGTAAAGGATAATCCAACAATTTCGGAAGAGTAGTTTGAAATATTCAAGGCAGCTTGTGTTGTCGAAGCTGCCAAAGAAAAGTCAGAATACATGAAGGGGCTTCAAGAGAGGAACATGGGGTGCCACCACCTTGCAAGTTGTGGTTACGCAGGGAAGAGGTCCGTATGGGCCAAGGAAGACGCGGAACGCGAATGTCTAGGCATCCTAGACCCCTTGGCGGAGTTCACCATCCCGCAGGAGCGTGACGTCCTCAAGGCCCGGTACCATTGGGAGCTAGTCAAGAAGGTTTTCAAGAAGGAGGCAGTCATGACGGAGTTTCATGAGACTGGTGCTAATTTTTAATTTACCCCCTAATTTTAGCTTCTGATCAATTCGACTACATGTTTACTCATATTTGTAAACAATCCTTGTTCCTTTTGCAGAGAGAGCAGCACAGGATCGCGGACGAAAGCGACTCGCCGTCTGAGGCATTGGCGAGGCCCAAGTGGGACACCCCATTCAACCGGGCCTTGAACATATTGAAAGGACTCCCAGTGGACACTCTGCCATCATATGGACGTGTGCACAACATCGGAGACGGCTCCACATGGAAGAAGTACTACCGTAAGACCACGGTGGAGAGAAAGGAAAGACAGAGGTTAACTGAAGAAAACATCGACAAGAAGGTTGCGATTGGGGTTGATAAGAAATCAACCGAGACAGTCAAAGCAGTGGTAGCTGCCGCAAAAGAGGAAATGGCAGCTTCGTATGGTCTGTTGCTTCCGACTATCGTCAATTGGAGCAGAAAAATCCAAGTAAAGATCCAGCGGACTTTCCCCTTGCCAACTTCTTCAGGAGCAGCTCGACTAGCGTTGCACCAGCATCTGCTCCCGCACCTGTTCCTGCACCGGCCCCCACACTCCTACACCAGCTCCTGCACCTGCTCATAGCAGCCCGTCCTCCGTCTCGGACGTGCTCGACGGTGCTTCGTCTTTGGCTGAGATCGACGCCCTCATGGTACCTTTCACATCGGTCGTTTCTGTTGCCTTTCGGATGTCTCACGTCGCAGACATGTCTTTTGCGGCTGATATAACCCCATGCACCATATTGTACACCATCTGTGACGCCCGGGTATTTAGCTACAGTAATCCCCCGTTAATGATGCCACGTCACCGCAGTTATTGTTGATAATCCCGCGTTAGTTCAAAAACCAATTCAAATTCAAAATTTAATAAAAGGCAAACATCAAGATTTTCGAACTTTAAAACTAAAATGTTCGGGTTGTGCCCAACGGTGCAGAAGTAACTACGGTGGAGGAACCACACTTTCATAAAATGTTTAAATACTATAAGTGGATAAAACAGCAGCAAAACAATTAATAAAATGCCTTTGGTAATTTTATAAAATATTAAACTAATTTATTCTGGAGTAAAACTTTTTGTGGCAGTGCCATTCAATGCAGTTTGAGTTATGAGGCAAGTTACACTTTTTACAAAAATCAACTGATGGCTCTACTTAATGCGAATCGATATATATAAAAAAAAGAAAAACTAAAAGAAAAAGAGAAAACACAAAACGAGAGAAGAAAAAAAAAAGGGGAGAAAACCTCCCCTCCCGTTGGGCCCCGGCCCAGCTGGCCGACCGGCCGGCCCAGCCGCCGCCCCATCTCTGGCCTACAAGGCCACTACCCCCCCAGAAACCCTAACCCGTTGCCCCCGTCGTCCCACTCCCCCCACCTTTCCCCTCGTCCCCTCACCCGCCGCCACCACACGCAACACACGCACACACACTCATGCACGCATCGTGCCTGGGGGAGGGGCGCCCCTGCTCGATCCCTTCCTCCCGCACGGCCGCGCCCAATCGCTC